>NC_089228.1:10131457-10439443 GCF_963924675.1 Phocoena phocoena
CTTCCCCCTGAACCTCTGGCAACCACTGATCTTTTTACTGTGCCCATAGTTTTGCCTTTTCCAGAATGTCGTATAGGTGGATACATTATGTAGCCTTTTCAAATCAATCTTCCTTTGAGTAAATAAATTTATTGTCCTCCCAAGTGCTAGGTGAAGAAACTTTGGAATCATATTTAGCTATAACTCTTCCTCATCATCAACATAAAATGCATTATTTGTTCTACCTAGGATACCTCCAAAATATTTACTGAATCTCTTTACTTGTGCTACTTCCTACCATAGTCCAAACCACTGGCACATCTCATGTGTACTAATACAACATTGTTCTAAGAGTCTTAAAAGTCTTCCTTGGGCTTCCCTGGTGGCGCAGTTGTTGAGAGTCCGCCTGCCGATGCAGGGGACATGGGTTCGTGCCCCGGTCCGGGAAGATCCCACATGCCGCCGAGCGGCTAGGCCCGTGAGCCATGGCCGCTGAGCCTGTGCGTCCGGAGCCTGTGTTCCGCAACGGGAGAGGCCACAGCAGTGAGAGGCCAGCACACCAAAAAAAAAAAAAAAAAAAAGTCTTCCTTACTTAAACTTTGCTCTCTCTCCAATACATTCTCTACTAAGCATCCAGGAAACTCTTCCAGAAATGGAAAACAGATCTTGTCCTTTCTCTGATCAAAGTACTTATATGCTTCTATTTTAAGAGCTTCCATTTGCTCTTAAAATAGAAGGTGAAACCCACAACATGATCTACAAGCTCTTGCATGACATAGCTCCTCTCATTCTCTCCAGGCTCGCCTCTCACCAACTTTTCCTTTCTTCTCAACATGCCAACTTTCTTTTCTTGCAAGGCCAGCATTTTTTTTTCTAACATTGGTCTTTCCTTAGGCCAAATGCTCTGTCTGGAACACTCTTACCCATTCCAAAAAAGATCACTCCTTTAGAGAAGACTCAAATTAATTCTCCAAATTAAATCGGGCTCTCCTGGTATCCACTCCAATGGCACTATGTACTACTCTTTCACAGCACTTACCACATTTTTGAAATTTTTAATTAATTGATTCTGGGACTCTAGGTATCTCGTATATATTTAAATAATTCCAAAGTAAATTTCTTCTCCCAAAGTCTTCTTTTCAGCTCTGTCACCCTAGTACCATTTCCTTTCTCCAGAGATAATATTTTTCTAGCTCTTCCTGTATATCCTCTATATATATGCAAATATATGTATGTGTGTGTGCATATGTGTGTATTAGTGTCAGTCTTACCAACTATATTTTTAATTCCACATGGTCACATTTGTTTTGCTCAACTTTGTATCCCTTATATACCTGTATAAAGATGCCCTCCATAAACAGCAATCATGTGTGTTCATGAAGCTTTTCTTAATAGATGTTTTAGGGGAGATAAGAAGAATAAATGACAATTAACTAAATGAGGATAGGGTAGAAGGAGATGTTATTGGTGAGGAAACATTAGATAATACACAAAGGCTGCACGTAAGTATTTTGAGAATGGGAATCGTGGGTTGGACTAAATCCAATGGAGAGTTAAGGGAGAGGTTGAGAGGTAAGCAAAGGTCAGATCCTGAATGACTCAATAAAATAGAAGTGAAATTATGCTAACATTCAGTTTAAATGGTCCCAATTAATCAGTTATTCATTATAATGATGCTTATTGCATGGCATGGTAGACATAATAAAATTCCAAATGAAAGTGGGAAACATGAAGGAAATTATGTCAGTGAGAGTTCTTTAAGTTTAAAAAAATAATAAAAGAAAATTGTATCCTCCTGCTAACATCATGCTAACATTTACAAATCCAATATTCTCAATGATGTTGGAAGGCAAAGTTGACACCATACAGACCTGTGAACCATGCCAATGCGGCTGACATAAAGAAATGAGGTAGAATTAATTTGCTTATTCATGGAAATTAACTGGAAGAAAATGGTGAAAATTATGTATCGAGAGCAAATTCAAAATTTATTTCATGTGAAAACTCAAAGACGAAGAGCAAGACTGAAAAGATTAATTTCCTTTTCTTTCAACTTCTGATTGACAAAAGAGATACATTCAGGATCAAAGCCAAAACAACAAGTGTCAGCCACCCTGTTGGTGCGGTTCCTTGATCGGCATTATCAGATTATAATCTTGGTGAATTGCGTTTCACATTCATTTATTAAGTCTTAACAAGGACTCATCTTTTCACCATTCTTGAAATCCATCCACTTCCTTGTACCCATTATCAATACCTCCTTCCATGGTACTTTCATGTCATAATTGGGACAAATGTCATGGTCCCCTAACTGCTCTAAACTCTCTAATTTCTAGTGACCTTTCTAAAGTGAAAATCTAATCGTCTCACTTTCTGCCTTAAAATTCTTCAATGGCTCTTTCTATTGCCATTGGGATATAATTCAAACTCCCTGGCTTGCCTTTAAAATTCTTTTTTTTTGCAGTACGCGGGCCTCTCACTGTTGTGGCCTCTCCCGTTGCGGAGCACAGGCTCCGGACGTGCAGGCTCAGCGGCCATGGCTCACGGGCCCAGCCGCTCCGCGGCACGTGGGATCTTCCCGGACCGGGGCACGAACCCACGTCCCCTGCATCGGCAGGCGGACTCTCAACCACTGCGCCACCAGGGAAGCCCTAAAATCCTTTTTGAATGAGTTTGAGCGCATTTCTTCCAACCACTATGGAGGTTCCTTAAAAAACTAAAAATAGGGTGGGGGTGGTGCTGTGATGAATTGGGCAATTGGGATTGACATGTATATACTGATGTGTATAAAATTGATGACTAATAAGAACCTGCTGTATAAAAAAGTAAATAAAATAAAATTCAAAAAACCCCACAAAACACTAAAAATAGAGCTACCATATGATCCAGCAATCCAACTCTTGGGCATATATCTGGAGAAAATCATAATTCAAAAAGATACATTCACCCCAATGTTCATAGCAGTACCATTTATAACAGTCAGGACATGGAAGCAACCAAAATGTCCATCGACAGATGAACAGATAAAGAAGATGTGGTATATATACAATATATACAATGGAATATTACTCAGCCATAAAAAGAATGAAATAATGCCATTTGCAGCTACATGGATGGACCTAGAGATTATCATACTAAGTGAAGTCAGATAGAGAAAGACAAATGTATGTTATCGCTTACATGTGGAATCTAAAAAGATGATACAAATGAACTTATTTACAAAACAGAAACAGACTCACAGACATAGAAAACAAATTTATGGTTACCAGGGAGTAAAGGAAGGGGCGATAAATTGGAAGACTGGGATTGACATATACACACTACTATATATAAAATAGATAATCAACAAGGACCTGTTGTACAGCACAGGGAACTATACTCAACATTTTGTGATAAATTATATGGAAAAAGAATCTGGCCTCTTTACCCCTTTAGCCTCTCCTCTTGTTTCTCCTTCATTTCTTACCTTCTGCTTCAGCCAGTCAGCTCTACAACCAGTAAGTATATGCATATACTGTTTCCTCTGCCATTCACAGTATTTCCCCATTTCCTTCCTTAAAGTAATATTTGCTCATTCTTCAGGATTTTGCTTAGATGAAGGCTTTCATCTTAGATGAAGGAGAACCCAGGGCTGTTATTCCTCCTTCGTATTCCCAAGACACTCGTCAATGTCCATTCATTTTTCTCTTCTGACTTCTCACTATTCTACTAAGAGCTCCCTGAAAGTAGATACCCTGTCTTATCTATCTGTGTGGTTTGGAGATGTATCTTAATGCTTGACAGATATTAGGTTTCTTATTATTAACTAAATAATAATATAAGAACAATTCTAGCAACTACAACAAGTTGAGCACCTAATTTGTGCCAGTACTTTGCCAAATACTCTATAATTTTTTTCTAATTCCATCCTCAAACAAGTTTTATGAACTAAATATTATCCTTTGTTCTTTAAGAGAGAAAACTTACGTTCATAGAATTGACATGAGGAAAAATGCCAAAATGTGCAATTTTGACTGTGAGGTGCCAAACACATTCCATAAGAAGTCCTATATGCCATGTTCACTGCCACCTACTCAAATACTATGTAAGCAAATAATATGTGTTCAAATAATATGATTCATCCTATTAGCAATTTTCTAATTTTTTCTTTTTGAAATATTTGGCCCCATAGTTCCACAAATTTTCAAGAAATACAATAGGAAAAGGTACTATTTATTCTTGCATGTTTTGCATGTTGAGGGATTGGGGCCAAAATTAGTGAATTGATAATGTATGTCCTTGACAATTGATTTGTCTGAACCACATTTATAAATGAATGAACAAATACATAAATTAACTTTTATTTCAACAGATGACCAGATATAACCCTTCGAAAACATTACCATCTCATTTTTCATATATATTATGTTTCTTTAATTCATTTATTTTTCTCCAAACCCATTATTTTCTATTACCATCTACTTCCATAGTGCTTACTGCTATGGCTCTGTGTTATTTTTGTATTTCTCTGTATTAACTGACAGACCTACCACATATTTCAGAAAATTAACTTGAGGCTTAGAGGTCATTTCTATTCTATGAATCTATATTTACTTTTTTTAAATCTACCAGTTAAATAGAAAACACCTATCATTCTGAAAATACTGATTTAGGGAAGAAAATTTGTAAAGTAAACTTTTTGGAGTAAGAGCACAAACCACATCCTAAAACACTTTTCGAAGTTTGGAGGAAACATTGTCTAGTTCCAGAGAGAGCTGCATTTCATTCATGACTCTTGAAAAAAAAATGGGGTTTTCAAGAGGTAGAAAATAGATTTCTGAAGTCTCCATTCACAAATAATCATTACTCACTCTAAACCTTCAAGAATCTGTAAAATCTAAATTGTACTAAATTTCATATCAGGTCTCATAATTCTTCTCATTCTTGTATTTTCTCCTTCTTTCAGTTCCTCAGAACTTCGATTTGATTTCTCACAAACATCATCAGAATGATGTAGGAGAAGGGAGACAACTTTAAAATCAATTTAGGACACTTACTTCGAATCCTATGAGTAATTTATAGTGCCAAAGGCAGATTATTTGGCGAGTCTTTGCCCCAGAATTAATAACAAAAATAGTATCAATAATGACATCGATCATTTGTTGAGTTCCTTCTATGAACGATTTAGTGTATTAAAAGTTTTGTGTACATTACTCCATTTAGTTCTCTGACACACACATAAAACATAGGAGATAAATGTTATTAAAATTATCCTGATTTTTCAGATGAGGAAACTAAGTATCTCACCCAAGTTCAAAGAGACAGCAAGGGTGGAGATGGGATTCAAAACCATGTTAACAGACCCTAAAACTGTTCTTAACCAAGGCCAGAATGGTTAGGATGTCTTATCTAATACTTTCAGGAGGATTCCTGTCCTAAGATTCCCTTTTATTTTGCAAATGTCTTAGATGGTTCTAAAAATAATAAATGTATGACCAAGGATCCTAGTGAACTCTAGATTAGAAATCTTTGAAAGTAAATGCGTAAAGGGAATCACCCTTCTTTTGGCAACATCTAGTGCTTACCTGCTCACTGATTTAAAATCCTGTTCCACTTGTGAAAGAGTGTCTAACATTTTTATAGTATCCTAACTAGGGCTGGACCAGGGCAAGACAAGCAAAGACCCTAGGGAGCAAAATTTAAGGAGGCACTCAACTCTCATTGAGGAGAGGGTCTGCACCTAAGCACTTCCTTAAATTTTACTCCCTGGCCCCTCACTTCTCTCACCCTGATCCCACTTTCCTCTTAGCAATTTTAATTTAAAATCTGGATTTGCCTACCTAGGTTTAAAGACCCAAATGGAACTTGGCTTGCTACTACTGACCAATGGAAATAGTTTATTATTTACTAAGAACTTATTTTTCTTTTTCAGAATATGCCTTAGGTACGCAGAGAAGTCTCTGCATCGTCACCAAAACATATTACGTTCTAAAATGTTTTGGGGAAAATAAAATTGATAGTTATCTTGGTATCAAAAGAGTGACTGATAGATCATGTACACATTAATTAGCCAAGTTGGGGACGAACTGCCCTAGAACCTGCTCTGTTCCACGCAGAGTGCTAATTACTGACACCCTATTCTATAAAGTTCCTTCATACATGTTGGACTACACCCTGCAGGCCTGCAAGCCTTGTAGTTGCCCAGCCTTGAGACTGAAGAAAGAGCCCAGAGACAGCAACAGAGTCAGTGGGTTTTTGGATAGGGGATCTTACACAAAGGGTCCTGGGGTGACATCACATTGTGCGTGGCAGAAAGCAAGCAGGCATTGGAACAATCTTCCCAACGTGGGGGAGAAAGAGGCTACCATTTATAGGGGGAATTGACTTCAAGTGGGTTCATCAGTTACCAGGGCCTAATTAAGCCCTATACTTGAGAGGACTAGATAATCATGTGAGTGAAGCGCAGAGAGCAAGAGAACAGCCATCTTGAATGGCCTGAACCTACAATATAATAAAATTTTATGACAATAATAAAAATGGGACATGTTTGGAGGGCATAGGATTTTGTTTTGTATTTTTAAATGTAAAAGCATCTTCATGACCAGAGGTCCTCTAGAGATACCTTTAAAATAAAAAAGTGTTTTACTGCAATTTTCCAAATTGGAAAGTGGAGGTGAGAGAGATAATGGGACTTTCATGAGTGTAGCCCAATCAGGACCCAACAAAGGTTTCTCTCTTCATGTGCATTTTGTGGGTCTTAAATCATTAATTTAATGATTTAAACATTTTCCCATCTCAGAATTTCAAACTAGTGAAAAAATGTGCCTGGAAAATTCTACTCATTCAGAACCTTTTGAATTCTTTAGATTTCCTGGATTTTAATCAATAGAATAAAATGATCTGGATAGATTGATAGCTGTCCCTGAAAATTGTACCGGCACAACTAGCTTGGCCAGATAATTCACAAAAAACACAAAGCATTTCTTTGCCTTGTTATGCAAATCTTCCCTATGCTTATCATCTGTTAGGGTGAGGGTTTGGAACCAGTCTGGAAAAAGAAACTAGAGACAAGAGGCAAATATCAGCTTTGATGAAGGTGATGTTAGTTGGGAAAACATGGCTTGAACCTGTGGCCAATGTGTAATTCCTACTAATCAATGAACTTGATTTCTATTAACTTAATGCACCTGGTTTTTCATGCCTCCCTGAATCTCATCCTTTGGTAATGCCCGTCCACAATGATTCTAGTCTTGGACATGTGACTTATTTTGGCCATTGGGGCAGAACCAAAGTTGGTACAAGGGGCTAGTAAGTGGTTCTTGTTTCAATAAATAATAATAATAATGATAAGTGGTTGTTGTTTTAAGTTGCTTAAATTGCAGGTAGTTTCTTATACAGTGACAGCTGTTACCCTATGCTTTCCTCTGAATTAAACTTACCTCTCAATCATAGAGAAGCTAGAAAACTGCATAGTGGCGTCTCCTTTCCCCTGTCTTACTCTTAAAAGGGCAAGGAGTAGCCAGAGAAGTTTATCACAAGGAAGGAAGAAAGAACTGAGAATAGAATTTGTACAGCCCATAGGTTGCCAATCTTAAAGAGATAACTGCATGTAGGTCAGGGCACATGTAGGTATTAGCTGTTAATGCAGTAACCTCACCCAATAGAGAAATGTTACTTTAATGGATGTCAGACTCCTAGCAAATTCCTAAGCAGAAAAATCACCTTACATCAGGAAATGTCAGAGAGAGTGGATAGTTTGAGCTTCATTTCCAGGAGTGTCTTACCTAGAACTACAAAAATATAAGAAGGGTGAAATTTCTACTTGATGAATTAGCGTCAATATGGAAGGAGGAGAGATTATGCCATCTTTCCAACACCAACACCACAATCAATTTATCGAGCACTTTCTGTGTGCAAAGCAGTCGTGTATGCTAGGAGTCCAGCAGATAGTCTGACACTTGCTCATCATTTCACATACCTATTAGGCCTTACAATGGCCTGAAGTGGGAATTATAATACCTATTTACATAGGGGAAGAAATGAAGTCTCAGCAGGTTTTTAATGATCAATTCATGAACACTAAGGTAGTAAATGCAAGAAGCAGACTTGAATCAAGTGTTCTTAAGGGACCATCCAACCTTCTGCTTTATACTCTACTAGATAAATATAAGTCAAGGGCCCATGTACTCAAGGATTTTACAATGATGTGTGTGTGTGTGTGTGTGTTTCTATACTAGGTGCTGATGGAGAATGGATATGGGAGATGTTTCTTTTGGTTTAAAAGAGAAAGCTTTTGGAGAAATTAAGATATGCACTGAGATCATAAGCCCAAGCTAGAGACTGCACACCTGTACTTCACAGTATTTACCTGAACTTCTTATTGTGCGGAGACCACACACTTGTCTGGTACTCATTGCCCTTTCCTTACAGTTTCTGATCTCATCACTTATTACACACAGGTTTTCACCCTCAAATGACTTCCTTTTCCTTCAGGCTCTTTTCTCTTATCAAAAATTCTACTGCTTCCTCTTCTACAACTGTCTGAATAAATAACCTGCCAGTTTATAATCCAAACTTACACATCGTCAACTGCCTTTCCTTTTTTGTTCGAAAGGAAGCATTCAGAATGCTGATGAAGAGAGTTTGCTGAAAGGCCAGTGACCTGCATTTTTTGAGCAGAACAACAATCATAATGTGCCAAAGGCACAGAAAACGTGAGTGTTGTCTTGCTGTACATCACGATAGAGGTGCCGCTTCTTCTGCCTTATTTCAAGTTGTTCTGCCTAAACTGGACATTCAACACAGTCAATGAAGCGAAGAAAATAAAGCTAAGAGGATGAGCAATTCCCTTTGATAGATGTCATCAGGGTCACATACAACACTGGAACCAACTAAATCATTCTGACTAGGAATGCATCTTGGACAGTCATGCAGATTGGGCAAAACCCAGTCAATATATTCTTCTTAAATTAATATCCTTCAAAGACCTAAAAGGTTCTCGCTCTAACACTGAATCATAGGTATTCCCCATGTTATCATTTGGTAATGAAAGAAACTGAAAGAAAATATAAGCATAAAATTCTTTTTGGCATCTTTATATTTTAAAAATGAAAAGTGTTTTAACATATACAAATGTTACATAGTTATCATTATTTAAACAGGCTGATCAATGTCTTATTTTGTTTTGTTTTATTCATTTAGTTTGTTTGGCCATGAGCACTCCACAAATATATGAAAATATTTTCTCACCCATTCTATCCCTACCCATTCCCTGTTACCAAAAGTAGGAGACCATGGAAGGCAGCCTACATTCAGAGCCCTTAAAGTCTAGGGTTAAAGAGCACAAAGGTACTGATCTCAATAAGAAATGCAGGGCTGAGAAATAGAAAGGGGAGAGCGGAGTAACAAAAAGGAAAGTTGACAACAATACTAAAGGCAAAATTTGCCACCTAGACACTAAATAAAAGGTAGAGATTTTTTAGTCTAAAATCATTGACTTGTAAGCCTGGAATTGCCACTTCTTACCTTTGTGATTTCTGGCAAGTTGTAGACCATTTCTAAGTCCTAATTTCCAGGAAATGAAATAGGGATAATATTACCCACTTCATAGAATTATTGTCTTCATAGCATGAAATGGGATTACAATGTGCAAAGCATCTAGTTACTGTTGGCTTTTGATAGGCATTAATAAGTGCTAATTCTAATTCTTATTGTCTTTATTACCAATTTTCTCAGGAGCAGTTGGAGCAAGTAATGTGACTCAGTACTTTTCAATCATTTCTCTGTGAGTCATTGTTACTGCATAACAAGCAACTACAAAATCTTCTCGGCGTGCCACTACTGACACATTTCTTGCTCACAAGAATGCAGCCTGCATGGGGTGTTTCTTCTGGGTACTGCCATGGCTGGCATGGCTGTGATTTATAATTCAGTTGGCTACAATGGCTCTGTTCCAGGAATCCCTCACTCCTGGCCAGTGGGCCAGCTTGGCATGCTCTTCTCATGGAGGAAACAGGAGAGGATATGCCCAACTATGCAAACAATTTTCAAAAACCTATTTGCAGCCTGACTACTAATATCCTTGGCTAAAGCAAGCTATATGGCTTAGCTAACCACGGAACAGGAAAGTATGCTTTCTTGTGGGAAAAAGTGAAAGGTTATGTGGCAAAGACTGTCAATAGGGTGGGGTGAGATGGAGAAATTGAGACAAATAATCCAACCTTTAACAATATCCTAGACTCAAGAGAAGACATATGGAGATAAAAGGTCAATCCCTTCTCCCTTAGGCCCACACTTGAGAAGCAAAATGGAATCCAATATCTGATGCTAAAGTCAAATGAGCAAAATGCATTAATATTTTTGATTAGAATGATGGAAACAATTTTAAAGGAAGATTTAATGCAATAAGAAAAGCCCATAAAAATAGTTCTGTTGCTAAGATCATTTCCTAGAGATATAAAAGGAAACAGAAACCAGTCAGGCACTTTATTCTATTATTTATTGAGTTATTTGCCCAATAAAGATTTATTGAACACCTACTATGTGCCAGACAGCTTACTGCATCAATAGCTAATTATACATTAGAAGGAGGTTGCAATGATAAATGAAAAACATAAATTTCAGTGAAGTAGGAGAATTAAGATATGCAAAGTTAAGAATAATGCAAGGTGGAAACTGAAAAATGACATAAGAATGGTATTGGGAAAAACAAATACCGTACGCTAACACATATGTATGGAAATTTTTTTTTTTTTTTTTTTTTTGCGGTATGCGGGCCTCTCACTGTTGTGGCCTCTCCCGTTGCGGAGCAACAGGCTCCGGACGCGCAGGCTCAGTGGCCATGGCTCACGGGCCCAGCCGCTCCGCGGCATGTGGGATCCTCCCACACCGGGGCACGAACCCGTGTCCCCTGCATCGGCAGGCGGACTCTCAACCACTGCGCCACCAGGGAAGCCCCTGGAAATTTTTTAAAAAATGGTTTTGAAGAACCTAGGGGCAGGACAGGAATAAAGACGCAGATGTAGAGAATGGACTTGAAGACACGGGGATGGGGAAGGGTACACTGGGACGAAGTGAGAGAGTGGCATGGACATATATACACTACCATATGTAAAATAGCTAGCTAGTGGGAAGCAGCCACATAGCACAGGGAGATCAGCTTGGTGCTTTGTGACCACCTCAAGGGGTGGGATAGGGAGGGTGGGAGGGAGATGCAAGAGGGAGGAGATATGGGGATATATGTATGTGTATAGCTGATTCACTTTGTTATAAAGCAGAAACTAACACACCATTGTAAAGCAATTATACTCCAATAAAGATGTTAAAAAAAATGGTACTGGGAGAAGGAACAATTATTTCCAACTAAGAAGATGTAAACACACGTTAAACAAATCGTTTTTTAAAAATCTATGAATGTTGATATAAAAATCAATAAAACATGAAAAAGACTGATTGAAATTTACTTGATTTTGTGTCCAAATCTGATGTTATAATGTAATTTCTTGATATATGTTTCTAAGTAATCAGTTAAGATTAGGACTTCAAGCTTTGTAAATAAAAAGCAAATCTGGCCTGTGAGAAATGAGCTGCTTTTAATGCAATGCTACAAAGGAAAAAAAAAAAGAAATCAGAACAGAACTTAAATGGTTACCAGTGAGAAGAGACTTGCATAAGTCATCTGATTCAGTATAGCTATTATCTCTAAGCCATTATTTCCTGCCTGCCAGTAATAATTTTATTTGGTTGGATAATCACACACAAGCCCATGTTTTAGATGAATATTTGTCATTTTGCCTAATAAGGAATTAGAGAGAAAATTTATTTTTGTCCAATGAAAAGCACTTAGAAAAACATTATAACTTTGTTTTCATAAGGTTAATCTTAGTAAAATAGACAGAAAATTGTGTATTTGATTTAGTGTTATTTCACTATTAGAAATTGACCAAACCATGACAGATTAGATTCCATGCTAAGAATTATTTGCCATTTTCTACAAACTTATTTTGTTCTTGTTTTTGTTTTTAATTCTGATATACAGGCTCACACGTGGTAAATTTTTTAGCTACGAGGTAAAACAGTGAAGCTGTGAGCACACTGTGCTTTTCAGTTCTCTTCAAAAATTTTTTGTCTTAAAAAATAAATAAAACCTCCTGAGTTCAATTTAAGTAGGTGTTATGACAGCTAAAGATAATTTCTATAAAGGGAAGAATAGTTCTTAACTTTCCAAACACAATTGCACGGTTAAATTAAATGAACCTCTTGAAAAAAAGAGTATGAAAATACTTGCGTTGGAAATTTAAATATAATTCTGATACTCCTGAGTATAATCTTTCAAATTAAACATTTCAATGTCCTTGAATCATAACATTCATGCATTCCCAAACAGATTTCTATAAATGAAATCATATTTTCCCAGTGAACTATATAGTTATTTTAGCTTCATTTGATATTACCTAGCGTTATCAGTGATTTTCAACATTTTGGTTAAAAATATTTCTCCCGTCACTCTGCTATTCATTGGCAATGTCTGGTTAAGCTGTTTTGTGCAAAAACGTAAACTGACTGGAAATCGTGATCACTTTTATACATATGAGTATTTTCTTGACCATTCAGAACTAATTTCTATTCCCCGCTGGTCTCATTCTTTGGAATAAATCATCAACTTCTATGGTCATTAATCCCCATGTAGTCACATTTATTAATATCTTTTATTCTTATTTTAAAATGTTACCTTCACTGTTTATTGGCCATATTCTCTGCTTCAGTACTTGTGTTAGCCCTGGTTCTCAGTTGCCATCAACAGAAGGTGGCCCTGCCTGAAATAATCAGAATAGCAACTTATTAAATAGACTTTGGGTAGCTCAGAGAAATATTAGGAAGGCCAGAGAAGTATGTTTAAGATTAAGCAGCCATAAAATCACCTAGATCATACTACAGATCATATTTGGTCAGAAAACTGTTGTAACTAGAGAGAGAGAGAGAGAGAGAAAGAGAGATTACAGAGATAGATAGAGATAGAGGATAGAGGAGGAGGAAGAGGTGAAGGAAAAAGGAGGAGGAAAGATATTTCCTCATCGTTTTCTTTTTTGGGCCACCCCTTAAATGTCAAAACTATGGCTTTGACTTTGCTGCAGGACAGTCTGGGAAAGGAGGTATGTAGCATTCCCAACTCTTCTTGTTGTAACCGAATTCTTCCCTACCAAGCCTCAGAAGTTGGAGATTTTCTCATATGTAGAAGAAAGTTCAAATCCTGGGAGGCCAAAATGAACAGCATCCACACCCTACAGCTCTATCGTAATATTTCATAAATTGTGGAAGCCTAATGTTACGTGAGTTTACAACAACAATGTAATAGCAAAATTATACATGTGGTTATAATGTAACAAAACAAAAAGAAACAAATAAATAGAACAGGAAGAAAATTGTGACATATCATACCCCACTTTGGAGATTCGTAATACCTACAAGCATTAAAAAGTATCCTAAAATTCTTACAATGAAGACAATACGAAATAAAATTAAACCCAGGATTTTCTAAGCTTAGAATTATTTTTTTTTAATGGCTCTGTTAGTAGACACTGTTAGGTGTCTATTTAATATCCATTTCTACCCCCACCATCCTTCTTCCTAACCTTAATTTTGTCCAGGTATCCACCATCTTCCTATGAACTTGTTCAGGAAAAGTCAAATTTATCCCAGGCCTGGGCATGTGTCCAATTTGACTAAGATAAGCATGGGCATGTGATACAATTCTACCCAATGAGATGTGCATGGAAGTTGGCTAGAGTTTTGGGAAATTTTTCTTCAATCTTACAAATAATTACAAATAATAACTGGACCCTTTATTTTATGAACTTTGCCATGTTTAGATGTGATGCCTTTAATTGTTGTAGTCATCTTGCAACCACAAAGGGGCCCAGCCTGAGGACAAAATCTGTACAAAAAGCAAGGCAGACCCAAGAACAGCAAGGAAGTAGCGCCAACATCTGTGTCCAAGCACACCTAGAGTTATTTCTCATTACGTTACATGATATATTTTATTTTTTAAGCTTTTCAAAAGCACCCCAAATAAAGTATGTTGAACATCTTGAAAATGTTCCACATAACATCCTTTGCAAGCTGCTGCTGTATAAACTTCTGAACGATAAGCCTTGTTCTAGACACTATCTTCTTAGTATTTTTTCCCTATAATTTTCAAACAGAATATTCCCCTTCATGCATCATGCTTGATAGTCTACATGTTATTTGAATGTATAGTTGTAACTTATTAACCAGGCAAATAAAAACATTTTTGAAATCTGCTATGTTTGTTTTTCTTCTTGCACAAATGTGGATAAAACAGCAAATACTGTGCTCAATTCCTTCACTCAAGAAACAGAGTCTAGCATTAACCTTAGCATGTGGAAGATTACATTGTTTAAATCTTAAACTGAGGTCTGATTATGCTATTTGAATATGCCTAGGGGTAGATGATATTGAAGCTACAAACTCGTGCATGGAGGGAAAGAATTCACACACATTATCTGACACTTCACTTACACACTGTAAAAGCTATCTCAGAATGTGCTACCCCTCCTTAGTTCTACTTACTTCCTTGGTTATACTGTCAACCCTGCGTTGTCTGGGACCCCGATAATGGTTTGAGAACTAATTGTGGTTTACAATAAAAAATGGTGTATTTGTAAAAACAAGTATTAAAGGATTAAGAATCAAAGGCATCAGTTTTTTGCAACAACACAGTAATCAACAGATGTGGTGTCTTTTGCAATATGAAAGCATCCTCTGGCTCACCATTCCCACACACAGCCTGCCAGACTAGTGCCCTTCCCTCTGCCAGGGACTTCTGTGGCTGCCATATCCTTCAGCTTTGTAAGGGCCAGGGAGCTCGCCATAGATAGAAATCCAACCCAGTAGTTAGGACTGTGAGGGTGGGGAAATTAGCCAAAGAGGAGAGAGCAGAGAAAGGGAACAAGCAGGCAGCAGGGACTGCCCCAAGCCCCAACAAACCTGCAACTCTACTTTATTCTAACATTAAAGAAATTATAGATAGAGAGGAAGGGAGGGAGGGAATGATGGAAGAAGAGAGGATGGGAGGGAGGAAGGGAACGTGATAGAGACAGGGTTAAAGAGAGAGAGAGGAAGTCAGCCATTTTCAACTAATAGATTCTTGTTGTAGTGAGTGTTCTTAAAATTCTGGATTTCATTTTTTTCTTTTATTCAAGCATTTCTAAATTGTGGATGCAAATGATTCCATCTTAAACCCATTCAGCGTTATTTAAAAAAATAGTATATGAATTTATTTGTACATTCCTTCATTCTCATTACCCCAATTGACGGTCCTCAGAATGAAACTGCTACTAATTTATATTTCCCTGTTGTATCCCCCAGGTTTTCAGCACAGAACTTGATCCTAGTTCCGTGGTCATTAGAGAGACATATGATGTTATAGAACTATATATAACTATATGTTATAGAAATATATATATATAGTCCTTATATTTGTCATACAACCAATTTATAATGAGGTTTCCATCTCTGAGACAGTGGAGCTTGATGGACATTTTGTGAATTTGGAATTTTTGTTCTCTGTCCTTTCATTGTATTCTTTCATTCCTTCACTCATTCACCCCTTCACTGTACAAACATTTACTTAAACGGAATTAAGAATGCTTTCTTCTTTTTCAAGTTTGGAAGTTTCTATGAGAAACCTGAGTGAGTACATTTAATGACATACTATGGATCTCCTCGTACTAAGGTAACGCTCGGAACCCTTTCACGTCTCTCAGAACTTCAGGTACTTGTGCACATGAACCATTTGAGGAGTTAATGGGCTGGGATGCTGCAGGCACTCAGCATTTAGTTTATCTTGATCATAGGTCCTTTCCTGAATCCCTTCTAGGTGTAGTAGGCTGAGTTGTACTAGCAATGCTCAACACCCACCTCCAGCTGAAGCATCTCCCACATTTCACCTGACAACTCCAGCACTGAGAAAATGAGTGACTCTTTGCGGGAGGTTGCTGTGTAGGATGTGATTCCCAACTCCAGGTATTCATGCTGCTGCTTGACTATGGGCTGCACCTAGTGATTGACTCCTAATGAAGAGAATACAGCAGAGGTGACAAGATGTTTTGAATACCTCTACTGTGTGTTGGATACTCAATATTTATTTACTAGCTGCAAGCATGTACAGTTAGTTAACACTATAATGACACTCATATTGCAATATTAATGTATCAAATCAATATGTTAAAACTCCTAAATTTACACTATGTCAATCACGTCTCAATTAAAAAAGAGTGACAGGGACTTCCCTGGTGTTCTAGTGGTTAAGACACGGTGCTTCCACTGCAGGGGGCACGGGTCTGATCCCTGGTCAGGGAACTAAGATCTTGCAAGCCCCGTGGCACGGCCAAAAAATAGAAAAAAAAAAAAATAGTGACAAGATGTTACTTTTGAGATTAGGATACAAAAAACTGTCACTTGATTTGCTCACCCTCTCTAGCGCCCTCATTGGCTCCCTTTTATGAAGTCCAGCTGCTGTGCTGTGAGCTGCCCCATGGAGAGGCCCATGTGGTAAGAAACTTAGGGCCAAGAGTCTGCTAGGAACTGAATCTGCCACCAGCTATGTGAGTGAACCTAAAAACATCCACTTCAGCTGAGCTTAAAGAGGATCACAGTCCTGCTGGGCATCTTGATTGTAGCCTTGTGAGACACCGTGAGCCACAGGACCCAGTTAAGCTACACCTGGATTCCTGAACCAGAAAGACTGTGCGTGCTAAATGTGTGTTGTTTTAAGCTGCCAAATTTGGGGGTAACTGCTATGCAGAGACATATGACTGATACATGTAACTAAAACTAATTCTCAAAAACAGAATATATATATGTAATTACAAAAATAATTATATATAATATGAATACATAATATAAATAAGTGTGTGTGTGTGTGTGCACTTAGCTGATTGCATTATTTTTCTTTTATAGTGTTGTGGAGGAAAAAAATTTTTCTTTACCCTTTTAGGTTCTTCTGGCTGGTCTAAGAATTCAATTGACATATATTAACAGGAGGGAAAAAACAGATTTAATTATGTATGTAGAGGGGCTCCAAAGGAATATGAGGCCCACAAAGAGTCAGGCAGCTGAAGCTCATATGCAATCCTGAGCTAAGAAGAGGGGAGTAGGGGTCTAAGATTTCAAAGGAGAGGAAGACAGTTCACAGGGACATGGGAAGAGGAAATGTTTGGTAAACACAGGTTTGCCAAGCCATACAGAAAAAGGCTCTCTGGTGTAAAAAAAAGTTATCTTTGGTAATTCTCTTCCTGGTACAGGCTTCTTACATAAATTCTTTTAGGCAGTTAAGAGTGAGACAAAAAGCTATTCCCAGGTCTTTTTTGGCTTTGATTGTCTTTAGCTCAAAATAATCCGCATGCCAAAATGGCTCATTCTGGGGAGACTCTTTCTGAATCCTCTCAATAGGCCCATCTTCCCTATTTAGATGGAGGGAATGAGATATTTTTGATGCCATAATACAAACTGTCTGGCACATACCACACACTTAAAATATTTGAGAAGATAGGTTCTATTTCCTTCTGAACCCTGGAACCTCATTAAATCTAATAAGGCATACCCTCCAAAAACTGGCTGTATATACAAATAACTTTTCTAGAGTGTTGTCTGCTTTAAGAGACCAATAACAGTAATGGTTAAGAGTGTGGATCAAGCCAGACAGATCTGAGTCTCCAGGCTTGCTCCACTGTCATACTAGCCCTAAGCCATGCGCAGGTCACTCACTCTTCTTTCAATATTGTTCCTCATCTGTGAAATAGTATTATTCCTATTATTTCGTAACAGAATCAGAATGATTGCCTCACTGGATTTTTGGAAGGGTTAAATGAGAAGAAGGGGAACATCATTACGCCTGGCACAAAGGAAATACTTAGTGTTAACAATGGTCATGGTAGCTTTTAAAGAAGTTTTATATACATTATGTCTTTTAATCATTAGAATAATCACTTGACAGACATTGCTTGACCTGATTTCATTACATAAAAAATCAGGACGGTTAAGTGATTCATTCAACCTCATGTTGCCTGAGGGATTACTCTGGAGTCAAACTGCTTCAGCTAAATGAGGTGGTGAATACATAGGGCATACCTGGTCCCAACTGTGCCCTCAACAAATGTTAGCTGGTATTACTGAGGTGTCAAGACAAAATCTAGGCTTCTGGACTCTAAGTTTCATGACTTTCTACAACATAGGCCCACTTCCATCTACTCCTTGTGTTTCCTCATTTTCCAGATGTCAACTCTACAAATGACAGTAAGAAAACTAAGACACGGAAATAAGGGTAAGGACCACTGATGCAAAGAAGAGCTGCTTTTTCAGAAGTGTCTGGAGACATTCTTCAATAAAATGCACTCTGAAAATATACAAGCCTCGATTTCTTCAGCAGAAGTAGAAATGTTTTAGCCATATGTGATAGTCTCATTAGTTTGTATCACCTAATTGTATTTGTTTGCATTACTAGAAAAAAATGTATTTATTGGGAATAAACAGGATTTGGGGGGATTAGAAATGAAGAGGACTTAAAAAGAGACGATTCAAAGAAAAAAGGGGAATCTATTTACTACATTCATTGGTGGATATATTGTATTCACAGTTACTGGGAGGAATGCTTTATAATTTTAAAACCCTACACTCAAAATTTTAAAAACAAAAAATGCAGGCATACTTCAGTATGGAAACAATTGTTGCCATCATAAATCCTTTCTGGATGAAAACAATACAAATCAATTCGTAAAATAAACACTGGTTGTATCAAATATTGTTTTGAAGTAATTATGGTAAAAATTTCATTGAAACATTACTCACATTTAAAACTCAGTGTTGTGTGCTTACTTACACTATCCAAATACCCCGCTTCTCTCCCCTCTCTTCTAACCAAGAGAAAATCTGCCCACGTCCCATATTAAAGGCTGGATATGTCATCGTTAGGGTTAAAGGTAGGATTGTGATTCAGTTCTTAAGAACATCAAACTATCCTTTTATTATGTATGTGGTTTTCTGCATATATTTTATCTGATATCAATAAAAAGAAAAATACCTCTCAATTACTAAAGATTGGAGACTAAAGATGATGTCATTATTCTAAACTCTTTAGAGCTACTATCTCATTATTTCTTTTAAGAATCCTGTGAGACAAGTATTATTATTCCTCATTTTGCAGAAGAACAAACTGAGGCACAGAGAGGTTAGGCCATTTGCTCAGGTGCACGACTAATACATGGTGAAGCCAGGATTTGAACCCAGGCCATGTGAATCCCAGAGCCCACGTTCTTTACCTGTCATGGTCTATGACATCTGATTCCAATTATTTTCAACACCATAGAATTTTCTAGTCCGAGACTTAGAGGCAAGAATTGAAGAAGTCAGCCTGGTGAAGGTCTCTGCAGATCTGTTCAGTGGTAGGAAAATTCCTCTACCACCTACAACCTGTGGAAATGGGCATGGCAGTAAAACACTGATCCTTTCCCACCTCAAGCCTCCCAGAGCTGGAGAGCATAGCATCAGGTTGTGGATGCCCCAGTTCTCAATATTTTATGCCACAAGAGTGGCAGAAAACGATAGTTATCAACAAAGCATGAATTCATGGGAAGAAAGCCACATACAAAAAATGAACAGCAACTTCTATTTATAAGGTTTTTCTCCAGATGTTTAAAAATCTAAGTGTAAAAGCAATTGAGTTTTGCTGGTAAAGAGTGATGAGAGGCTGTTGTCTAAGCTGCCATTGCAAGGCTCATAAAGTGACATTATCTTTCCCATGGAGAGCCGGAGCCCAGGAGCAGTGGCAGATGACTTGTGCAGAGGAGACAGGCGTGAGTGACAGGATAGTTTCCCAAACCATCAGTGTCCTTCAGCTGCACTCCTGTTCTCAGCCCCCAGGAAGCTCTGGCAAAGCACAGAATAAAAAGATATTTTCTTGAAAGCGTATGATGAATTATGTCAGACTGTGAATTAAGACACTGTAAGGAAGCCAAAGCCTGAGCTGCATAGACTTAGGTGTAGATTAGGAAAGAATAAATGCTTGATTATGGTTTCTGTTTTCTTTCAACTATCAGTCAACACATTTCTTCATGTGAATTTCATTCTCATATTATGCCTGGTAGTTGATTTGAATTTAGCATTAATAAACCTGGCAGCCAGAAATAATATCATATTGTCTTAATGGGTTCTTTATATTCAGACTTTTATTTATTTTCTTGGGTGGTTGGGCTGCGGATGGAGTATTAAATTGAGAAAAGACCATTTTAGGCAACACTTCCTACATCTTAGAAAATATGAGAGATATTTTTGCAGTTGTTAGAATAAACATTTCCAATGTCTGTTATTCTAAAATATATTAAACACATAAAAAGAAATCTCCATTTTAAAAAACTTAACTAGTTTGGTATTTTTCTTCATTCAGCAAATAGTTACTGTCTACTTGTTTTACTTTTTCCTTTCTGATTTGGATTACTTTATTTTTCTTGTCTAATAGAGTTGACTAAGACTTACAGAACTATGTTTAATAGCACTGGTGAGTGAAGGGACCCTTGTCTTGTTTGTGACCTTAGAGAAAAAGATTTTAACCTTTCACCATTGAGTATGATGTTAGCCGTGGTTCTGTCATATATGGTCTTTATTATGTTGAGGTTTATTCCTTTTACACCTAGGTTGCTGCGAGTTTCTATCAGGAAAAGATGCTGTATTTTTTCATATGCTTTGTCTGCATCTATTGAGATTATCACATGATTTTTGTCTTCTGTTCTATTAATGTGGCACATCACATTTATTGATTTGCATATGTTGAACTATCCTTGCCTCCCAAGGATGAATCCCACTTGATCATAGTGTATGACTCTTTTAATGTTCTTTTGAATTTGGTTCTCTATTGTTTTATTAAGATTTTTTGCATGTATGTGCTTCAGGGATATTGATCTATATTTTTCTTTTCTTGTAGCGTCCTTGTCCGGCTTTAGTATCAGTGTAATCCTGACCTATAAAATGAGTTTAGGAGTGTTCTATTTTTTGGAAGAGTTTGGGAAGGCTTGGGTTCAGTTTTTCTTTAAGTATTTGGTATAATTCACCTGTGATACCATCTGGTCCTGGACTTTTCTTTGTTAGGAGGTTTCTGATTACTGATTCAATCTTTCTACTTGTTACTTGTCTGCTCAGATTTTATTTTATTCCTTCCTCCACACCTGGCAGGTTGTGTGTTTCTGGGAATCTTTCCATTTCTTCTATGTTTTTCAATTTGTTAGTGTATAACTGTTCATAGTAGTCTCATATACTCCTTTGTATTTCTGTGGTAACTGTTGTAATGTCTTCTCTTTCATTTCTAAAGATGTCTGGCATCTTCAGATGCAAAGAACTGTAGAGTGAAACAGGTAAAACCTGTAGGAGGTCCATGGTAGCTGTGCTGGCTGTTGGTTCCTTCAGTGGCATAAGCTTCTGGGGTTATCTGTAGAGCAGATCACAAGGAACTATGGTCACTCCTGCCACATAGCTGATGTGGTAACCTCTGCTGTTCATCCTGTTCCTAGCTGTCTTTATATGCCTCAGCTTTGCCAGTCTCTGGATGGGAAACCAGGTCCGTCAGTTTCCTTCTGGCTGAATTTTAGAGTTTAGCTCTAATATTTTGAGAACCTGTAAAGCAAACTATTCCTTAAATCTCATTTACTCTCTCAGCCATGCATTATGTATATTTGTATCTGTGTGTATCTAACCACCATCCCTGACCACCATAGGATCTGGCACAGTGCTAAAGACAGACAAATCCCAGTTAATGACTACTAAAGAAGTACATGCATTTATAGAGAAGAACCGGGTACATTTTTCCAGTTAGGGACACTAAATTGTGTAATGAGCACATACCTTGGTCTGTGACTCAAGGACCAGGGGATTTGCTAGACAGAGTGGGATTTTCTGGTGACTGTTTCTAATCTCTGATTTCCCTCATTTTTAACACCTCTATTTTTGGTCTTTGTTGCTGTTTTGAAGTTTTTCAGAGCTAAAGTTGAATGTAATATTATGAAAGAAGAAAGCCAAAAGGGCTCTTTTATTTTTTATTTGTAAAATTCTTTTCCAAACGTTTGAACGTCTAGGAAATGACCCCAAGATGCCAGTCCAGGTCTTCTCAACTGATCCATCAGAGCTTCAGTTTCTCTGCTTTTTGGACCTGCAGCTCTTTCAGTCTCAAGATGTTGGCACATCCTTCCCTTTCTAATTTTCCAGGTCATTAGACAGCAGCCTTCAGAGAATCCCCAGGTATCCACAAGGGACTTCATGAGATTTGCACATCACCCATTCCTAATGGAAGATCATCAGTCACCTCTTAGTTCAAAAGTCACAAGGAAGTGAAGGACTAAACACAAAACACCTGACTATTTCAGTGCAGTAATTGGCTTTTATTCCCAGGATATTTTATTGAAGCCTGTAGTTTGAGATTATTCAGGTGTTTATATGGAACTTTTTTTTTAACAACGTAAATAAAAATGTGACAGCTACCTAGGGTTTAACTTTATTCCAGGCAATTCAATTCCAAAACCATTTATTAAATAGCTTTGCACTTGGAACTGTTTTTTCTCTCCTTATTTTGAGGTTAAAACCCAATAAATGCTAGTTCAACATCATGATTTGCAGGTTAAAAATGAAATACATAAGATTTGCTGAACAAAAAAACCTGGTAGACTGTGGACAGTGATGTTTTGATTTTAAAGTAAAAACTTTAATTCTTCCTTTATTAGCAAAAACAGGGGACAAAAAGTTTGATTTAAGTGATTTGGGGAAAGATGGATGATTTTATCTAAACAAAGCAGCCTTTACTGCATCAACACTACTAGTCTAGTTTTATCTGTCATAGGCCATGAAGTAGGAAAAGTGCCAAAGGTCTGACTTAGAAACCCAGATTCTAAAGCCTTGCTTCTGAGTACTGTGTAAGGCGCACAACAAGAGTTTGGGAAGGTACAGGGTTACAATCCTAAGTTTCTCCACATATTCAGCACGTGGCTGTAGGTGACTTATTTGGATCTTAGCTCTAGTCTCTCATCTGCAGAATGGCAGGCAACTATATTTCTCTCTTGGGGTTGCTGTGATATTTAGCAATAATATTTACCAAGCACATAGTATGGTATCTAGCACTTGGTAGTTTGGAAATAATTCTACTTTTTAAAAATGTGTAAAAGTACTTATTATTCTTTGAGAGAATGTCAAACCTTCCTGGCCACTTACATATCCTTTCACATATGAACTCATGTTTTACATGTTTTCTTGATTTCATCTTGCCCTCATTTACTCTCCAGCTCTAAAAGTAGAAGAGATATGATATACTCTGGATAGATACAGCTCAGTTAAAAATTCCTAGCATATGTCTACATTATTGTCTCTTTGAATATATAACTTAAGGTGACAAGGGAAAATAAATGGACTGTGGTGTTGTTGTAAGGCATTCCTGTCTTAGGGATCAGACAGATTTGGGTTTAAATCCTAGCTTCACTTTTTATAGCTGATTAGTCTTGGATAAAACTCCTTACAGAGAATTAGTTTACTTAAGTAAAAACAGAATATATATGTGTGTGTGTGTGTATATATATATATATATATATATATATATATATATAAAATGAATTTATATATATTATAGAGTATATACTATTTAAACATATTGTATACATATATTCTTCTATATACTCACTATGAGTATACATCCAAAAAATGCTGAATGAAAAATCCAAGATATAAACTATTGCATATGGTTTGATGCAAACACCTATAAAAAATACTATTTATGGTTAGATAAATGATTTACAGTTATTACAAAGGGGATGTTTTAAAAGTATCAGAGCATATTTTAATGTTGTAAAATTATTTTAAAATGTTGCCCCTGTGGAGGATGTTGGAAAGGGAACAAGGGGGTAGTTAAAAGGAATTTACCTTTATGTCAAAAATTTTCCTTAAAAAATGCAAGCAGGCAGTAGAAAGAGGTCCACGAGCTGCGTGGGCTTGTGCCTAGGCGCCTGTGGTTCGGGGCCTTGTGCTGGCACCAGGGCCGACGGGTTGGCGAGTTTGGCACTCTTGGCGTTGGGTGGGCGGCATCTTGGGGGTCACATGAGCCAGTGGCATCATGCCCGTGGGCGCTGGGGTTAGGGTTGTGGCTTTTCCAGACTTTCATCATCCAAGAGGAAGGGCGGAAAGCACATCCCGGAAAGGTGGAAAGACTATCTCCCAGTTGGAGAGCGGATGCCTGGGACTCCTTTCATTGCTCTCAAAGTTCCTTTAAAAAAGAGTTTTGAAAAGAATCTTGCTCCAGAAGAATGTGTTTCCCCCTTGGATCTTTTTTAACAAACTCCAAGAACAGAATGAAGAACTTGGGCTGATTATTGACTTAACATATACTCGCCACTATTATAAGCCAGAGACAGACTCATTGGTGTCCACTGTACCCATGGTTTAAACAGGACTGGCTACCTCATCTGCAGAGTTTTGAAAAGAATCTTGCTCCAGAAGAATGTTTTTCCCCCTTTGATCTTTTTTTTAACAAACTCCAAGAACAGAATGAAGAACTTGGGCTGATTATTGACTTAACATATACTCGCTGCTATTATAAGCCAGAGATACACCAGAAATACATCTACACGTGGAACAACTCCTACAGAACACCTATTGAATGCTGGCAGAAGACCTCAGACCTCCCAAAAGGCAAAAAATTCCCCACGTACCTGGGTAGGGCAAAAGAAAAAAGAAAAAACAGAGACAAAAGAATAGGGACAGGACCTGCACCAGTGGGAGGGAGCTGTGAAGGAGGAAAGGTTTCCACACACTAGGAAGCCCCTTCGCGGGTGGAGACTGCGGGTGGCGGAGGGGGGAAGCTTCGGTGCCACGGAGGAGAGCGCAGGAACAGGGGTGCAGAGGGCAAAGAAGAGAGATTCCCGCACAGAGGATCGGTGCCGACCAGCACTCACCAGTCGGAGAGGCTTGTCTGCTCACCAGCCGGGGGCAGGCGGGGGCGGGGAGCTGAGGCTACGACTTCGGAGGTCGGATCCCAGGGAGAGGACTGGGATTGGCTGCGTGAACACAGCCTGAAGGGGGCTAGTGCAACACAGCTGGCCGGGAGGGAGTCGGAGAAAAGTCTGGACCTGCCGGAGAGGCAAGAGACTTTTTCTTCCCTCTTTGTTTCCTGGTGCGTGAAGAAAGGGGATTAAGAGCGCTGCTTAAAGGAGCTCTAGAGACGGGCGCGAGCCGCGGCTAAAAGTGTGGACCCCAGAGACCGGCATGAGACGCTAAGGCTGCTGCTGCTGCCGCCACCAAGAAACCTGTGTGTAAACACAGCTCACTACCCACACCTCCCTTCCGGGGAGCCTGTGCAGCCCACCACTGCCAGGGTACCGGGATCCAGGGACAACTTCCCCGGGAGAACGCAAGGCGCGCCTGAGGCTGCTGCAATGTCCCGCTGGCTTCTGCCGCCACAGGCTCGCCCCGCATCCGCACCCCTCCCTCCCCCCGGCCTGAGTGAACCAGAGCCCCCGAATCAGCTGTTCATTTAACCCCATCCTCTCTGATCGAAGAACAGACGCCCTCTGGCGACCTACACGCAGAGGCGGGGCCAAATCCAAAGCAGAGCCACGGGAGCTGTGAGAACAAAGAAGAGAAAGGAAAATCTCTCCCAGCAGCCTCAGAAGCAGTGGATTAAAGCTCCACAATCAACTTGATGTACCCTGCACCTGTGGAATACCTGAATAGACAACGAATCAACCCAAATTGAGGAGGTGGACTTTGAGAGCAAGATTTATTATTTTTTCCCCTTTTCCTCTTTTTGTGAGTGTGTATGTTTCTGTGAAAGATTTTGTCTGTATAGCTTTGCTTTCACCATTTGTCCTAGGGTTCTATCTGTCCGTTTTTTTTTTTTTCTGTTTTTTTTCTTTTTAAAAAATTTTATTTCTTAATAATTATTTTTTATTTTAATAACTTTACTTTATCTTACTTTATTTTATTTTATCCTCTTTCTTTCTCTCTCTCTCGCTTTCTCTCTTTCTCTCTTTCTCTCTCTCTCTTTCTCTCTTTCTTTTTACTTTTCCTCCCTTTTATTCTGAGACGTGTGGATGAAAGGCTCTTGGTGCTGCAGCCATGAGTCAGCGCTGTGCTTCTGAGGTGGGAGAGCCAACTTCTGGACACTGGTCCAAAAGAGACCTCCCACCTCCACATAATATCAAACAGCGAAAATCTCCGAGAGATCTCCGTCTCAACACAAGCACCCAGCTTCACTCAACGACCAGCAAGCTACAGTGCAGGACACCCTACGCTAAACAACTAGTAAGACAGGAACACAACCTCACCCATTAGCAGAGAGGCTGCCTAAAAACATAATAACTCCACACACACCCCAAAACACACCAAGAGACGTGGACCTGCCCACCAGAAAGACAAGATCCAGCCTCATCCACCAGAACACAGGCACTAGTCCCCTCCACCAGGAAGCCTGCACAACCCACTGAACCAACTTTAACCACTGGGGACGGACAACAAAAATGGGAACTACGAACATGAAGCTTGCAAAAATGAGACCCCAAACACAGTAAGATAAGCAAAATGAGAAGACAGAAAAACACACAGCAGATGAAGGAGCAAGATAAAAACCCACCAGACCGAACAAATGAAGAGGAAATAGGCAGTCTACCTGAAAAAGAATTCAAAATAATGATAGTAAACATGATCCAAAATCGTGGAAATAGAATAGACAAAATGCAAGAAACATTTAACAAGGACCTAGAAGGACTAAAGATGAAACAAGCAATGATGAACAACACAATAAATGAAATTAAAAATACTCTAGAAAGGATCAATAGCAGAATAAGTGAAGCAGAAGAATGGATAAGTGACCTGGAAGATAAAATAGTGGAAATAACTACTGCAGAGCACAATAAAGAAAAAAGAATAAAAAGAACTGAGGAGAGTCTCAGAGACCTCCGGGACAACATTAAACGCACCAACATTCGAATTATAGGGGTTCCAGAAGAAGAAGAGGAAAAGAAAGGGACTGAGAAAATATTTGAAGAGATGAGAGTTGAAAACTTCCCTAATATGGGAAAGGAAATAGTTAATCAAGTCCAGGAAGCACAGAGAGTCCCACACAGGAAACATCCAAGGAGAAACATGCCAAGACACATATTAATAAAACTGTCAAAAATTAAATACAAAGAAAACATATTAAAAGCAGCAAGGGAAAAACAACCAATAACACACAAGGGAATCCCCATAAGGTTAGCACCTGCTCTTTCAGCAGAAACTCTGCAAGCCAGAAGGGACTGGCAGGACATATTTAAAGTGATGAAGGAGAAAAACCTGCAACCAAGATTACTCTACCCAGCAAGGATCTCATTCAGATTCGATAGAGAAATTAAAACCTTTACAGCCAAGCAAAAGCTAAGAGAGTTCAGCACCACCAAACCAGCTTTACAACAAACGCTAAAGGAACTTCTCGAGGGAAGAAACACAAGAGACGGAAAAGACCTACAATAACAAAACCAAAGCAATTAAGAAAACGGGAATAGGAACATACATATTGATAATTACCTTAAATGTAAATGGATTAAATGCTCCCACCAAAAGACACAGACTGGCTGAATGGATACAAAAACAAGACCCATATATATGCTGTCTACAAGAGACCAACTTCAGACTAGGGACACATACAGACAAAGTGAGGGAATGGAAAAAGATATTCCATGCAAATGGAAACCAAGAGAAAGCTGGAGTAGCAATTCTCATATCAGACAAAATAGACTTTAAAATAAAGACTATTAGAAAAGACAAAGAAGTACACTACATAATGATCAAGGGATGAATCCAAGAAGAAGATACAAGAATTGTAAATATTTACGTACCCAACATAGGAGCACCTCAATACATAAGGCAAACACTAACAGCCATAAAAGAGGAAATCGACAGTAACACATTCATAGTAGGGGACTTTAACACCCCACTTTCACCAATGGACAGATCATCCAAAATGAAAATAAATAAGGAAACACAAGCTTTAAATGATACATTAAACTAGATGGACTTAAATGATATTTATAGGACATTCCATCCAAAAACAACAGAATACACATTTTTCTCAAGTGCTCATGGAACATTCTCCAGGATAGATCATATCTTGGGTCACGAATCAAGCCTTGGTAAATTTATGAAAATTGAAACTGTATCAGGTATCTTTTCCGACCACAACGCTATGAGACGAGATATCAATTACAGGAAAAGATCTGTACAAAATACAAACACATGGAGGCTAAATAATACACTACTTAATAACGAAGTGATCACTGAAGAATTCAATGAGGAAATCAAAAAATACCTAGAAACAAATGACAATGGAGACACGATGACCCAAAACCTATGGGATGCAGCAAAAGCAGTTCTAAGGGGGAAGTTTATAGCAAGACAATTCTACCTCAAGAAACAAGAAACATCTAGAAAAAACAACCTAACCTTGCACCTAAAGCAATTAGAGAAAGCAGAACAAAAAACCCCAAAGTTAGCAGAAGGAAAGAAATCATAAAAATCAGATCAGAACTAAATGAAAAAGAAATGAAGGAAACAATAGCAAAGATCAAAAAAACTAAAAGCTGATTCTTCGAGAAGATAAACAAAATAGATAAACTATTAGCCAGACTCATCAAGAAAAAAAGGGAGAAGACTCAAATCAATAGAATTAGAAATGAAAAAGGAGAAGTAACAACTGACACTGCAGAAACACAAAAGATCATGAGAGATTACTACAAGCAACTCTATGCCAATAAAATGGACAACCTGGAAGAAATGGACACATTCTTAGAAATGCAGAACCTGCCAAGACTGAATCAGAAAGAAATAGAAAATATAAATGGACCAATCACAAAAATTGAAACTGTGATTAAAAATCTTCCAACAAACAAAAGGCCAGGACCCGATAGCTTCACAGGCGAATTCTATCAAACATTTAGAGAAGAGCTAACACCTATCCTTCTCAAACTCTTCCAAAATATAGCAGAGGAAGGAACACTCCCAAACTCATTCTACGAGGCCACCATCACCCTGATGCCAAAACCAGACAAGGATGTCAGAAAGAACGAAAACTATAGGCCAATATCACTGATGAACATAGATGCAAAGATCCTCAACAAAATACTAGCAAACAGAATCCAAAAACACATTAAAAGGATCATACACCATGATCAAGTGGGGTTTATTCCAGGAATGCAAGGATTCTTCAATATACACAAATCAATCAATGCGATACACCATATTAACAAATTGAAGGAGAAATACCATATGGTCATCTCAATAGATGCAGAGAAATCTTACGACAAAATTCAACACCCATTTATGATAAAAACCCTCCAGAAAGTAGGCATATTGGGAACTTTCCTCAACATAATAAAGGCTATATATGACAAGCCCACAGCCAACATCGTCCTCAATGGTGAAAAACTGAAAGCATTTCCACTAAGATCAGGAACAAGACAAGGTTGCCCACTCTCACCACTCTTATTCAACATAGTTTTGGAAGTTTTAGCCACAGCAATCAGAGAAGAAAAGGAAATAAAAGGAATTCAAATCAGAAAAGAAGAAGTAAAGCTATCACTGCTTGCAGATAACATGATACTATACCTAGAGAATCCTAAAGATGCTACCAGAAAACTACTAGAGCTAATCAATGAATTTGGTAAAGTAGCAGGATACAAAATTAATGCACAGAAATCTCTGGCATTTCTATACACTAATGATGAAAAATCTGAAAGTGAAATCAAGAAAACACTCCCATTTATCACTGCAACAAAAAGAATAAAATATCTAGGAATAAACCTACCAAAGGAGACAAAAGACCTGTATGCAGAAAATTATAAGACACTGATGAAAGAAATTAAAGATGATACAAATAGATGGACAGATATACCATGTTCTTGGATTGGAAGAATGAACATTGTGAAAATGACTCTACTAACCCAAAGCAATCTACAGATTCAATGCAATCCCTATCAAACTACCACTGGCATTTTTCACAGAACCAGAACAACAAATTTCACAATTTGTATGGAAACACAAAAGACCCCGAAGAGCCAAAGCAATTTTGAGAATGAAAAACAGAGCTGGAGGAGTCAGGCTCCCTGACTTCAGACTATACTACAAAGCTACAGTAATCAAGACAGTATGGTACTGGCACAAAAACAGAAAGATAGATCAATGGAACAGGATAGAAAGCCCAGAGATAAACCCACACTCATTTGGTCACCTTATGTTTGATAAAGGAGGCAGGAATGTATTGTGGAGAAAGGACAGACTCTTCAATAAGTGGTGCTGGGAAAACTGGACAGGTACATGTAAAAGTATGAGATTAGATAACTCTCTAACACCATACACAAAAATAAGCTGAAAATGGATTAAAGACCTAAATCTAAGGCCAGAAACTATCAAACTCTTAGAGGAAAACATAGGCAGAACACTCTATGACATAAATCACAGCAAGATCCTTTTTGACCCACCTCCCAGGGAAATGGATATAAAAACAAAAATAAACAAATGGGACCTAATGAAACTTCAAAGCTTTTACACAGCAAAGGAAACCATAAACAAGACCAAAAGACAACCCTCAGAATGGGAGAAAATATTTGCAAAAGAAGCAACTGACAAAGGATTAAGCTCCAGAATTTACAAGCAGCCCATGCAGCTCAATAACAAAAACAAACAACCCAATCCAAAAATGGGCAGAAGACCTACATAGACATTTCCAAAGAAGATATACAGACTGCCAACAAACACATGAAAGAATGCTCAACATCACTAATCATTAGAGAAATGCAAATCAAAACTACAATGAGATATCATCTCACACCAGTCAGAATGGCCATCATCAAACAATCTAGAAAAAATAAATGCTGGAGAGGGTGTGGAGAAAAGGGAACACTCTTGCACTGCTGGTGGGAATGTAAATTGGTACAGCCACTATGGAGAAAAGTATGGAGGTTCCTTAAAAAACTACAAAACTACAAATAGAACTACCATATGACCCAGCAATCCCACTACTGGGCATATATCCTGAGAAAACCATAATTCAAAGAGAGTCATGTTACCAAAATTTTCATTGCAGCTCTATTTACAATAGCCAGGAGATGGAAACAACCTAAGTGTCCATCATCGGATGAATGGATAAAGAAGATGTGGCACATATATACAATGGGAATATTACTCAGCCATAAAAAGAAATGAAATTGAGCTATTTGTAATGAGGTGGATGGACATAGAATCTGTCATACAGAGTGAAGTAAGTCAGAAAGAGAAAGACAAATACCATATGCTAAAACATATATATGGAATTTAAGAAAAACAATGTCTTGAAGAACATAGGAGTAAGACAGGAATAAAGACACAGACCTACTAGAGAATGGACTTGAGGAAACGGGGAGGGAGAAGGGTGAGCTGTGACAAAACGAGAGAGAGGCATGGACATATATACACTACCAAACGTAAGGTAGATAGCTAGTGGGAAGCAGCCGCATAGCACAGGGAGATCAGCTAGGTGCTTTGTTACCACCCAGAGGGGTGGGATAGGGAGGGTGGGAGGGAGGGAGACTCAAGAGGGAAGAGATATGGGAACATATGTATATGTATAACTGATTCACTTTGTTATAAAGCAGAAACCAACACACCATTGTAAAGCAATTATATTCCAATAAAGATGTAAAAAAAATAAATGCAAGCAAATAATGCAAAATGCTATAGGATAACTATTGGCGGTGTGGGATTATACATATTTCCTTTAATATTCCTTATGTGATCTCAATTGTAAATTTGTAAAAAAGAGTTTTTTAAAAAATTAGGATCAGTTGGGAGAGTTAATATAAAATGATTAGTAAGTCATACTTTTCAAGAAGTGCGGTTCTTCAAAACCCAAAGGAGTCAGGAACCCCTCACAAGGACGACGTGAAGGGCTACTGAAGTGAGAATCCTACAACCAGTTACTGGGAATCAGAGACTTGACTTGTCACCCACTGTTATCATAAATGTTTGCTATGTTATCCACCTGTCAACCATATACCAAACCTATTGCTATAAAAGTGTACGGGCTTCCCTGGTGGCGCAGTGGTTGGGAGTCCGCCTGCCGATGCAGGGGACACGGGTTCGTGCCCCGGTCCGGGAAGATCCCACATGCCACGGAGCGGCTGGGCCCGTGAGCCATGGCTGCTGAGCCTGCGCATCCGGAGCCTGTGCTCTGCAACGGGCGAGGCCCGCGTACCGCAAAAATTCAAAAAAAAAAAAAAAAAAAGTGTATGACTTCTTCCTCCTCGCCTCCTCTTCATTCTCCTCCTCCTTCTCTTGAAATAGAAAACATGTTGAGATATAACTGAACTAAGCACTGAAAGACCATGTCATTTTGATGTACCACCATCTCATGTGAGCCAGAATATCTCCAACAACACTACTTAACAAAAAAAAAAACAGAAGCAAAGTTAAAAATGCTTATAGCAATTCACTCCATACTTATAAAAAGTAAATCTAAGACCACAATTTAAGTTATTTTTGAGCAACCTACACAATTTGGCCACGTCCAGCCATCACTTATTTACTATTTGTTTTTTTTCAACTTGATACCATTTTACTGGCATAAAATGAGGTTTTGGTAATAGTATATTCCTCCTCCATAAATAGAAAATCTTACAATAAACTGAAGGTAACAGGACAATAAATGCAATAAAATAATGTTACTAAATTACAGTTAGATGTTATTTTCTGCATACCGCTCTCAGCATGAGGCCTCTTACTTGTTCCAAAAACATAAGATTATTAAATACTATAAATCTGACTCTTTTTGATGAAATGAGAAGGATGAGTTAGTGAAAATTTTGAAGTAATTTAACATTATATCTACATATTATCTAAACCATTATTCATGCTTTCCAAGGCAAATCCCACATTAGGGAATCACTGCTGTAGTCCTCCACACCGCAGTATTTGCTATTCTAGATACATTTTATCTTTTCCTGTGCAAGTCCTAGAAGAGTCTTTGCAGTGTTCTCCACTTAAAGAGGAATAAGGGGCTAATATCTCTACTATCTATAAAACTCTTAAAAATTGGAAAAGTGGACAAAATATATAAACATACAATTCACACAGGAAGATATGCAACTGACCTTCAAACATATGAAAAGATGCTCACATTTGCTTATAATGGGAGAAATGCAAATTAAAACTACAATGAGATACTAGTTCCTACCTATCAACGAGACCAAAATTGACAACAAACTCCTCTAATTACATAGGACGTTTTGCAAATGTTTACATACACTTATACTGTATATTTCAGTAGCACAGTAGCATCTCAGGTGACTTGGGAGTATCACTCACCATAGTTAAACAAATAATTGTTGCTGCTTCTCTGTGTGTAGCTCAGATGTGCTCAAACATTGTTGGAATCATGGGAGGAAATGACAAAATTACCGAGGCCAGGCCATACCTTACTTCCATAAACCTGAGCCTCTGAATTCTGATTCCAGTACATCATGTTTGAGGATCACTGTCATAGCCCTTAAAAGTTTTCTGTGACAGAAGCAACTTAAAACTGAAACATCTGAAATTAGAAGTATCTACTTTTGATATTATTGCTATGAGATTCTTATTTGAAAATGCGTCAGTATTTTTTCTTCCTCTCTCCAAAGGCAATTCTGATATGCACCATAGTCTTAAAACTACAGGTCAATCCCATTGACATATCAATCTAAACAGAAGACACTGCTATATATATATATATATATATATATATATATATATATATATATATATATATATATATATATATATCTCAACACCAACGCCAGGGAAGTGTGATACGCATCCCATATCAGAAATCATGGAAACAGAAGAATATTCCTACATTTATTTTTTTCTCACTCCCAGTTTGAGAGTGAGTTGTTCTTCAGTAAGTCAGATACTAGACCTATCACTATAGAAAAGTGGTTCTCACCTAGGGGAGATTTTTCCCCCAAGAGGACATTTGACAATATCTGGACTCATTTTTTTTATTGTTAAGACAGCGGTGTGTGTGTCCTACTGGCATCTAATGTGTAGAGGCAAGAATGCTACAATGCCTGGGACAACCCCTCATACCAATAATACCAAATGCCAATCAATAGTTCTGCTGTTGAGAAAATCCACCATAGAATAATAGCTATACGCTGGATATCCTGTCTTCAAATATGACTCTGATTAGTTGAAATTTCTTTTGATAACACACCACAAACGTATTCAGTCCTCTTTGCTTTTATTACCACTATCCCTATCCAGGACACTGCCATACTTCACCTGAACTATTACTAGTACATTTTTCATAAATGACTCAATGGATACTCCTCAGTTAAAAACAAAACTACCTGTCTTTCACTGTCCTTAGAATAAAATTCAAACTTTTAACCATGATCTATAACACCTTTTGTGATTTGACTAAAATCTACATCACCAACTAAAAACAGGACCATCTTCTTTATGTTCACTATCCTCTATCCTCAATGCCTTTGGAAATTAATAAAACATGAGAAAACTTTTCCTGATTTAAAGAACTGACTCTTGCCCTGGAAAAACTCCCACCCTAACTTTTGCATGCTAATTTATAGTCAACCATCCAGAATCAGTTTTAAGCCCCCCAAAGGGGTTCCCTTTAACTACTCTATTTAAAGTGACTGCCTTTAACTATTAGTTATCACAGATGGTTTTTGTATTTAATTATACATTGGCTTATGTCATTTCTCCCATCCTTACCTCAATATAAGCTACACGAGGAAAGAGATCACAGATGTCACATATATCCTCCTTACCGCTGTCCTCCCACATCGAACCCAGTGCTTGGCATATAGTAAAAAGTATTTAATGAACAAATGACCTATAGAAACATTACATGTATCCAAAACTAAACGTGTTACAGCAAATCACGCTAAGACAAAAAAAAGAAAGAAAAGAAAACAGACCACTCATTGGGAAGAAGACATGAATCGTTCTCAGGGAAGAAAAATTAACGCTTTCTAAAATGATTTTACTTTGGAAATATAGATCAGTGTTCAAAAGTGCAAAGGCTCAAAATTACAACTCAAAAAACAAAACAAATCAAATCATTGGAAGTAGTCCCGTTTTTAATTAAACATCATCTCTACACCTGGATCTGTGGCATACCCTGTTTACTTTGTTAATTATGTTGTGAAAAGCAGAGCAAGGCACTCATGGTGCATGATTTATTGACTCAAACAATGTAAATTCTGTGTTTTTCAAGACATTTTGGGCATGCTTGAGACAAAAGAGATAACTGGTCTGCTCAAAGCATTTCAGTTTCATTTGTTCTTTACTTTCACATATATAGGAACACAAAAGAAATCATTTTGTTTCATTTCTATTAATAGGTCCATAGTGTAAGCTAAATTATGTTCTTTGCTCCTTGGAAAGAAACAACTTCCAGACCACTCAAAGAAGTTTGTCTTGTGCAATTGATGCAAAATAAAACATCAACCTAGCACAGAAAAAAATCATATGCCACAGTACCTAACAGTAGTAGGCACTCTAAATTTTCAATGGAAGTCCAAGAATAGAGATCAAGTAAAGCACTAACTTAAAATTATTGAAAACTTCATTTGTAATGAATTGAAAATGAATTTACTTTTCCTTTTCTATAGAAAAGGGAATTTTTGTACTTAAAACTGTGTGCACTTTTGCGGGGGGGTGGGGCGGGAAGGGGGAGAAAACTACTTTGTGTTTAGGTTGCTTCCTGTTTAATCTAAATGTTTATATCAGAAGCTAAGGAAACAAAGTTTTACCCATTCCCAGGGGTGTGAATTCAGAGAATACTGAGAAACTTGTCCTGGAAGCTGCACAGAGAATGGGAGATAGTCTTTAAAGTTATCTTATGGGATTTTACCTTTTTTCCACTTTATTTACTTGAGTACTTGATTTTTTTTAAACCTAAGCTAACTAGAGGATGAAATACACAAGCATCTACATTATTTTCACAACCAGTATGGAACAAAGATCTCCTACAAATAAAAAAGAAAATATAAGAATATTTCTTCAACCAAAATCCATAATTCTACAAATGATCTCACCAAGCATTAGTGAACTTGTATGAAATTATTATGTTCCTTTCTCCAACAGAGAACTCTTTGATCACTGTTCTTGACGAAGTTCAGTAGTGTTCTGAAATATTTTCTTTTTACACATTTGTATTAATAAAAATACCTTTCAGAGAGGGAAATACTTTGAAGTAAAAACAGTATTTATACTTAACAGTAAATGAATAGAATACCCAGAGATTTTCAGGCTATGGGATAATATAAGCTTGCTTAATATTCCATAAAAGTGCCAGTTAATGCACAGAATACGTTCCCATTGGTATTATTTCCCACGTGGTTCCATTTCACAATTCAAACATAATTTTCAAGCACTTCTTCTTAACATACCTATAATATTTTTTCCTCGCCTAATACAGCACAGTAGTTATATTCCTGTGTAACTGCCATTCACTAGAATTTACATTTTTATTCCTTCAAAAGCAAAATGGCAATTATTCTTCCCACAGTGTTGAAGTTCTGCGAACCTAGTTTACTACTGTGCTGTCAACATTAGGGCCTATCCATATCCATGTAAAAAAATCATGTTACGTATAATATTTTATAAGCATTTATTGAATATATGATGAACATTTTCATATCATCAAATGTTCTTCTACAACATTGTAAAACCATTTAAAATTAAGTCATGGGATGGCCAACAAATATTGTTATGATCAAAAATCCTTTCAAATTTTCCAGTTTCATCAGTAAAGCATGGTGCTGTGTTATACACATCTCTTCAGAAGATTAAGAATAGTTTTCATAAATTGAAGAAACTGTGCTGTTTGTTTTAGAAGATGCATTGTCTCTTGTTCCTCTCACTAACTCCCTAAATAGACATTATGGTTCACATTTGATACAAGGGGCCAAGCGATTATAGAGATTGAGTACCCTGCTCTGTGATACAAAGTTAATAATTAGTGGAGTTTGCTATATTACTCAGACATGTCTGATCCATTTTTATAATGGGGTGCTGATAGTTTTTCATTAATTTATTTCACTGTTTATATATTAAGCAGTTTAATTCATTGTTAATACTAATACTATACTGTTGTATTTTTAAATGATACTTTTTATTTTGAGATAATTGTAGATTCACATGAAATTGTTAAAAATAATTTAGAGATCTCGTATATTCTTTACCCAGTTTCCCGCAGCAGTAACATATTGCAAAGCTATAGTAAAATATGGCAACCAGCGTATTAACAAGGACACAGCCAAGATACAGAACATTCCTATCATCACAAGAATCCCTCATGTTGCCTTTTAATAACCACACACTTAGTGGGAGAAATAGGGGAAAGTACATCTACTCCACCTTCCTGGAAATAGAAGTCTACCAACATTTCTTTTTAAAAAGCCTTTAATATTGAATCAAGTGCCCCAAGAATAACTTCTTTTAAGGGAATTACGATATAAAATGATCTCTATATAAAGTATAAGATTTGCCATATTTTAAATTGATCGTGAGGGCACCTACCAGGAGTCCTGGTTAGAAGTCTTTTTGTACTTCCACACATCAGCATGCAGTTCAGTATCCTGCTTGCTAATGGGACCTGGTGCAAAACAGCAGTTAAAATACTTTGTAAATGTTGCTATAGGAAAATGAATCACTTCAGTGGAAACAAATATCCTACACTCAGAGTACTAAATTTAGAAACTGAACAGAGTCATTTATTTGCATCATCTATCACCTAGGAGACTTGAGTCAAGTTACTTTGTATCTCTGAGTCTCAGTTTCCCCCTGTGTAGAACTGGAATAAGAACTAACTCTCAAATTTATGAATGTTAAGTTGTAACAACAGTAGCAATATATTCACACCTACTATGTAAATATAAACAACTCAGGTGGCAGATATTATTCTACTCATTTAGCAGATTAACAGAGATAGAAATTGAGGCCGTTAAGTGACTTTGTCTAACATCAAATAGATGCTATGTGATAGGAATGCAGAATAAATACAGAACTGCTTTCCTCCAGAGCCTTACTCGTTTTGCTTGATAAGTGAGAAAGCATTTTGCTAAATGGATCCACTGAATAAAAAAAACCCAATACATAAGAGGTTATAAGAGCTTGTTTCCAGAGAAAGGCCAACAGGTATCTTTATGCATTACAGACCTTTATCACCAAGAACAGAGGTTAGGAATAGAATCCATTTGCCCAATCTATAGCCACTGATTGTCTAAGTACATGCCAGCAACTCATAAGTCTGTGGCTATAGATAATAATTCCAGGCTTAAGAAACAGCAAGTGCAAATGGCCTTTTGTCAGAAAAGGGAGTCTTATGCATCCAATCTTTTGACCTCCGTAAGAGGGAGGCATGAAACACTTAATAGGAGAAAGAATCCTCACAGCCCATGCTAGGCTTGTCACCTTGTGTAGGAATCTTTCCCTGTTTCAGACTCAATGTGAATCCTATGTTCTGCTTAAGCATATGTGTGAAATGGCACCTGGACAACCCCACTGCTACGTCTTCCCTGGGGGTAAGGGGCATGGTCCTTTGTTTTGTGGCACAAGAGGGATATGTGCAGGCCAATGTCCCTGCATCAGCTGCCAAGAGGGACCTGCCAGCCACGGGGGACTGATGCCAACTACTGAAGGTGATCTTGCTTTGTGCCATCGTTATGTGAGTAAAGTATTGTGTCATCCCATGCTTAAGTGCACCGTGTTTTTCTTGGCAACTCCAACACCGAGAGCAATGGGCAGAAGTGTTCGGACTCCTACTCCTGATGTTAGGTAACAGATGCCACTTGCTTGACACCTATCCAGGGAAGACAAAAGGGAATACCAGTGTGCAGATTGCCATAAACAATGGCTGGGTGGCAAGACTGGAGAGTTAGGCAGAGGTCATACCATGTAGCCTACGGTAGGATAGGGTAAGTCACATGGATTTTACTCAAAGTGTGTTGCCAAATTATTTTTGAGTGTTTTCAGCAGGGAAATAACCTTGTCTGATTGAATTCTGGAATGGTAACCATTGGCGGTGTATAGAAAAGGGGACAAAAGAGGTAGCAAATAAATAATTTAAGAGGCTGTATTTCAGTCAAACTAGTGGGTGTTAGCACTTTTCTATTGAGTGCAGAATAGAAGAAGGAATTAGATCAGTCTGCTTACATGGGATGACTTATTTCGTATAACAATAAATTATAACTAACCTTTAATGAGCATTCACTTTGTGTTAAGTGCTATTATAAGCACTTCACTTATATTATCTTATTTAATCCACACAGTCTCTGAGGTAGATGCTGTTATTACCCTTTTGATAGATGAGAAATCCGAGGCACAAAGAGGTTATGTAATTTACTCAAGGTCACACAGCTAGTAAGTGGTAAGTGGTGCAGCCAGGATTTAAAGTAAAAAAAAAAAAAAAAAAATTTGCCTACAAAGCCTATTCTCTGGATTCACGCTGATTGTTGCTAATGATGGGCATTTTTCAGGAAAGGAGAAATGTGATTCCAACATAAGGAGGATTATCGTATAAGGTGATTTTAAACTTTCCTTCTAAATCTGAGTCCCATATTTCTAAAAAGAATATGTGGTGTGCCACCTGAAAAGAGACTTTCTGCTGATTTATTTGCCTTGGGTAAGAATTACTATTTTTCTAAGTAAACAAACTTTAAATTATATTTCCTTTTGAGCTAATGTAAGCACAATTTATAAATTTCAAATATATTTTATAAATAATCTAGGAAGATGTAATTTATTTCTCATATTGCTACTCTGGGACCATAATATTCCACAATTTTATTTTTATTAAAACAATTGTTATTGTTATAGCTTAGTTATATATTCATATGTTATGGTTTTATTAATATTTGCATTAGAAACCTAGTGGAGCTGAGGTTCTATCTGCTTTTTTCTGCTTTCTAAAATTCTGGCTATCCACAGCAACACAATGTTTATTGAGTAACAAATGTTCAAAAGCAAATAATTAGTGAGAGACTAAGAAAATAAGTGACAAGACAGAATTCAGGAGCCTGAGTGCTGGCATGGGTGAGGTAGTGTCAGAGAAATGGCTTTGAGTCTTAAGTCTGGGACAAGGAATTATCTGTAATCAATTTAGGCAAGAAGATTAGGGGAAGCAATATGGCATAAGGGCTAGATGGGGGAATTCCCTGGTGGTCCAGCACTCTCACTGCTGAGGGCCCGGGTTCAATCCCTGGTCGGGGAACTGAGATCCCACGAGCTGCATGGAGCAGCCAAAAAATAAAACTAAGGGCTCACTGGGTTACCACAGACATCCAACTATACCTCAAGGGGGTGCGTCTGGATATTATAAAGCCAGGAAGAGAGATATAACCCAGCAAAGAACCTTGATATATAAGAAGATATTAATCAATTTGGCTAAAGCTACAATACAGAATTCCTGCCATACTAAAGGAAATCCAATCAATAAATATTCACAAATTTACAAGTGCCTAGAACTTTGCTAAGCTGTCTGAATATTACACATATAAAATTTGCTTCTGGACTTGAAGAATCTCACAGTTATTTAGGAAAGATAGAAATATCATCCATCAACACATGGGGATATGTAAATTCAGAGACTGAAGAGACCTAAACCCATAGGAATTTACCATGCTAAATGAGATTGTCTGATGGTACACTAACAAATCCAACAGCCAATTTATTAAGGTAGAAAAGATCCACAATTACTTTGCTTGAGACTACATTTATGTTATGAGAATTAATATATAAGAGGTTAGAAACTGAATATTACAGTGAAATGTCAAGTTCAACAAATCTTTTCTAAATATAAGGTGTGATTGAACAAATATTTATACACCAATTATTTTCTATAATTTAGAGCAATAGAATTTAATTTCCTTTTCAGAATATCACAATTTTAAAAGGAGAATATGAAAACTAATGTATTTAGGTCCGTTTGTTAAATTAAAACTTCACTTTAAACTTCTGACTAATTTTTAATTTTTTGTTACCGCATTACAGCTACCATGGATAACATATATAATTTTTTGTTTTGTCATACACCAGACAGTACATTCATAATAAATATTTAAAATTCTACTTCTTACAAGCTATTTTTCTTTTCTGTGCATCAATTTAAATCATAAAAAGGACATGAGTATAATAAAGTGCTGGATATTATGTAGATTATGGAGCTAATTTTAGGAATTCAATCTAAATTAGATTTTTCACAATGATAAAATATTATTTAGTTTGATTTCAGATAAGGGCGTGGGAGAAGTAAAGTACCTGACCTTATAAAAGTATATCTCTGTGGAAAGGAAGCACTGGCCTTGAATTTGTCTGCTTTTGTACTGCTGTATACTCACTGTCAAAATCTGCCTGATTTTGTAATGGATATATTCCTAGGACTTGGGTATGTAGTAGATATTCAAACTTTTTTTTCAATTATTTTTTAAAATTAACTTTTAATTAATTAATATAATCTATAGATAAGAGTTATAGCTCATAATGAGACGGCTCAAGGAATTATCAAAACATGAAAACACAGGTAATCATCATTGAGATTCAGACACAGAACATTCCTAGGACCCAAAAAGCCACGCTTCTGCCCACTTCCAGTTACTATGCTCAGCCTCTTTCACAAAGGTAAGGTAGCACCGAATACAAGTGATTTCAGAAATAAGATTAAGTGATCAACTTTAGGTTGACCCCATGTGCCAAAATAAGAACCCTTTCTCTACAGGAAAAAAACTGTAAGGCTTTTACAATACCCCAGCTTTGTGGTCACTATTATCTCCATTTAATTAAAAAATGTTTGTACATGAAATGGTATCATGGTTACCAAAAGAGAAATACAACTTGATAAATCTAGAAGCTTTAATATTGTTTACTGATATAGATTAAAGGACCTTGAAAAAAAACAAACCCTTTATATTCTACAAACTTACGTGGCACTGGGTGAAGAGTAAATCATAAGTTCATCTTCTTACCCCTTTTTCCTTTACTTCAAGTACCTCTACTAAAATGGATTTTGGAGGCTGTAGAGAATAGGCGCTAGGAGTACCTGCCTTAGTTTTGAGAAAGACCAGGGATCAAACTGCAACTCCTCAACAGGCAGACCTCATCTGGGCCTTATTGCTTCATCTGTAAAATGGGCATAATGCTGTCCATTGCTGTATGGTTCTACAATTAAATAATGAAAATGCATGCAGGACTATGTCTGACACATAGAAAACCATTAAGTAAAATTACCTATAATTGGAGAGAGAAAGGCAATGACGCTCAAAAAAGTTATTTTAGTGCCTTCAGTAATGAATATGGGGTAACAAGTATGTGAATAGCTAAAGGGTATTTTAACCTTAAACCTGTGAATTCCAATGATCATGCTTTTCCTGCCCATAATTCCCAAGGCATAGTGAGTATTTGCCACAGACCTCTGACCATCACTTTCTTCTCTTTTTCCTTGCATTTTACTCCAAAAGAAGGGACTGAGGAACCCTGTGCATATTTTACCTGATTGTCCTCTAGATTTTCTCTAGCTATGGCAATAGATTGTTTTTAGCTCCTGGAAGGAATAAGCTGGGTATCCAAGCTGTTAAAAACAGAAATATCCTGTTAGGGAGGTGGGTGTGTTTCTCTGGGAATCTCTGTTAACATACGTATATGTTCCTCAATAAAGATGCTCTAAATTTAGACTAGAGAAAAATTTGTGATTAATGCCAGATTACTTGTAACTCTTATATCCTCCTTAAAAGACTGCAACACTATTCAACAATGGAATCATGAAAACAGATCTCTAACAGGAGCAGACAGCAAAAACGTGGCTCCCAACAGCTAAACCACACTTGTTAATGAGATTGATCATTCCTTCCGTGGTGCTGTATTTTTTTTAAACCACTGCTGTACCTAAATTTGCCTCTTTACTCCTAGGGCTGCCATCTAAGGGTCCTATGCTGGATTGTCAAGGTAGTCAATCATTCATCAGCTAGCTATTGAGACACGAGATCACTGTCTGGCTTATACTGGGCACTCAAACGTTGTTGGCAAGAACATAACCTAGACCACGCAAAAAGTTTGGTACAAACATAGTGTGGTGGACAAGACAGACATTTATGGCCCTCATAAAACTTGCAATCTAGTGGGGGGACATATACATTGAAACAATTACATTCCTGCAAAAAGTGAATCATTTGCAATTATGCTAAATATGTTGAAGGATGTTTATTACAGGGTGCTGTGGAAGGTATAACTGGGAGGTACCTATGCCAAGGATGCAAGAAAAGATATTTTTTGAGGAAGCAAAAGTTTAGCTAGAGATTGCCACCTCATCACCCTACATGAACAAATAAGCTCTATACCTGAGTGAAGCTGGGTTCCAAGTGCATAGGAACATATTTATATGGGTCCTCAAGTCTCAGAATCCATTTAAAGTGTTATTCAGCAGCTAACGACTCCAGCTGCCATGTACAAACATGGACAGAAATGTTGCCAGATCCTCATTTTAAAAGAGATGATTGAAACTGGATTCTTTCTGGGTAATCTTGTCTCTAATGCATAAAACATTGTGTTGTTCAACACAGAAGTCTGTGACTTACATTTAAACTAATGCTTAAAGGTTAAGTTAGTGGCAGGAGTGGGTCAAAGAGGAGAGGGGAATTCCAAGAAAAGTGAACAGCATTAGCAAGAATCCAGAGTAGAAAGGAGCTCTGTGTACTCGAGCATAAAACATGGCAAGTTGGTAGAGATAAGACTGGCTATCTTGTTGGGTCCAGGTTATGCTGCCTAGAAGTTTTAGGAACACTGGATTTTTTTTTTTTTAAGAACAGTGGAGAATTACTTCAGAGTTTTAAGTGGGGTGTTAGGGCTGATAATTGCTAGATGCTAGTGTGTCCAATCATGTAGACATATATCTTCCCCAGGAGTGGACCTCTTCTAGTCCCTGTGCCACTTAGGGTCAGAATTTTAAGTAAACACTTCTACAGTCCACATCACACTTATTAATAATCTTAATTATGAGGTTCTATATTATTCAGAAAGAATCTAAAATGTCATAGCTGACAGTGGTTTTGGAGGTAACCTACCCAGACCCGCCATGTTAAGAGGTAAAAAACAGCTCTAAATATTTAACCTCTGTATTAAATTTATCACACATTTAGAGGCAGATAGAGCTATAACCCCAGCATCTACTAGCCCCCTGCTCTTTTCACAGACCCATGCCACTAGCTATGTATTTTCATTATCCTAAACATGTCAACATTACAATGCAATAGTATCACTTGTCTATCAAAATTTGCTTTATCAAACGTTCTAAAAGAGCATTACAATCATCATAATAAATGTTGCTGCATAAATAATATATATATAGGCTTTATATAGTATACGAATTGATGATATTAGTATAGCTATGCTTTGTTATATTCAAATATCTGCATACAGACTTCTCAATTCAGTTACAGTTATAGGAACACTAGAAGAATACAGTAAAAGTTTTGACATGCACTCTATGCAGAACTATCATTAGTACTGTAAGACAGCCAACACAAAACTGTTCAGTGAAAAGCACATTGGTTTGGGCAGGATCTTTAATACTATCTGGGAAAGCTATCTGATTACCTTATGCCCTATTTTTAGCATAAGAGTAATACTGGTTAGCATTTTCTTAGCACTCATTATGGGCCAAGTACTATTAATGTTTTAATATTAATATTTAAAACCATTAAGTGCTGTAAAATCTTGAGTCCTTAATCATTTCCACAATTATAGGATGTGGTATTACCATTTTCACTTTACACACAGGGAAATTGAGGATCAGACAGAAGTTACATAGCTAAGAAGTCTGAGAATTGTGATTTGAACTCAGGCAGTGGAATTCCAGAGCTTATAATTTTAACTGCTACACTATTTTACTGCCTGCTCCCGATTCCTGTATTACATCTGAAAAATGGGAACAATGTAAATGAACCCTAGAGAAAATACAGATACTTTTGCATCTAAGAAAATGAGATATTGCACTTGTTTCAGAGCACATCATGGTTATGATAGAAAGTAATGTGGAGAAGACAGAGAAGTATCAGAAAGACCTTGAAAACTGAACAAACACAATTTTCAAAATAAAGTGATATAGGTGAAAAACAGATTCCATGTTAGTCTCATAGCAGGCTGTAGGACATGGTGGAAAAACATAAAACCAATAGTTGAGCATGGCTATGCACTTCCCTCAAAAATGTGCCTGGGATTTGAGGTCCAGGGGCTCACAGTGTAGTTTGGGAGCCACATTTTTTCTACTACTTAACCGCTGTAACTTGAAATACTTTCACCTGTTAAATAGGGATATTATTTCCCATTTCACAGCACGGCAGTGAGCGCTACATGGCATAGCACATGTGAAAACCATTTTGGAAACTCTAAAATGAAATGTAAATGCCTCGTATAATCATTTTTACTATTAGCAGTTAGTTATTTAAGGCCTACAGGAAAGTACCATCAATACAAAGCAAAAAAGAAGGGAAAAATTGCCTAAGGAAAAGGCATTAATTACTAATATAAAGGATGAATGTTTTAAATATATTTTTAAAACAAAAGTGCAAATAATATATGCAGTTGAGGGCTTCCCTGGTGGCGCAGTGGTTGAGAGTCCGCCTGCCGATGCAGGGGACGCGGGTTCGTGCCCCGGTCTGGGAAGATCCCACATGCCGCGGAGCGGCTGGGCCTGTGAGCCATGGCCGCTGAGCCTGTGCGTCCGGAGCCTGTGCTCCACAACGGGAGAGGCCACAACAGTGAGAGGCCCGCGTACAGCACAAAAAAAAAAAAAAAAAAAAAAAAAAAAAAAAAAAATATATGCAGTTGACCCTCCATGTCTGCAGGGTCTGATCTGCAGGTTCAACCAATTGTGGATGAAGAATTTTTTTTTTAATCAAAAAAAATTTTTTTAATTTCAGAAAGTTTCAAAAAGCAAAACTTGAATTTGCTGTGCACTGGCAAGTATTTACATAGCATTTACGTTGTATTAGGTATTATAAATAATCTAGCGGTGATTTAAAATATAGGGGGGATGTGCCTAAGTTATATGCAAATACTATGCTAAGACACTGGAGCACCTGGAGACTTTGGTATCTTTGAGGGTCCTAGAACCTATCCCCCCAACAGATACCAAGGGGCAACCGTACCTATAAGCATAACAAAATGACTGACCATACTAATATCTAATTGTGAAAAAAATAGTTTTTTCTTTTGGTAACGTCATTGGAGGGATAGTAGAGCTGTAGGGTGATAATACCCTTTTATAGAAATGTAAAATAATTATGTACACACATATATGTATACACACATATATGCATGCATACACACATATAAGCATGTGTAGATATAGATACGTGAAAAAATTATGGGTGCTTTTATTTTTTCTTTTGTATTTTTCAAAAATTTCATAAAAAAGAAAGACTGGTAAAGCATTACATAAAGTTCTACTTATCAACAGTAGAAATACATACACACGTGCTTAGGTAAGAGGAAACTATCAAGTCTTTAAAAGCCTATGTAGATGAGATAGGGGAAAAGAATATATTGTTATGAGAGTATGTTTCATCTGTTTAGAGAAATAGAAACTGTGAGATAATAGAGACAACTCCAGATTTACTTGTAAAAAATAATAGGCAACATTTATTGAACACTCCTCACATGTCAGGCATAGTCACAAACACTGTCATATAAAATCCTCCAACTAATCCTATGATTGAGACACTATTATTATTCCCATTTCACAGGTGAAGAACCTAAAGATAAGAGCAGTTAATTAACTCCTGAAGGTGACCCAATCTATCAGTGGCAAGACTAGCATTCACATCCAGGTCTGCCAGGCTGTAAAGACCTCAGTTTATCACTTCCTTATTATTATAAGGCTACTGACTGGTGGAAACACCAAATACACGAAAGCACATGTTTTGGAGAAAAGGAAAAAAATAATAAGATTTTTAAGGCAAAGCAGAAACACTGAAAACAATGTGCTCACCACCATATATCATGCAGTGTTTAAGCAACCTGAGGGCAGGCCATTGTGAAGACAAGGGAAATAGCAAAGCCCCTGAGATGAAGCCGAACAACTCTATGAGGACTTGGGAAACACCAGATACTGGAAAGCATTCCTGTTGCTGAATTCAAACTATACAGCCTTTGCAGAGATTGGCTTTATGACAGTCACTAACAGAATGGCTACATGTGGCAAACAGAGCAATGGTTTTAAAAATCAAAGCATGCTTTTTAGTTACACTCCAAGGAAATACACCAAGTATAAAGGAGGTACACAGAAAAACTATGAGCATTATAGAGGTAAGTAAAGAAAGCACTAGAGGACTGTAAGCATTAAGTAAGCTGGGGAATAAGACACCAGAAATAACTGCAAGAGTATTTCAGCAATCAGATTACTCCCTAGAAGAAGGCAAGGTAAAACAGGGCATTGAGACTTTTTTAAAGTAAAAGAGGTAGTAACCCTTTCTGGAGCAACTGGGCAAAAAGTAAAGAAGGTGGAGGCTAGAAAAATAAGTTAACATTTATGCTTCTGATTCAAAGGTTGAAGATATAGAGAAATATATTTAAGACACCTCCAAGAAATTTATGTATACTAATCTTAAAAGTATATTTCTCTCTCATGAAAGAACTCTCAGGAAAACAATGTGTGAAGGAGCAAGGGTTTTGCAAAAAACTAAACTCATTACAATACAGGAGGTAGAATCGGTCACAGCTTGAATGACAATTGGTCTGAATAACAGACATGTCCTTTAGCACTGGGAAGTAAAACTGCACCCTATTTTCTACTGAAAGAACTGTATGTTCTCCCATGGGAAACGATTTCTGCCTTTCATAAAACAAAATGTCTGCCACCTATTGGTTCTCTCAAATTATCTCTTTCGGCCAGGAGGCTCAGTTATTAAGACTGTCATTAATAGTGAGGTAGTCTCAAAGATAAGGAGGACAAAGAAGCAATTCTCCCTGGACCTACTCAGGAGATATAATCTACGAGTGAATTTAGTATTACTGGAATGCTCATGTGTAAAGTATCAGTTGAAACGAAGCATAAAACATGACATGACTGGGCATCAATGGAGGGAAAAAAGTAAATGAGATAAACTGACAATGGTACTAGGCTACATAGATCTCACATAATGGAAAGAAATGAATTAGAGAGATAAGACAGAATGTGGAGGTGGGAGGGGCAAGTACTGTTTAAAAGAAGGGGAGACATAAGAATCATGAAAGACAGAAGTGAAATATATTGCTAGAATGAGTATCAGGAACCTAGTCACGAGAGAAAGGAAAAAGATGGAAAAGTTAAAAAAAAATTAGCACAAGGACTACAGTTGAAAAATAAAACTGAAGTTGAAAAATAAAACTCATCAACTTAAACATAATAATTAAGGCACACATTTCTATGCAATATCTATACACAGCCTGTATTTGGGACTGCACAGTAAGTACTGGATTACTAGCGTGCACGAAAATGTTACTAAACCAAAAGAAAACCTGTCTTCAGACTACCAGTGAAAATGGGAACACTTCTTTTTTTAAACTGAAGTATAATTGATTTACAATGTTGTGTTAGTTTCAGGTGTACAGCAAAGTGATTCAGTTTTACATACATATATATCTATTCTTTTTTAGATTCTTTGCCCTTATAGGTTATTACAAGATACCGAACATAGTTCCCAGTGCTATAGAGTAGGTCCTTGTTGGTTATCTATTTTATATATAGTAGTTTGTGTATGTTAATCCCAAACTCCTAAGTAATCCCTCCCTGCCCTTTTCCCTTTGGTAACCATAAGTTTGCTTTCTACGTCTGTGAGTCTACTTCCGGTTTGTAAATAGGTTTGTTTTGCAATGCTTCTATTTAATAGGCTGAGATGGATGGTAGAAACTTCAAGACACCAGGTTCAAAGGATGCATGTGATTGTGGCTGATGTAGTCAACCCTATTCCCCTCTGCATGTACCCAGAATGACTGTGACCCATATAATCCTTCCATGGCCTGCTCTAGAACAATCCCTCTCCCAAGTGGGAACTCCCTGCCTTGTTGGTCTGTCCAAGGACTCTCTGCACACAGATAAATCCCAGAAAATTCGGTGGCCCCTATGGTATTAGATAAAAGTAAGACGATGATGGGGGACAGTAGAGAGGTAAGGAATGGTTGGAAGAGAAAGGATACGGTGGGTTCAATTGTGTTCCTCCCAAAGACATGTTCAGTACCTGTGAATTGGAACTTATTTGGAAATAGGGTCTTTGCAGATGTAAATAACTTAAGAATAGGTCATACCTTATTAGGGTGGGCCCTAAATCTAATGAATTGGATACAGAGGCATACAGAGAAGGAGGCCATGTGACAACGGAGGCAGAGATTGGAGCGATACAGTAACAAGCCAAGAAATGCCAGGAGTCACCAGAAGCTAGGAAGAGGCAAGGAAGTATACTCCCCTGGAGCCTCCAGAGGGAACGTGGTCCTACGGACACCTTAATTTCAGACTTCTGGCCTCCAAAATTGTCAGAGAATAAATCCCTGTTGTTTTAAGCTGCCCTGCCTGTGGTACTTTTTTATAGCAGCCCTGGGAAAATAATGCAGAGGGAGAGGAAGAGAGGGAGGGAGGGAGGACAGACTTACACTTAGCCATAAGAACACAAATGCATACGTCACTCAACCATTAGTCTGTCTCTCCTGCAAAAGAAGTCATAAATTGTCTTGATGTAACCATGACAACAATATCCGTAGTGCCCGTGTCAATAGGTTTCGAAACATTTTTGTTTTTTCAAACCGATCATCATAAAAATGTTTGAGTAGATATGTGCATTTATACATATTCATCTATGTATAAATAGACAAATGTACTAACATACTAACATTTATTAAACATAACTAAATAAAAATAGTGATTAATAGTGGAGAAATAAAGAACAAAGGAGTATTTTAAATACTGTTACATTTATTAACGATACACAAAGTAATTTTTCTCACTAAGCTGCTATTTATGACGTTTTGTTAATAATAGCATTTCCAGTGACAGCAATTGAATTGTATGTGCTTTTAATTTTTTTTAAGTCTTGCTCTAACACTGTCTCATAAAGTTTTGAGAAGCCCTGGTTCAGATTCACTGTGGTCTAGTACTTGCTGGTAATGACTCTCAGAACCTTAGGAAGACGCACAGATCCACAGCTAGAAGGGGCTTTGCTGACTGTCTCACTAAATCATGGAACGCATTTTCCAACCTCAACCACCAACTGATGTAAGGCTTGCATTAAATCTAGGTTGGTGAATTCCATCTCCCAGCTCTCTGCCAGCTGCATTTTCAAAAGAGTCAGAAGTGTATTTTCTCCAGTTTGATCAAAGTGATCAATTCCTTTAAAACTGTTCATGTAAAGTTATTGAAACAGCTTAGAAAATCTCAAAATCCCATTTCTGAGTGCAAGTGTCCAGATATCAGAAGTTTTATAGGTGATGTACTTAATATTTTTAAAAATAAACTCACATGATGATGGAAGTACTCCCACACACCTGTTTTTAAAACCTTCCTCCATTCCATGATTATCCTTGTAAAGGCAGTAGTTTTTCTCACTCACTCTTAAAATATCATTTTTATTTTGAAGATACAAATTAAGTGTGACAATAACACAACAGAGACAGCTTCCTTTATAGGAGAAGTGAGGAAAGCTTTATAAGGTGTGTTTTTGTGGATACTGGAAACAGTACTGATCTCTTCCAAAAACATCAAAAAAGTCCCATCGACAGAATGCCCAGTCAATAGCTTTGTCAGGGGAAATGCCAAACCCTTTTATTCTAACATAGCAAGATATATGTATATGTATGTGTAGTAAATATACTCATATATATGTATATATACACCATATGCTATGTAAATACAGTATACACACTATATTCATACATATGTATGTATATTTGTGTGTATATGAATATGCACATATATGCAAATGTGTAGTTATGTATATATACATACTATATACTATAAGTGTATATATATATATATATATATATGTGTGTGTGTGTATATATATATATATATATATATATATTCTGGGAGAAGGAAGAGTCTGGTTGAGAATCAACCCCCACATCCCAGTGTCTTGCATTTTGCATATAATCTAGCACTTTTCAAAAAAAATTTATTTATTTGATTTTATTTATTTTTGGCTGCATTGGGTCTTCATTGCTGTGCGTGGGTTTTCTCTAGTTGCCGTGAGCAGGGGTGCACAGACTTCTCATTGCAGTGGTTCCTCTTTGTTGCGGAGCACGGGCTCTAGGCATGTGGGCTTCAGTAGTTGTAACTCAGGGCTTAGTTGCTCTGCGGCATGTGGGATCTTCTGCGACCAGGGCTCAAACCCGTGTCCCCTGCATTGGCAGGCAGATTCCTAACCACTGAGCCACCAGGGAAGCCCTGGCACTTCTAATATAACATTTTATGTAGTCCTCACAACAATTTATGAGAAACAGGTACTATTATTATCCCCATGTATAGAGAAGCAAAAGAAAATGATAAGGGATGTTAAATAAGGTAAATAGTGGGAAATAAATAAATTAGTATGGGTTATACTAATAGCCAGGGCTTGGTGTTGTAGTCAGATGTAACTGATTCCAAAGCTAAGGCTCTGATATCAGGTCTATTCTGATTTCAGGTTTTGATGGGTTCGGAGGTAAGATGATAAATAACTCAAACATGCTGAAATCTTTATGAATGCTTAGTAAGTGTCTCAAATGGGATAAAATTGGGGGATGTAGAGGAGTTAGGAGTGGTTAGAGGTTGATGATAAAGCCTATTGCAAAATTTTGCTTAGGGTTCATTCACATTTGTTATTTCTTTATATAAATAGCTAAAATGGACATAATTGCATAAGAAATGTGAGTGCAACAAAGACAGAACATCATTGTGCTATTGTGTGAGACACTGCTTTGAGACTTTTTCAATACTCAGAGTGCATATATAAAATGTATGCCAACGCTTTATGAACTAGAGAAATATAATAATGCAGGGAAGAAGGTTAAGTGCAGTTAAATGACTTTTTTTTTCCCCTTTTAGTAATTTCATGTCCTGATTCAGTAACTCCTGGCATGCTCTTTGGACATCCACCATGCATGTACAAGCAAAATGCTTCTGGCACCCACTCACAAAAAAGGCTTCTTCTGTCTGTTTGACTCTTTATAACTTTTGGTGCATTAAAAACATGAACACTATATATAAGAGACAAAAAGGAAATTGTGTTTAAGAGAAGGGACAGTTTCTCACGTAGGGCTCTCAGTACTGGTTACCAAGAAAGCAGATGAGAAAATGAAAAATAGCTGGAAAGATTTTGTTGGAGATTTGGGTCCAATTTATAATGAGAAAATAGGGAAAAAAGAAAAATCAAACCACAGGTTGCAAGGGCATTATAGTTCAGGGCACAATAGAGGTGCAGAAAAAAAATAGATACCAACTGCATAGAGAGGTCCTGAGGAGCAGTAAGAAGAGCTGGAGGTTACACCAGGCGTGTGAGGAGAAGAGGGCAGTAGCCAAGTATGGAGCACCATGAGTGCTGGCAGAGAAACTGAGGACAGAGAGCAGAAACTCATGGAAAGAGGACACGCGGGAACCCATATGAAAAATCCTCTAGTTCTGATAGATGGGTTTTGTTTAGTTTAAGCCACTTGTACGTGGGGTACCTGAGATTGTTTTGACTCTAGCATCTGACTAAAAGGGAGAAAAAAAGCAGAAAACACCCAAACTTTACTTTCTACTTTTTACTTTCTACTCCTTCTCTCTAATTTTCAAAGTGAAATTTTTTGACTGGGAATGGAAAACGGGTTTGAAAAATGGACCATGAAATATTACTCAATGTTCATTCCTTTAAAATAAAATTAATTCAGGGCTTCCCTGGTGGCGCAGTGGTTGAGAGTCCGCCTGCCGATGCAGGGGACACGGGTTCATGCCCCGGTCCGGGAAGATCCCACATGCCGCGGAGCGGCCCGTGAGCCATGGCCGCTGAGCCTGTGCATCCGGAGCCTGTGCTCTGCAACGGGAGAGGCCACAGCAGTGAGAGGCCTGCGTACCGCAAAAAAAATAAAATAAAATAAAATAAAATTAATTCAAATTGATTATGTACATATCATGTGCCAGGCACTGTGCTTAAGAAAATTATTTAATCTAATCCTCAACCAACCCTAATTGTAAAGATATAAAGAAACAAAATTGACAATGGATTGATCATTGTTTAAACTGGGTCATGGGTAGATGACCATATATAAGATCTTTCTCTTTAATTATGTATATATTTTTAAATTCCCAAAATTAAAAACAAATTACAAAAATTAATCAACCTTAGTTATAAATGATTAATTCCATTATACAGATGAATAAAAATGAACTCGGTAGACTTTAACTGTCTTGGTCATAGTCTGAAACAAGCAATGAGTGGCACAGGTAGAATTTAGATCCAAGTCTCACTGGTTTCACGATGAACAGTCCTAACACTACAGCAGTGACAGCAGCATCAAATGCTCAACATTTAAACTATGAGACAGTTTCCACCTCGTAATTCTCACTTCAGGTCACAGTATAGTATCAGAGCAAGTATAGAACAAAGTCTTTCATTTTCCCTCCAGATAATGTGCAAACAGTGTATTGATATCTGAATAATATTTGTTCCGTGACATAAGTTTATCAGACATTGAGTGGTCAATAATGACATCAACATGAGTCTCTCTCATTCTTCAAAATTTGAGTTACTGTCTCACAACATCCCAAAGTAGGGAGTTAAGAGCACAAACTCCAGCAACTCTTAGACCTGAGTTTGAATCCTGTGTGTATCATTATAGCTCTGTGAACTTGGTAAACTAATTACTCTAAGCCTCATTATCCCCCTTTGCAAAATAGGGACAATAAGGACACCTAAGCATAGAGGTCATGATACGTAGCTTAATGAGGAAATGTGAGTAAAGTATTTTGCTAGGTATGTAGTCCATGAAAGCAACTTAAAAAGTTATTGACTATTTTTATTAACATAAACTCTGTACTGTAGACTCAAGGAAGTCTCCCAGAGAGGCTGATATTTTAGTGGAGTCTAAAAGATTGTGAAGAATTTGACTGGGGAAGAAAGAGAAAGGGGAGGCCATTCTAAGAAGAGGAAATATCAAGTGGAAAGACTTGAAAGCATGGATACTGTTGGGGTCTTGTGCTATGTGGCTACAAAAAAGATGAGGAGAGCCATAGGACATTAGTGTGGAAAGCTGGGTGGTAGCCATCTGGCAAAGTGCTTGAAAACAGCAAGCCAAGCTGTGTCAACTAAAGTACATTGGCTACTGATCTCTCTAATAAAAATCATCATTGGTAATTATTAAATATGAAGATCACCAGGCCTTATTTCTCGAAATTATGATTTAGTAGGTATGCACTGGAATCCAGGAATGTGTTTTTATGTTTTTAAAAAAATGACTTTAAGTAATTTTTATCTTCAGAAAAATTTGAAAAACACTGGGTTTAGAATATGTGTGCATGTTTTATACATATATATTAATATATATAATTCACTCATATGTTCTTATGCTCTATAAATATATAATATTAAAATAGTCTACAAAATTAGAATATTCTACAAATACAGAGCATATTTATAATTATATTTATGTAAATATCAAACATGCATATGCTCTAATATATTAACCATAGAATGTGTCATACAGTCTATCAATAAAAATAAAATGTTTATACATATTTGATGTGTAAATAAAACTGTGAGGAATAATATGTATGTATATTCTCTACATAAATGTAAAAACTATATTTTTGGTATTTCTACTGTACTAATCAGGGTTCTCCAGAGAAACAGAACCAATATGGGATATATATGTATACATTTAAAAACTTATTATAAGACATTGGCTCACAGAATGATGGAGGCTAGAAGTCCCATGATTGTCCCTCCACAAATTAGAGATCCAGGAGAGCCAACGGTACACATTCCAATCTGAGGGCAGAAGAACATCGATGTCTCATCACAAGAAGTCAGGCAGAGAGAGTGAATTCTCCCTTTCTCTGCTTTTTTTTCTATCCAGGGCTTCAGTGGATTGGTTGCGGTCTACCCTCTTTGGGGAGGGCAATCTGATTTAATCAGTCCATCAATTCATATGCTAATCTCTTCTATCTCATCTGGAAACACCTTTACCTACACAACCAGATACAATGTTTAGCCAAATATCTGGACACCTGGTGCAGCCAAACTTACACATAAAATTAACCATCATATCTACATATAAATAAAACAAAATTGCCCTCATGTGCTGTTTGTTTTGAGTGTGAGTGGGAAGGATCTCTACTTTGAATTGTATATTTAAACACTTGAAAGAGAGGAAGAGGCCTCACCAATAAAGGATAATCGCTGATCATTGAGTGATTTGCAAAAAATCTTCTGAAAATCCTTACTGAATGTTTGAGCATTCTTAACTATCACCCACTGACTCAACTAAGGGACATATTGGATTTGAGGCCTGTCAAGGAAAAGGAAGTCTTCTCTGATTTTTGTCAAAAATTCCTTTAAATAAGTTGGCACCTTATCCCCCCAATTGAACTGTGCACTTCTTTAAGGGAATGGACAATCTTTTACATTCCTTTCATGATCTACATACCTTTCATGAGACATAGCACCTAGTATGCACTGAAGAATAAATATGAATTAAGAGCTTAGGAAGGGAAGACAGGAAGTATGTTGCTAGAATTGTCACACAGTGTTGACTGAACATCTCCAGAGCTGCAGAGTTTTTCCATGATGACAAAGAATATGCTATGTCTGCAGCCTTATGAATGAATTGGAAAAAATCAGGTGCAACTCGTAGGAAGTAGATGCAACAACATAGATTAAAAAAAAAAAAAAAACCAAAAAACTAACAAAATAAAAATTCAAAAAAACCTTTAACTTCCAAAGCTACAGAAGCAGTTGGATGCTAAAATACTGGAAGTCATCAACATTAGTTCCTCTTGAAAGAATTGCATGAAAATGTCAAAGATGTGTGTAAAGATGTTTTTGTGCTCAGTGGAAGAAAATGTTATTTCTTAGAGACAGTAATTTTGTGCAATTTCATTATATAAGAAACCAGCTTTAAAAACAGAATACCTTGAACAAATAATAATACTAAAACATAGCCAAGATGAAGACAAAGGTACGTGCAGCCCATAGGTATCTTGTATGTTGATGGTCAGCATTACCAGATAAGAACACCTATAAAGGAGCAGGGTGAAGAAAATTTCTTGAAGTTGATCAGGAAAAATGAACTTTAACATCACCCACAGAAAAACACGCAACAATCAGAAAGCACTGGGGGGAAAAGGAAACTTGCTTAATAGTCTTTCTTCGTTAGAAAAAAAAAAAAAAAACTCTTAAAAGATAAAGCACTCTTTTACCTGACAGTCTCTTACTTGCCTAACATTATCAAGTGCAGTAATTAGCTTTCTATCTCCCCAATTATTACTCTTTCTAGAGACTGGGCTGTGGTTTTAAAAGGCAAAGGGGTGAGATAGGGAGGGTGGGAGGAAGACTCAAGAGGGAGGAGATATGGGGATATATGTATATGTATAACTGATTCACTTTGTTATAAAGCAGAAACTAACACACCATTGTAAAGCAATTATACTCCAAAAAAGATGTTAAAAAAATTTAAAAATTTAAAAAGAAAGACCTTAACATAGGAGAAAAAATGTATGTGTCAGCTCTTTCACTAAAAAAAAAAAAAGATGGAGTTTCATTCCACTGTACAAAAGACACCTTCCTTCAAAGAAAATCATTTTGAAACTTGAAAAAACAGAGAAATAAATGATTCAATGGAAAAAGCATACAAACAGGAAATAACAATTACATTTAGGCATTGTATAAATCATTTAAAGAAAAGTGAAAGATGCTATGAAAATGAAAGATGAAGTTGAGTTCTAGAATTAGCTACTTAAATTCAAATTAAAAGTGGAAAAAAAAAGATTTGGGGTTGGGGAAAAACTGACAATGAAACATTCTAAATAATGTTACATAAAAAGCCAGAAAGAAGACAATTCTTCTATTTTTGAAATGCAACAATGAACATGATAAAAATAAGTAAATCAATGGAAGCTCTTGTCAATTAAGTTCAACCCCATTTAGCATTGGGCCAATGAAAGGAAAACTATTTAAAGTGCATTTCTGAGATTTCTTGAAATGTAACTGTGAGTTGAAGCTACAAATTGGTGAACATGTCTAAACTGGTAAAATAATTATTACCTGACACATACAAAAGAAAATGACTCAGAATCCTACAAACTAGAAAATTAGTAACAGATCTTTAGAACCACTTAAATATTTTTTTCTGCAATACATAAATATATGATGGTCAGATAATGTACATTATGAGAAAATGGCAAAGCAATAACCAACTTTGACAACAGGAGAAGTATTGGAGAACAATGTAGTAAAGGATAAGAGAGCCAAAAATGTTTCCTTTGGTAATAGGTACCTTTCAATCTCATGCCAAAAAATATACTTACCATATATTTATGTCAACGAATTCCACATCATTATAGCAAGTTTATGCCAAGTACATCCACGTTTTTTACAAAAGGAACATAAGAGTGAAATAAAATCCTATTGCTTGTGCTACATGTCTTTTGGTAAGCATGACTTAATTTCCCTACTTCCTGTGTTCTGACTCTAGGTGCTTAGTGCCCAGGCTAGCAGGTATATGATAGGCAGAGACACTCTATATATGGCAATTGAGTAATAGCTCAATTAGTTGATTTCAAACACTACAGTCCATTGATGCAGACTATATTATAGAAACATTTCATACAACAATATAATTATGACTGTACAGTTATGACTGTTTTAGTTTTTCTAAGCCATTTATATCTAATATCCAGTGGTGTATAAAAATAATTCAGTATATATGAAAAATACTGACCAATTAAACCGAAAACTTTCAGGTGAAAGCTGTTGCCAACTGGGAACAAAGAGAAACAAAGAACTCAACATACACACATGAATATAAAATAACTACTGTTTTACTTTTTTCAAACAAAATATTATATTTTTCTACAACTGGTTATTATTCAAGGTATGTACATACATTGTATATAATGTAGCTGACCAAATACTAATCACATGCTATATTTTTATACTAACTATATACTATACCACGCTCTATCCTAATCATTAACTATAGTGTAATTTATACTAAAGTCCAGAGAAGACATAAATGAAGATTTTTACATCTCTACTGTGATAGAGGTCTATCTTTCAGTGACATCATATTTGACATTGTAAAAGAGAACTGAGATGAAGAGAAAAAGTAACAAAAAAAACTTCCTTGTATATATACTCTAGTATTACTCTGCTGAATTGAAACAGACTCTAAGTGAAAGTAAACAATGATTAGCTGATTAATATTTTAAGCAATTGCTATTTTTAAAAATAAAAATATACTCTTTATTTTGAATAAAGGATTTAAAAATTTCATATGCTAAAAGAAAGCTTTTAATTGTTCATGTTTATTTGGATAATAAAATATCTTTAGTGCACTAGGACAATGATGTTGATATTTGAGGATGACAGATTAACGAAAGGAAAATGCTTTAATTTAAATGATTACATTCTCTCTACAGCCCAAGAATAGGGATGTGTGTGTATCTACGTTATCTATCTATCTATCTATCTATCTATTGAGAAAGATGGTGGAGGGCAGGTACCAATACTGTACTTGACAATTTTGCTTGTCTGGTCATGTGACAGAGACTATTTGCAATTAAATAAAATTACCTTGAACCAGAGGACAGACAGCAGAAGCAAGAAGAACTATAGTTGTGCAGCCTGTGGAACAAAAACCACATTCACAGAAAGATAGACAAGATGAAAAGGCAGAGGGCTATGTACCAGATGAAGGAACAAGATAAAACCCCAGAAAAACAACTAAATGAAGTGGAGATATGCAACCTTTCAGAAAAAGAATTCAGAACAATGAGAGTGAAGATGATCCAGGACCTCGGAAAAAGAATGGAGGCAAAGATTGAGAAGATGCAAGAAATGTTCAACAAAGATCTAGAAGAATTAAAGAACAAACAAACAGAGATGAACAATACAATAACTGAAATGAAAAATACACTAGAAGGAATCAATAGCAGAATAACTGAGGCAGAAGAAGGGATAAGTAACCTGGAAGACAGAATGGTGGAATTCACTGCTGCGGAACAGAATAAAGAAAAAAGAATGAAAAGAAATGAAGACAGCCTAAGAGACCTCTGGGACAACATTAAACACAACAACATTTGCATTATATGGGTCCCAGAGGGAGAAGAGACAGAGAAAGGACCCCAGAAAATATTTGAAGAGACTATAGTCAAAAACTTCCCTAACATGGGAAAGGAAATAGCCACCCAAGACCAGGAAGCGCAGAGAATCCCATACAGGAGAAACACACAGAGACAAATGGTAATCAAATTGGCAAAAATCAAAAACAAAGAAAACTTATTGAAAGCAGCAAGGGAAAAACGACAAATAACATACAAGGGAACTCCCATAAGGTTAACAGCTGATTTCTCAGCAGAAACAGTACAAGCCAGAAGGGAATGGCATGATATAATTAAAGGGATGAAAGGCAAGAACCTAAAACCAAGATTACTCTACCCAGCAAGTATCTCATTCAGATTTGATGGAGAAATCAAAAGCTTTACAGACAAGCAAAAGCTAAGAGAATTCAGCACCACCAAACCAGTTCTACAACAAATGCTAAAGGAACTTCTCTTAGTGGGAAACACAAGAGAAGAAAAGGACCTACAAAAACAAACACAAAACAATTAAGAAAATGGTAATAGGAACATATATATCGATAATTACCTTAAACGTGAATGGATTAAATGCAACAAAAGACACAGGCTTACTGAATGGATACAAAAACAAGACCCTTATATATGCCCTCTACAACAGACCCACTTCAGACCTAAGGACACATACAGACTGAAAGTGAGGGGATGGAAAAAGATATTCCATACAAATGGAAATCAAAAGAAAGCTTGTGTAGCAATACTCATATCAGATAAAAGAGACTTTGAAATAAAGAATGTTACAAGAGACAAGGAAGGACACTATATAATGATCAAGGGATCAAACCAAGAAGAAGACGTAACAATTATAAATATATATGCACCCAACATAGGAGTAACTAAATACATAAGGCAACTGCTAACAGCATTAAAGGTGGATATCAACAGTAACACAATAATAGTGGGGGACTTTAACACCTCACTTACACCAATGGACAGGTCATCCAAACAGAAAATTAATAAGTAAACACAAGCTTTAAGTGACACAATAGAACAGATAGATTTAATTGATATTTATAGGACATTCCATCCAAAAACAGCAGATTACACTCTTCTCAAGTGCTCACAGAACATTCCCCAGGATAGATCACATCTTGGGTCACAAATCAAGCCTCAGTAAATTTAAGAAAATTGAAATCATATCAAGCATCTTTTCTGACCACAATGCTATGAGATTAGAAATCAATTACAGGGAAAACAACGTAAAAAACACAAACACATGGAAGCTAAACAATACATTACTAAATAAGGAAGAGAGCACTGAAGAAATCAAAGAGGAAATCAAACACTACCTAGAGACAATGACAATGAAAACACGACAATCCAAAACCTATGGGATGTGGCAAAAGCAGTTCTAAGGGGAAAGTTTATAGCTATACAAGCCAACCTCAAGAAACAAGAAAAATCTCAAACAATCTAAACTTACACCTTAAAGAACTAGAGGAAGAAGAACAAACAAAACCCAAAGTTAGCAGAAGGGAAGAAATCATAAAGATCAGAGCAGAAATAAATGAAATAGAAACAAAGAAAACAATAGCAAATATCAGTAAAACATAAAAGCTGGTTCTTTGAGAAGATAAACAAAATTGATAAACCATTAGCCAGACTCATCAAGAAAAAGAAAGAGAGGACTCAAATCAATAAAATTGAAAAAGGAGAAGTTACAACAGACACCACAGAAATACAAAGCATCCTAAGAGACTACTACAAGCAACTCTATGTCAATAAAATGGACAACCTGGAAGAAATGGACAATTTTTTAGAAATGTGTAACCTTCCAAGACTGAACCAGGAAGAAACAGAAAATATGAACAGACCAGTCACAAGCAATGAAATTGAAACTGTGATTAAAAACCTTCCAACAAACAAAAGTCCAGGACCGGAGAGCTTCACAGGTGAATTGTATCAAACATTTAGAGAAGAGCTAGCACCCATCCTTCTCAAACTCTTCCAAAGAACTGCGGAGGAAGGAACACTCCCAAACTCATTCTATGAGGCCGCCATCACCCTGATACCGAAACCAGACAAAGATAATACAAAAAAAGAAAATTACAGACCAATATCACTCATGAATATAGATGCAAAAATCCTCAACAAAATACTAGCAAACAGAATCCAACAGAACACTAAAAGGATCATATGCCATGATCAAGTGGGATTTATCCCAGGGATGCAAGGATTCTTCAGTATATGCAAATGAATCCATGTGATACACCATATTAACAAATTAAAGAAGAAAAACCATATGATCATCTCAATAGATGCAGAGAAGTCTTACGACAAAATTCAACACCCATTTGTGATAAAAACTCTCCAGAAAGTGGGCATAGAGGGAACCTACCTCAATATAATAAAGGCCATATATGAAAAACCCATAGCAAACATCATTCTGAATGGTGAAAAACTGAAAGCATTTCCTCTAAGATCAGGAACAAGACAAGGATGTCCACTCCCACCACTATTATTCAACATAGTTTTGGAAGTCCCAGCCACGGCAATCAGAGAAGAAAAATAAATAAAAGGAATACAAACTGGAAAAGAAGTAAAACAGTCACTGTTTACAGATGACATGATACTATACATAGAGAATGCTAAAGATGCCACCAGAAAACTACTAGAGCTAATCAATGAATTTGGTAAAGTTGCAGGATACAAATTAATGCACAGAAATCTCTTGCATTCCTATACACTAACAGTGAAAGATCAGAAAGAGAAATTAAGGAAACACTCCCATTTACTATTGCAACAAAAAGAATAAGATACCTAGGAATAAACCTACCTAGGGAGACAAAAGACCTGTATGCAGAAAACTATAAGACACTGATGAAAGAAATTAAAGATGATAAAAACAGATGGAGATATATACCCTGTTCTTGGATTGGAAGAATCAATATTGTGAAAATGACTATACTACCCAATGCAATCTACAGATTCAATGCGATCCATATCAAATTACCAATGGCATTTTTTTACAGAACTAAAACAAAAAATCTTAAAATTTGTATGGAGACACAAAAGACCCCAAATAGCCAAAGAAGTCTTGAGGGAAAAACATGGAACTGTAGGAATCAGACTCCCTAGCTTCAGACAAAGCTACAGTAATCAAGACAATATGGTACTGGCACAAAAACAGAAATATAGATCAATGGAACAGGATAGAAATAAACCCATGCACCTATGGTCAACTAATCTGTAACCAAGGAGGCAAGGATATACAATGGAGAAAAGACAGTCTCTTCAGTAAGTGGTGCAGGGAAAACTGGACAGCTACATGTAAAAGAATGAAATTAGAACACTCCCTAACACCATACACAAAAATAAGCTCCAAATGGATTAGAGACCTAAATGTAAGACCGGACACTATAAAACTCTTAGAGGAAAACATAAGAAGAACACTCTTTCACATAAATCACAGCAAGATCTTTTTTGATCCACCTCCTAGAGTAATGGAAATAAAAACAAAAATAAACAAATGGGACCTAATGAAACTTAAAAGCTTTTGCACAGCAAAGGAAACCATAAACAAGACGAAAAGACACCCTGAAAATGGGAGAACATATTTGCAAATGAATCAACAGACAAAGGATTAATCTCCAAAATATGTAAATAGCTCATGCAGCTCAATATTAAGAAAACAAACAACCCAATCAAAAATGGGCAGAAGACCTAAACTGACTTTTCTCCAAAGACATACAGATGGCCAAGAAGCACATGAAAAGCTTCTCGACACCACTAATTAGTAGAAAAATGCAAATCAAAACTACAATGAGGTATCACCTCACCGCAGTTAGAATGGGCATCATCAGGAAATCTAGAAACAACAAATGCTGGAGAGGGTGTGGAGAAAAAGGAACCCTCCTGCACTGTTGTGGGAATGTAAATTGATACAGCCACTTTGGAGAACAGTATGGGGGTTCCTTAAAAAACTAAAAACAGAATTACCATATGACCCAGCAATCCCACTACTGGGCATATACCCAGAGAAAACCATAATTGAGAAAGCCACATGCACCCCAACGTTCACTGCAGCACTATTTACAATAGCCAGGTCATGGAAGCAACCTAAATGCCCAGTGACAGATGATTGGATAAAGAAGATGTTGTTCATATATACAATGGAATATTACTCATCCATAAAAAGAAACGAAATTGGGTCATCTGTAAAGATGTGGATGGATCTAGAGACTGTCATACAGACTGTAGTAAGTCAGAAAGAGAAAAACAAATATCGTATATTAACGCATATACGGGGAACCTCGAAAAATGGTACAGATGAACTGGTTTGCCGGGCAGAAATTGAGACACAAATGTAGAGAACAAACGTATGGACACCAAGGGGTGAAAGCAACAGGTGGTGCGGGTGGGGGTGGCATGAACTGGGCGATTGGGATTGACATGTATACACTGATGTGTATAAAATGGGTGACTAATAAGAACCTGCTGTATAAAAAAATAAATAAAATAAAATTCAAAAATTAAAGACAAATAATTCAAATTTTGCATTCTGTTTCATGCTAAATCCATTACTATAAAAATAAGGTTTTTAATTACCACTAAGTAAAATTGACAACCGAAAAAACAAAAAATTACTTTGAACAGTAAAGTTTCTAAAGACCACTTAAACTTGTAGGAAGAAATTATCCCAAGTATATGCACTTAAAAGTTAGTTACAACTCAACGTTTCCAGTTATTTATTTTATTTTTTTGCGATATGCGGGCCTCTCACTGTTGTGGCCTCTTCCGTTGCGGAGCACAGGCTCCGGACGTGCAGTCTCAGCGGCCATGGCTCACGGGCCCAGACGCTCCGCGGCATGTGGGATCTTCCCGGACAGGGGCACGAACCCGTGTCCCCTGCATCGGCAGGAGGGCTCTCAACCACTGCGCCACCAGGAAAGCCCTCCAGTTATTTTTGTAGTCAGACTTCAAGATCAAATATTTTAAATTAAAAGTTCTTCATGCCAATATCTCTCTAGCTGATTTTAGATGAAGAATACAGTATGATCAACTAATTAAATATCCTTTCAGTGTCACATGATATAACATGGTTTCCTTATTCTAACCCTTTATTGTGATGTCAATCTCATAATGGCCAATTTGTTTATATTACCACCATTACAATGAATATAAATTTACAATTCTCATTTATATTCTGAGCTCTTAAAACTATCTATTTCATTAATATTAAACACTGCAAGCACTATTTACAATAGCCAAGATAATGGAAGGAACAAAAGTGCCCATCAACAGATGAATGGATAAAGAAGGTGTGGCATATATATGATATATATTTGCAGCAACGTGGATGGACCAAGAGAAACATACTGAGTAACTGAGACAAAGACAAATACTGTATGAGATCACTTATATGTGGAATCTAAAAAATATTACAAATAAATGTATATGCCAAACAGAAATAGACTCACAGGTATAGAAAACAAATTAGTGATTACCAATGGGGAGAGGAAAGGGGGAGGGACAAATTAGGGGTATGGAATTAAGAGATATAAACTACTATATATAAAATACATAAGCAACAAGGAAAAGCACATCTTGCAATAACTTTTAATGGAGTATAATCTGTAAAATACTGACTCACTATGCTGTATAACTGAAATTAATAAAATATAAATCAACTATACTTTAATAAAATATTAAACACTGTGATGTTAAGAAATATATCTTTTGAAGAATTCTATTTTAAAACCTTCAAATAATAAAACATTTTCCATCCTTTTAAGCAGAAAACATTATATTCTCTAGATTACAATATTGACAAAGGCAGCTTTATCTACTTGTGTCATATTCCATATTGGGGAGGGAGGGGGAAGTGAGCTAAGAGATTTAGAACATAGTCAAACGTCATTTGAATGGCTTTCACAACTGCTTACGTGTTTGCACAATCACAAAGTTTGAACAACAACAGCATTAGAATTCAATAAAAGCAGGTAAATTCAGTTCTTATATTTGAATGACTGAATAAAATATTCAACTCCCTGAAGGTATTTAAAGAACAAGTTACTTTGTGATGACTTAATAATGTCCTTTTGCAAGGTAGGGTGGTAGCTGAGCCCTCAGAGAATGAAGGGCACACATGAATTTAAAATCATGAGTAAACCCAATAAAAATTTTTCTTATTCCGAAGAAATAATAATAGTCTCTTTTGCCTGTATAAAGTTGAACTGCATGAGTGGTAATATTCATATAAAAAGCCTTACATCTGTCCTGTTTAGTTTGGGAAGTCATTTTGGATGTATAAATTCCAACTGAATTTTCTATGAATTTTAGTTATTTAGTAGCCATTAAATTTTGTCACAAACTGTGAAATTTCTCCTAAAGAGTATATTTTAGCTTTTAAAAAAGTTAATATCACAGGAGTGATGTCACCAAGATGGTAGCGTAAGTTGTTCCTGACTTTGCTCCCCCTCACGAGAAAAACTAAGAAGTTTTCATGGACAAGACACCAGTGAGAATGAGGCTGAAGCACCCTCTTGCGCCACAGTGACTAAGACAGACTGTATTAGAAGGGTAAGAGGAGCAGACCCACAATGGGCCTCCCTCAGGCTGCCCCAGCATCACACTGAGAGGTCTCTCCCGGGCCTAAGGTTCCCCCAGTGGGGACAGAGAGCCCAGGGATGACATACATCCCCCTCCAGCATCGTGGGTTGCTTCGTGGGAGCCCCTAATCTGGCTTTTCCCCATGCGGATTGCAGGGAACTCTGTGAGGTTCAACCACTGGGAATCTGATTGGGATGCAGAAGGAGGGAGGGGATTCCAACAACCAGGAGACCAAGTCCCTACATGCACAGCCCAAGGAGTAGTCCCAACCCACAGCTTTGCTCATCTGCCGAATCAAGTTCAGGGCACAGTCTGACCAAGGAGCTTGGCATAGTGCAGGTCTGCCTGACTTGGGTCTCCAAATGAGGAGTTGTGCCCATCCTGCCACCTGATCTGCCCATGACCAGATATAAGAGCCTTACCTGCTGTGGATCGTGGCTCCTGGACCCTCCGGACCAGAAAGCCTGTTTGGAAAATTTGGGGAGTTGCCTGAAGTGGGCCCTCCCTGAGACATAGCCTCACTCTTTGCAGAGCATGGCTCCCAGTCCTACCTAACAGAAAGGACTGGCAAGAACACCTAGAAGCTGCGTAATCCAGCAACCCCTGAGCCGAGAGGTGGGCAGCAGAGCTGATCACCGCCAAAGCACAGCCAGTGGCCCTGTTCAGTCAGGAAACGTGGGGCATGGGTTGGCTCGAGTCAAGACCACAAAGAACTTTAGTGGCCTTGGAACTACTCCCTCTGCGCCAGGGCAAGGAAATTAATTAGTAGCCCTACTTATTGCCAAATACAGTTTTCAGACCACTGAGCCAGGGAACTGTATCAGAGTACATGGGAAGCTGCATAGCCCATCAATAGCCCTGCTTACGGTGACACTAACAGAAAGCACAGCCTGTGGCTTTCTCTGTCTGCAGAGCAAAACTGGTGGCCTCACCTGACCAGGAATTTAGTGCAGACTCTTGCCTGATTTGTATCCCCAAACAGTGAGCTGTGCTGGCTCTGGGTCCTGCCCTGATCTCCTTCCAGGGCAGAAAAGGTAATTTAGAGCCCCATCCACTGCTGAGTAGAGGACCCAGTTCCTGACCAGAGAATCCAGGCAACTGCAAAGCCCCTCCTATAGCCTCCCTTGGTCAGGGAACAAAGCCAACAGTTCTATCCAGTTAATCTCAGCCAGTGGCATATTCCAACCCCAGCTCAAACAGTTACGTCACCCCAAAATAAACCCTAAGAGCAGGCCCCATCTGCCTAAGTACAGTAAGTCCCCTACATATGAACCTTCAAGTTGCGGTGAACTTTCAAAGATGTGAATGTGCGTTCCCATGTCCAGTCACGTAAGTTAGTTCACATGTCTGGGGTACACTGTCACGTGCATGCACCCTCTGCAAGTGGCTGTGCTTTTGTGTACTTTACTGTACAGTACTGTATAGAGTACAGTAGTATAGTATTTTTATTTCAAGCCCAGGATGTCCAGAAACAAGCGTAAAAGTAGCAGTGATGCAGGTGGTTCTGCTAACAAGTGCCAAACAATAACAATGGAAACAAAAGGGAAAATAATTGAGAGAGTGAAGCGACAAGAGGAAGAAGAAGTAACCGCAGAACTGAAGAGATTCACAACACAGGGAACGGCAAGGGGATTCTCTTCAGCTGAGAGGCACTGTTAGTTTCTGAGGCACGGGACGCAAACAGAGAACAGTACACGAAGGTTGCAGCAGCCGTTCAGAATGCAATCCAGTGTTACCGTGTCATCTATGATGAGAAAAAAAGAGCTACTACCCAGTTATCACTGGATAGGTTTTTCAAGAGGGTCGATAGAATTGAATCCGGCAAGGAACCAGAACCTGTGCCATCAACGTCAGGCGTGAGTGAAAGTGCAGCTTGCCCTCCGTCTCCTGTTGCTGACGATCCTTCAGTTCTACCGTCTCCCACCTCCTCTCCCTCCTCCAGTCAGTAACTCTTCTTGCCTGTTCACTCGATGCCAGCCCCTGGATGCCAGCTGTTGTACTGTATTCCGTACTGTTCAAGGTACTGGACTGTAAGATTAAAAATGTTTTATTTTTTGTGCCTGTTTATTTTTTATGCATTATGTGCGTGAAAAGTATTATAAACCTATTACAGCACAGTACTATATAGCCGATTTGTTAGCTGGGTACCTAGGCTAACTCTGTTGGACTTAGGAACAAATTGGACTTATACACACACTCTCAGAATGGAACTCGTTTCTATGTAGGGGACTTACTGTATTTACTAGCAGACATGTCCGGAAGCCCAAAGTGAGCGGACTGGTGAGGTACTGTCTGCCAAAGCAAACCTGCACAGTCTGGAAGAGGAGACAACTTACTCAAATGCACAAATACCAACAAAAGGAATCAAGGATCATGAAAAACCAGAAAAATAAGAGACCACCAAAGGAAACGAATAAAGCTTTAACAACTGATCCTTAAGGAATAGAGATCTATGAACTATTAGAAAAAGAATTCAGAATAATCCTCTTAAAGAAGTGAAATGCAAGAACACAAAGACAGACACATAAACAAAATAAGGAAAATCATGCATGAACAAAACAAGAAGCTCAACAAAGAAATAGAAACGATAAAAAAAAAACTCACAGAAATCAGTAACTGAAAGGAAGAATTCAACAGAGAGCTTCAATGTAGCCTTGAGTATGCAGAAAAAAGAAGTGAACTGGAAGATAGGACATTTGAAATTATCCAGTCAGAGGGGAAAAAGAAAAACAATGAAAATGAATGAAGAAAGTCTATGGGAATTATGAGACACCGTGCAAAGAAATAATATTCTCTTTATGGTAATTCCAGACGGAGGAAAGGGACAGACAGTATATTTAAAACAATAATGGCTGAAAACTCCCCAAACCTGGGGAGAGAAATAGATATTCACACTTAAGAGGCCCAAAGGGCAACAAATTGAACCCAAATAGGACTATACTGAGATATGTTATAATTAAATTGATTTCAATGGTATTTCTTACAGAAACAGAAAAAACAATGCTAAAATATATACAGAACCACAAAACACCCCAAGTAGCCAAAACAATCCTGAGAAAGAGTAAAGTGGGAGGCAACATATTTCCTGATTTCAAACAGGATATCTTTACTACAATAAAGATACACTCATCTAAAGAGTAAGGTAAAAAACAGACACAAAAATCAATGTAACAGAGGTTAGAGCCCAGAAATAAACCTAAGCATATACAATCAACTAATATTTGACAAGGGAGCCAAAAATACTCAATGGATAAAAGACAGCCTCTTCAATAAATGGTGCTGGGAAAACTGGATATTCACATGTAAAAGAATGAAACTAGACCCCTATTACATGACTCACAAAACTTAATTCAAAATGGATTAAAGACTTAAATATAAGACTTGAAACTATGAAACTCTTAGAAGAAAACATAGGAAAATACCTACTTGACACAGGTCTTGGCAAAGTTGTTTTGGATATGCCATCTATTTTTTTTTTAACATCTTTATTGGAGTATAATTGCTTTATGATGGTGTGTTAGTTTCTGCTGTATACAAAGTGAATCAGCTATACATATACATATATCCCCATATCCCCTCCCCCTTGTGTCTCCCTCCCACCCTTCTAGGTGGTCACAAAGCAGCTGCTATGCAGGTGTGCTATGCGGCTGCTTCCCACTAGCTATCTGTTTTACATTTGGTAGTGTATATATGTCCATGCCACTCTCTCACTTCGTCCCCATGCCACTCTCTCACTTCGTCCCAGCTTACCCTTTACCCTCCCTGTGTCCTCAACTCTATTCTCTACATCTGCGTCTTTATTCCTGTCCTGCCCCTAGGTTCATCAAAACCATTTTTTTTTTTTTTTGATTCCCTATATATGTGTTAGCATATGGTATTTGTTTTTCTCTTTCTCATTTACTTCACAGCCACTATGGAGAAGAGTACTGTATTTTATATTACAGAAATATTCATTTGTGGAGAATAGTATGGCGGTTTCTTAAAAAACTAAAAATAGAACTACCTAATGACACAGCAATCCCACTACTGGGCATATACCCTGGGAAAACCAAAGTTCAAACAGAGACATGTACCACAATGTTCACTGCAGCCCTATTTACAATAGCCAGGACATGGAATCAACCTAAGTGTCCATCAACAGATGAATGGTTAAAAATGCTGTGGCACATATATACAATAGAATATTACTCAGCCATAAAAAGAAACAAAACTGAACTATTTGTAGTGAGGTGGATGGACCTAGAGTCTGCCGTACAGAGTAAAGCAAGTCAGAAAGAGAAAAACAAATACCATATGCTAACACATATATATGGAATCTAAAAAAAAAACAAACAGTTTTGATGAACCTAGGGGCAGGACAGGAATAAAGACACAGATGTAGAGAATGGAGTTGAGCACACGGGGAGGGGAAAGGGTAAGCTGGGATGAAGTGAGAGAGTGGGATGGACTTATACATACTACTAAATGTAAAATAGATAGCTAGTGGGAAGCAGCCGCATAGCACAAGGCGATCAGCTGGGTGCTTTATGACCACCTAGAGGGGTGGGATAGGGAGGGTGGGAGAGAGACGCAAGAGGGAGGGGATATGGGGATATATGTATACGTATAGCTGATTCACTTTGTTATACAGCAGAAACTAACACACCATCGTAAAGCAATTACACTCCAATAAAGATGTTACAGAAAAAAGACAAAAAAGAAAAAAGAAATATTCATTTGCATGTAGAAAATTTAGAAAATACAGATCAGCTCCCAGTAAATGCAAAATAATAAGTAAGTGTAATTTCACCATTCACAGCATGTTTTAGGCTTTGTTCAGTTTCTTTAACATCCTTAAGCACCTAATTTTGACCTGCTTCTCATTTCCCCTGTAGCTAGGTTTCAAACTGCCTCCATTCTACTACTTTTATTTAACAGCGTGATTTTTGTTTTTCAGGTCTATTTTTTTAATTCCTCCTACTCTTACCTTCTTGAACTGTTCTTTAAAAGGCAATGTAAGCTTTCCTCTCTTCCAGAAAGGCTGGAAGTCTTTCACTATTCTGAGCCTCTTTCCCACAAAAAGCAGAGGAACCCTATGTCAAAGCCAATTCCAGTAGATTTTCCTGGAAGCCATTCTGTTTACACTCCACTTGGGTAGAAATGATCTTCACGAACCTTGAGGAGAGACTCTCACTTCACTCTCTATGTGCATCTTGGCTTTGATTGTAGAGACATGGACTCCACTTGAGGGCAGAGACTTCTCACTGCCACAAACATTAAGCAATTTTCACTCCTCCTTGAGATTAATCTCAGCATTATCTTGCCAAGTGGTAGTGCTATTCTTGGGTCTCTGAATAGTACTTTTTCTTAAGGGCTCATGCCCTTAAGTTCATGCCCCTGCATGAACTTTCTGGCTCAAAGCCCGATGTTACTGATTGGTTTGTACTATCCAAAGGTTTAAACGGTGTATGTTTTATAACGCATGTCAGGAAGAACTGACACAAAATCAGACAGAAAACTTATATACTGTTCAAAAGCATGAAGAAACACAACCTCACTTATTCCAGAAGGCTGTAAAAGCTATTAATATATGTGTGGGTTTGTGTGTGTGTGTACACGCGCCATCTACCCGCATATCTCGGAGATATTGTGGGTTCGGTTCCAGACTACCATAATAAAGCGAACATTGCAATAAAGTGGGTCACACAGATTTTTTTGTTTCCCAGTGCATGTAAAATTTATGTTTACACTATACTGTAGTCTACTAAGTGTGCAATAGCATTTTGTCTAATAAAATATGTACATACCTTAATTAAAAAATAGTTTATTGCTAAAAAAATTAACCACCATGTGAGCCTTCAGCAAGCTGTAACAGTAACATCAAAGATCACTGATCACGGGCTTCCCTGGTGGCGCAGTGGTTGAGAGTCCACCTGCTGATGCAGGGGACACAGGTTCACGCCCCATTCCGGGAAGATCCCACATGCCGCAGAGCGGCTGGGCCCGTGAGCCATGGCCGCTGGGCCTGCACGTCCGGAACCTGTGCTCCGCAATGGGAGAGGACACAACAGTGAGAGGCCCGCGTACTGCAAAAAAAAAAAAGGAAAAAAAACAAAACAAAAAAAATCCCGATCACAGATCACCACAAAAAATAGAATAATGAAAAAGTTTTAAACATTGTGAGAATTACTAAAATGTGACACAGACATGAAATGAGCAAATGCTGTTGAAAGAATGGTGCTCTTAGACTCGCTTGACACAGGGTTGCCAAAACCTTCAGTTTGTAAAAAACGAAATTTCTGTGAAACACAATAAAGCAAAGTACAATAAAAGAAGGTTTTCCTATACTTTAAAACATACATTAAGCCATTTCCCCCCTGCCACTGGAACGTTCCCGGTAGAAATCTCAAGTTAAGAACAGGCAGTATACTTTAACTTGATTTTTTTTTTTTTTTTTTTTGCGGTACTCAGGCCTCTCACTGTTGTGGCCTCTGCCATTGTGGAGCACAAGCTCCGGACGTGCAGGCTCAGTGGCCATGGCTCACGGGCCCAGCCGCTCTGTGGCACGTGGGATCTTCCTGGACCGGGGCACGAACCCGTGTCCCCTGCATCGGCTGGCGGACTCTCAACCACTGCGCCACCAGGGAAGCCCATAACTTGATTTTGGAAGTGTTGAAATAAGTGTGCTACTTAGGTCTGCAAAACATTGTATAAGGCATTTTCTTTCTTTTGTAATGCTACAAGTGTCTGTTGGTCTCTTCAGTGAGGCCAATTTGAGAAGCCATGGGTACAAAACAGAACAACAGCTAGAGTCAGCCACTTGGAAGTCACTATGATATTGTCATTCAATGTTTTCACTACAGAAAGAATTATTAAGTAGGCAAAAGAATTAGGGACTCCTGTGACAGATTTCTGCCCAGCTTCTAGTATTAATTAGCTCAAAAACTTTGGTCAGTTTTCAGCATGTGTGTGCCTTCGTTTCTCCAAATATAAAATGACGAAGATTTACCAAGTGGTCTCTAAATTTCCTTCCGTCCTTAGAATCTTAAGAGTGTAACTCTGTTTCTATTATCCAAGAAAAAAAAAACAAACAAGTAAATCCATCAATTATGGTGAACTTTAATTTGAAGTTTGGAGGAAACAGGTTTTATGGGATGTGATACTCTTGTGTAGCCCTAGGTAGGCTGATTTAAGATAATTTCTTCAAATGCCAACGCTTTCACAAGTGAAATGAGAATTATTTCATCGATCCTACCAAGCTCGGAATGTTCTTATGGTGTTCTAGTGAGCAAAAGTAAGTGTAAAGATACTACTAATTTTAAATTTCAATGCATATATAGCATCATTTCTATGTAAATGCAGGCATATATCTATCAAGTAGGTACACAGTAGTCCTTAGCATTTTGGCCTTAGCTGCCAATGTGCTTGCTGGTCAGGTGACTGATTGCTACATTCTACTACAGGTACTCAATAGACAACACCAAATAAGAGCCTTACTATGGCATATAGAGGTCTGGACAGAATGTAAAATGGAAAATTAGTGTCTGTATGAATAAAATAAAAGTTTTCCTTTTGAGAGCGAGACTCAAACTCTGGGTTGCTTCCTCATCTGAAAAATAGAGGAGGCTTGACTTTTATGAGGAGTTGGTAAACTGTGACTCACAAGCCAAAGGCAGCTGCTGCCTGTTTATGTAAATAAAGTTTCATTGGAACACAACAATGTCCATTTGTTTGTATATTGCTTATGGCTGCTTTCACAGTACAACAGCAGAGTGAAGTAGCTGTGACAGAGACCATATCACCTGTCAGAACTAAAATATTTTACTCTCTGGTGTTTTACTGAAAAAGTTTGCCCACTTTGGTTAAAATGTTCACTGTTCTTTCTTCCAGCACTGGTATTCTAGGACAAAAGTCATCTCACCAATGTGTAAATGGATCAGTTAGAGGTAGTCGAAACCATTTCTCAAACAATATCAGCTCTTAAGATAAGTGTCCACCAACTGTAGACCAGCCTTACAGGCAGCTAGGTGTGACCATATGGCTCCCTTCTGTCCAACGGCACATGCCACTCCACATGAGTGAAGTGATGTGTGCAATTTTTCAGTTGAGTTCTTAAAAAGTTTCTGTTTGCCTCCCATCCACTCTCTCCTTCCTCCTCCTGCACTCCATAAAACGGTTACAGATGGATCAGCCCTTAGACTTATTGACATAAAAGAATACAGGGCCACTCTCCATCCTTCCAACTCTTACCTCTGAATCATTATATGAGAGAAATAAACTTCTGTGTTATTTAAGCTTCTGTATTTTGGGATGTCTTTGTTAAAGCAGCTTAGCAGCACACCAATACAGTGCCTGCTATCCAGGTGAAGTATGCACATCACCCCCTTCATCCTCAAAAGTGTCCTGGGTTGGATGACAAATGACACAGTCACCCTAGCTCTATACACACAAGAGGTTATTTTTATATTGTGAGCTCATTTCCCTACCTTGAGAAATATTTTGCCCCAATAAGCATTACCATTCAAGAACACTGTTTATTATAAAAAAAGTATTCTCACCTTTGAACAACCCAAAGGGCAGAGACTGATGCTTTTTTTATGTTTTGAAAGTGAAACAGGACAAACTCTAAAAAGCCTTTGAAGATAAAGGCACAGGACAGAAAAGCAGCTGAGCACAATCCTCATTCTTGAAAAAAATGGCTTTCAGAACTGTATTGTCATCGCAAAGTTGCAGAAGCTTTCAACTTGAAGATGACCTGCCTATAAAAACAAGAAAAGCCAACAATTCCATGGGGACAGTGAAGTCATGGCCAAGAGTTAACCAAAAAGAGCAAAAGGGAGGAGACCAGCCCTAGTTTGGGAGGAGGGGACGACTTTTATGTATTAGATCTCTCCTGAGGACTGAAGTACGTAATTCTTCATATTGTAAAATTTCTCAAAGGTCTTGACCAGAAGGCAAAAATGAAGCTGCAAACCGGAACTAGGAACCAAACGTTGGACAAGACTGAGGTACATAGCCCTGCCCTTGTCTGGGGATGTCTGGGCAATACCACCATCCCCCCTTCCTCTCTAGCAAGCACTACCTCACCACTATCTGTCTTGCACATCAGGACTAATTTCATCATACCTTTTATTCTTGTTTTGGTCAGTCACTAGTAGTCACATAATCCCACAGTTTCATTTCAAATTTCTCTCTATGCATTACCTTTTCTGGGTCCTTCTCCTGCCAGATTCTACCCCCAAAACCTTTAAGTGAGGATCAGATTCAAACAAAACGTCCTACTTCTCAACCTCTCTTATGATCATTAACTTCACCTTCTTTCTCTGTGACCTGATTCTCCTGTAAGGATGCTGCTTCCCCACAGTTCTCAGTCGGTGGACTGTTTTTCCTTCTGTGTCCCTGTCTCTATCTGCAAGTGTGCAAGGGTCCTCCTTGCCCCTCTTTGTTGCTCTCAGACATCTCCCTCCCTTTCACCTAAAAACATTCACAGACTGAAGCTTCATCCATCAGACCACACCACCCATCACCCATCCTTTCTTAGTCAATCTACAATATTATTTCTTGGAGATTTTATCACCTGGCTTACAGTCATTCTCTAGAATTACCCCTCTCAATTCTTTGTGAATTAAGTATGCCTGTGAATAATTCTTTTAACTCCCTGGCTTTTCAACTCCTTGACATCCTTTACTCTAGAGATCCTGTCCTTCCCTCAGAGATCCTCTCTCACTGTTTCTTGGCCTTTTTATTACGAATAACTGCATGCCCTCAATAATATCGATGTAACCATCCCATTCACCAAATAACACCCATCTTTTAATTTTTTCCAGTTTAATTGAGATGTAATTGACATATAGTATTGTGTAAGTTTAAAGTGGACAATGTGTTGATTTGATCAACTTATATATAGCAAAGTGATCGCCACATAGCATTAGCTAACACCCCCATCGTGTTATATAATTACCATTTCTTTTTTGTGGTAAGGACGTTTCCCATCTTTTTAAATTTGCTCCCTCTAATATGCCTACTCCAACATTTCTGCAACTACAAGCGCGGTCCTTTGAGCCTCCCAACTTTTTACTCTTTTTCACCCTGTTCCTATCCTTTCCTCTTCTTTAACGAGCCTAGTTAGATTCCACTACTAATTATTGTAATAGTTTCTCTGTATACACACTCAATTCCTTTTCACCTCCCTGTATTGATTACTCTTACCTTGCAAAATCTCAGCCTTAGTTAAGCCAGATTTTCCATGTACTCAGCACAGAAAAATTGGTTGAAGAAAAACACGCCATGTATTAAATTGCATTACTTTTCTTGACCACTAATCTCAGATGGTCCCTTAGTGCTTTTTCTTCAGTAAGCACACTGTGGCCCCATCAGCCCCATGCAGCCCAATGTCTGATTTTACAAATAATGGTGCATGGGGACACAGCCGCACCCATTTGTGCTTATATATTGTCTATAGATGCTTTCACTGTAAGGCAGAGTTGAGAAATTGTGACAGAGTCCAAATAGCTCAGAGCTAAAATATTTACTATCTGGTCCTTCATAGAAAAAGTTTGCCAACCTCTTCTTTCATCCATTCACCCTCCCATAATTCTAGAAGAAAATTTTAAATCTTCTCCCTCTTCTCAACTTTTCAACGATGCCTCCCTGATCCTCAAGTTCAGCTGAAGCCCTTGTTTCTGATTTTACTTAGAATAAAGAAGCAGTAAGCATGGAAGATCCACAATTCCACCACTGCTCTTTCTATCCACTACTATCTATGTCAATATAATCAATAACTTCAATTCTAATTGACAACTGTCCTTTTGTTACTAGAGATAAATATACATGCTCACGTTTGCCCTAGATCTTCTTTCCTCTCATTCACTCAAGAGTGTCACTCTAGCAATTATCGTGTTCTTTACTAAAATTATCCATCCATTTTCCCCTCTCCACTGGACCACTCTCATTAGCATACAAACATGCTGTGAATTCTTCCATGCTCAGAATTTCTTCCTTTGATGGCCACATTTCCTTTAAGGTATCAATTCACTTTTTAGTTCTCCTTTATAGAAAAGCTTCTCAAAAGAGTTGTCACCATCTCTACATTCTCTCCTGAACTCACTGCAATTAGACTTTTACTTCCATCACTCAACTGAAATTTCTCTTGTCAGGTTCACTAACAACCTCCATCCTGCTAAATTCAATGGTCAATTTTCAGCATCTTTTTTATTTTTCATACCTGATCTATTAGCAACACTTAGGGTGAATCCCGCATTCTCCTAAATCTTTCTTCAGCAGGCTTCTAGGACATTCTACTTTCTGCTGATTTTCTTCCTACTTTACTAGATGCTCTTCTTCCTTTCCCTGACCCTTAAACTTTAGTGTACCTCAGGCTTACTTCATGGGGCTCCACATTCACTCTCTTGGTCATCTCACCCATGGCTTTCGGTGCCATCTCTATGCCATGATTCCCATATTCTCCTCTGAGTTTCAGACTCATACAACCAACTATTCACAGTCTTCTCAAAAATTATATGTGTGAAATCTGACTCCTGACACCTATCTTCCACCGAAACATGATCCCCCAACAGTATTCCCAATCCCGGGCAATGGCAACTCCTCCCATCTTGTTGCTTTGGGTAAAAATGTTTAATTTAGCTTCATCCTCTTCCTTTCATGCCTCTTACCTCAGAAGCTGAGTCTTTACATTGGCCTGTAAGCCTCTTTATGATCTGGTTTCCACGGCCTCTGTGATTCACCTCTAACTATTCTCCTTGCTTGATCTGTTTCAGCTATTCTGCTCTTAGTTTGAGCATCTAGGAATGTTTCAGCCTCAGGGCCATTGCATTTATTCCTCACCCCTTACCCTGCTGACAGTTTATAACCCCCATCTCTGCTTTATTTTTCTCCCTAGTATTGAACACTATCCGATATACTTTATTTTTTTATTACATATTTGTCTCCTTCCACACACTAGAATGTAAACTCCATAAAACAGGATTTTTCATATATTTTTTCCTTCACTGCAGTATCCCCAGCATCTGAAATAGTTCCTGGCTCACAGTGGGTTTTTAATACATATTTCTTGAATTTAAAAATGCATTAACATTCTTTAAAGATTGCAAAGGTAAGCAGACATATAAAAATTGCTGGAGGAGAAAGAAGAATCCAGAGGTTTTCTCATAGAGACATTGTCTCTTATCTGACCCTGAAATGCTAGTAAATATAATTAGTCACAAGATCGTATGTGTGTATTTATTAATTTATATTATATTTAATAAAGTATAAGCTGTCAGTTTTGAAAGCTTTTGTTAGGGGACCTGAAGTGGAAAATTGGTTCCCTTGCATATTTTCCTTCTTGTGAATTCTGTATGAGAAAAATCCCTTATGAGCACACTCTATACGCTCTACTGGATTGACTTAGCTTACAGACTAGTCTGCAGGCTTTTGTCTCCTATTCACTAGTTCCAATCTGACAACTTTATAAGCTATGAAATATTCCATTTTTCCCAGGCAAAATGGATTACAACTCAAATGTCTGCTTGGGATGGTCAGTGTCTTCAAAAAATCAAGCCAGTAAAGTCCTCACTACCACAGGAAGGGGAGTCAAATGACACAAGACAACATCCTCTATCACTCTGTGGTATGAAGGTGGGTGTCCACTGAAAGGACCTAATCATCTCTGAGTACAGACTTGGGATCTGGATAGGGGATACAGCCCATGAGGCTACTAGATAAACATTTTAGCTCAATTAATTCATTCACTCAATGAATTCATTTTGACTCAGTTCTTCAACAAATACTATTCACCATGCACTGTCATGTGCCTTGGGAAAGTAGTAATAAATAAAACCGTACACGGTCAATCTCACTGTGATGTGTAAATTCTATTAGACAAAAATCTAATATAGAAACAGAAAGATAAATGTCAGGTAGTGATTATAATTATGAGGTACATGATATGTGATGATATGACAGAAATTGTAGAGATACTATAGAGTGGCCAGTGAGACCTCATGAGGATGACTGCAAATGAAAAGATGAGACCTAATTTACTGGGGGTTTTGGGAAACATCATTCCCGGCAAAGCAAGCAGTTCATTCTGGTACAAAGACACCCAGGCAAGAATAAATGAATACTGTGTGGCCTTAGAGTTGTGTACATGTTATGGTCACAAAGTGGTCAGTTCAGAGCTGCCTTGTCCATAACAATAAAGTTCATTGAATATTTAATAATAAAACTAACAGGTAACTATTATACAAATGTGGATAATAGAAGTTAAACAAAATCCATATTTATTCCAACCACCAAAAGGTAAGTTATTTTCTATGTGCATTTCTATACAGTATGTTTTAATTTTTATTTCTTTAACATAGCACTGAGCATGCTTCATTATATATATTCTCAAGAGGAAAACTCCCATAAACCAGACTTCAAGTTATGGCAGATTCATCTATTAACTCTCATTCTATATTCTTATTTAATATCACTTTTGTATATATTAAACAAACACTTAGCAAGAATTGGGGGAGTTGTTTTGTTTTTTAAAAAAGTAGGCAGAAATACACATTCCAAACAGAGCTGGTATCTTAGGTATACATGTGCCAAACTAGGAAACCTGAATTCCTGTTACTGGGAGTAAGGCTGAAAAGTTACAAAGATCAGGCAAAGAAGACATTAAAGAATTCCTGCATGATTCAAATGTTATACCAAAGGTGGACGTCAGCTATTGAATTATATAAGGATCACACTACCTATAAATAAACTTGTGAAATAAAAGAATATTATGGAAAAAAGGGTCCTATCTCTAATTATGTTCCCAAATGGATCAACATGTTATCTTGACTAAACTGCTATTCAGCTGACCGTGGGAAGAAGTACTGGCTAAGTTCTGAGAGATCTGAGGTTAGAACCAGCTTTACCAAGCTAGATGACACTGGGCAAGTCATTCAATTTCTGTGCCAGAAATCTATGATTTGTAATAAAGCGTTAATAATTCCTGTCTCTCAGCACCCAGGGATGTTATGACGATTAAATGCAGAGTTTATCTAAATGTATCAAATATAGTAGATTAATTATTATAGTATATTGATTGAACTGGGGTATTATATGTAATCATATATTAAAAAGTTAAAACAGTTTATACAAGTTTAAGATATAGTACCTCTATTTTTCATAACTGTAGTGCACAAGGCAATAAAGTGCACACAAAGTCATTACCAAAGTTTTCAGAATACTGTAGTCCAACCATTTGAAACTTTCATTTTTAATCAGAATTAAAGGTATTCTTAGATAATGTCATAGGTCATCTGGAACCTCACAGGATTAGGGGTAGAAGTACATCTGTAGTTTCCCTTCACAACTTCACAGTTTCAAGTAGAAGAAAGCACAAGAAACTTGCTTGAACTATTTTCTTGTTGTTTGTTTGTTTAATGGAAATTCTTTAGCAAAAGATTTAATCAGCTTTTTGTACTGGCTGGCTAATTAGAATGCATTTAACCCAGTGCAAAACATCTGATCAATTTGATTGAGTCCATTATTTAAGCTGCCAATTTTATTTTAAAGAACACCAATAACCACACTTGGATCATTATAACTAGACCCAAATTTCTAAATGATTTGAATTACTCCCTTTCCTCTTTTGATGAGAATGTTTGGTAAACCTAGCACCAGAAAATTATATAGGTAGTACCCCAGATCTATGTACTTCAAACTAAAACAAAGCCATCAGGACAAGCAAATATGTTGTCAAAATTCACTGACTCTCTTCTGGTCACTCTTGTGGATACGCTGGACCATGGCAAGGGCAGGGAGAACAACCTGGAGCAAGAAACAGGATTTCATGACTGCTTTAATGGCAGGCCAACTCACATAAGACACCAGAAGAAGGAGCCTCTTCCTCAGGGAGTCTATGGTAATTCTGACTAGTGAACAGTACACAATGCAGATATGCAATTAGGTGAAGTATTAACCACACATACATGATCAGTGCCAGTGGGAGAAGTGCCCCAAATATTCTCGAATACAAGCTTAAATTTATATATCAAAAATCTCTCTTTCCTTTGTTACTATCTATTAAAACAAACTTTGAACTTGAATGTACAAATATTTGTTGTCAACGTCACACCTCTTCATTTTACTCTCAACAACAATGACAACAGTAAAAACTGGAAGTAACATTTATTGACTTTGTTTACAAGGTCTATCTTATCTATTATCCCACCTTCAGAGATGATGTTAAAAAGGCTCAGAGGTGGCTAAGTAAGTTAGTTGCCAAAGGCCAGAGGGGTATTAAATGGTGGAAGTGGATTCAAATCCATGCCATCCAAATCCAAAGCAGATATAATGACTACATTATTATGTCCATGAGAATAGAGATCTGAACCAATGATAAAATCAAGAGTAAGTATGACTGTGCTCAAGAATGAACTTCTTACAATTAGATTAATCATTTTATGTCATGACCAGTTATCAAATAAAGTTGTGAAGACCACTCTATTATACTTTGAACTATTTTTGATATACCTGTCTTCCTCTATGTTGACAGGTTCCTCACACTTGCTTCCAATAGGAAGGCAAGGTTATAATTTGTTTATCTACCTGTTCCTCTTTTTAGATCTTGATGTTTCCAGAGACAGGTGTATTTCTCTATTCTTATGTCTCCAGCACAGTCTTGGAAGCATAGTCTTAGACACAATGAGTAAATGATTTTTGAGTAAATTTTTCTACCAATGCTCAGGAGGATAAGCAAGAAGACCTCTGGAGCATCTCCTAACTTTATTATTCCTCAACACAGGTCTTCACAGGGACCTTCCTCTTCCTGGTAGCTATTTAAAACACTGAAATGCCTCATTGTAGTAATGCAGTTCAAATTTTAGATAATATTATTATTCAGCTTTAATATAAATGAAAAATGACCATTTCTTAGCCTGATGCATAGTAGTTTCTGTATCTTGGTATAGCAATGGACTGGCAAATTTAAACACATATACTGATTTTCTAATGGTAGGATTCCTATTCCTAGGCAGTTGGCAGGGCCTGTCAATGTTCAAATGCCACAAGGTCCTTGAAAACAATGCGTTAGTAAAACATGTCAAACGAGCCCTCCACATGATAAATATATGAGAAAACAAGAACATAGCTGCTAACAAAATACTGTTTGAGGGGGGGACCTTGAAGATGGCGGAAGAGTAAGACGCGGAGATTGCCTTCCTCCCCACGGATACACCAGAAATACATCTACACGTGGAACAACTCCTACAGAACACCTACTGAAGGCTGGCAGAAGACCTCAGACCTCCCAAAAGGCAAGAAACTCCTCACGTACCTGGGTAGGGCAAAAGAAAAAAAGAAAAAAACAGAGACAAAAGAATAAGGACGGCACCTGCACCAGTGGGAGGGAGCTGTGAAGGAGGAAAAGTTTCCACACACTAGGAAGCCCCTCCGTGGACGGAGACTATGGGAGGCGGAGGGGGGAGCTTCGGGACCGCGGAGTAGTGCACAGCGACGGGTGCGGAGAGCAAAGCGGGGAGATTCCTGCACAGACGATAGGTGCCGACCGGCACTCACCAACCCGAGAGGCTTGTCTGCTCACCCGCCGGGGCGGGCGGGGCTGCGAGCTGAGGCTCGGGTTTCGGTTTTGGACGGAGCTCAGGGAGAGGACTGGGTTGGCGGCTTGAACATAGCCTGAAGGGGTTAGTGCACCACGACTAGCCGGGAGGGAGTTTGGGGAAAAGCCTGCACCTGCCGAAGAGGCAAGAGACTTTTTCTTCCCTCTTTGTTTCCTGGTGCGCGAGGAGAGGGGTTTAAGAGCGCTGCTTAAAGGAACTCCAGAGACGGGCGCGAGCCGCGGCTAAAAGCGCGAACCCCAGAGACGGGCGCGAGCCGCGGCTAAAACCGCGAACCCCAGAGACGGGCGCGAGCCGCGGCTGAGGGCGCGAGCCCCCGAGACGGGCTCGAGCCGCGGCGGGAAGCGCGAGCCCCAGAGACGGGCGCGAGCCGCGGCTGAAACCGCGGACCCCAGAGACGGGCGGGAGACGCTGGGGCTGCTGCTGCCGCCACCAAGGGGCCTGTGTGCGAGCACAGGTCACTCTCCACACCCCTCTTCCGCGGAGCCTGTGTAGCCCACCACTGCCAGGTTCCCGGGATCCAGGGACAACTTCCCCGGGAGTACGCACGTTGGGCCTCAGCCTGATGCAATGTCACGCCGGCCTCTGCCGCAACGTCACGCCGCCTCTGCCGCCGCAGGCCCGCCCCGCACGCAGTGCCCCTCCTTCCCCCATTCCCCAACCCCCGGCCTGAGTGAGCCGGAGGCCCCGAATCAGCGGCTCCTGTAACCCCGTCCTATCTGAGCAAAAAACAGACGCCCTCCAGCGACCTACACGCAGAGGCAGGGCCAAATCCAAAGCTGAGCTCCTGTGAGCTGTGAGAACAAAGAAGAGAAAGGGAAATCTCTCCCAGCAGCCACAGAAGCAGCGGATTAAAGCTCCACAATCAACTTGATGTACCCTGCATCTGTGGAATACCTGAATAGACAAGGAATGATCCCAAATTGAAGAGGTGGAATTTAGGAGCGAGATCTATGATTTTTTGCCCTTTTCCTCTTTTTGTGAATGTGTACGTGTATGCTTCTGTGTGAGATCTTGTCTGTATACTCTTGCTTCCACCATTTGTCCTAGGGCTCTATCCGTCCATGGTTTTTTTAAAACATTTTTTTTTCTTAATAATTAATTTTAATTATAATAACTTTATTATACTTTACCTTAGTTCTTTCTTTCTTTCTTTCCTTCCTTCCTTCCCTCCTTTAGACAACGAATCACCCCAAATTGAGGAGGTGGTCTCTGAGAGCAAGATTTATGATTTTTCCCCCTTTACCTCTTTTTGTGAAGGTGTATGTGTATGCTTCTGTGTAAGATTTTCTCTGTATAGCTTTGCTTCCAACATTTGTCCTAAGGTTCTACCCGTGCCTTTTTTTTTCTAAATATTTTTTAATTCAATAACTATATTATACTTTATTTTATTTTTACTGTATCTTCTTTCTTTCTGTCTTTTTTCCTTCTTTCCCTCCTTCCTTCCTTCCTTCCTCCCTCCCTCCCTCCTTCCTTTCCTTCTTTGCTTCTTTCTTCCTTCCTGCCTTTCCTCCTTTCCTTCTTTCTTTCCTCATACTTCTACTAATTCTCTCTACTTTTCCTCCCTTTTATTCTGAGCCGTGTGGATGAAAGGCTCTTGGTGCTCCAGCCCAGGAGTCAGGGCTCTGCCTCTGAGGTAGGAGAGCCAACTTCAGGACACTGGTCAACAAGAGACCTCCCAGCTCCACATAATATTAAATGGTGGAAATCTCCCAGAGACCTCCATCTTAACACCAGCACCCAGCTTCACTCAACGACCAGCAAGCCACAGTGCTGGACAACCTATGCCAAACAACTAGCAAAACAGGAACAAAACCCCACACATTAGCAGAGAGGCTGCCTAAAATCATAATAAGGCCACAGACACCCCAAAACACACCACCAGACGTGAACCTGCCCACTAGAGAGACAAGATCCAGCCTCATCCAGCACAACACAGGCACTAGTCCCCTCCACCAGGAAGCCTACACAACCCACTGAAACAACCTTAGCCACTGGAGACAGACATCAAAAACAACGGGAACTACGAACGTGCAGCCTGCAAAAAGGAGACCCCAAACACAGTAAGATAAGCAAAATGAGAAGACAGAAAAACACACAGCAGATGAAGGAGCAAGATAAAAACCCACCAGACCTAACAAATGAAGAGGAAATAGGCAATCTACCTGAAAAAGAATTCAGAATAATGATAGTAAGGGTGATCCAAAATCTTGGAAGTAGAATGGACAAAATGCAAGAAACAGTTAACAAGGAACTAGAAGAAATAAAGATGAAACAAGCAACAATGAACAACGCAATAAATGAAATTAAAAGTACTCTAGATAGGATCAATAGCAGAATAACTGAGGCAGAAGAACGGATAAGTGACCTGCAAGATACAAGTAGTGGAAATAACTACTGCAGAGCAGAATAAAGAAAAAAGAATGAAAAGAACTGAGGACAGTCTCAGAGACCTCTGGGACAACATTAAACGCACCAACATTCGAATTATAGGGGTTCCAGAAGAAGAAGAAAAAAAGAAAGGGACTGAGAAAATATTTGAAGAGATTATAGTTGAAAACTTCCCTAATATGAGAAAGGAAATAGTTAATCAAGTCCAGGAAGCACAGAGAGTCCCATACAGGATAAATACAAGGAGAAATACGCCAAGACACATATTAATCAAACTGTCAAAAATTAAATACAAAGAAAGCATATTAAAAGCAGCAAGGGAAAAACAACAAATAACACACAAGGGAATCCCCATAAGGTTAAGAGCTGCTCTCTCAGCAGAAACCCTACAAGCCAGAAGGGAGTGGCAGGACATACTGAAAGTGATGAAGGAGAAAAACCTGCAACCAAGACTACTCTACCCAGCAAGGATCTCATTCACATTTGATGGAGAAATTAAAACCTTTACAGACAAGCAAAAGCTGAGAGAGTTCAGCACCACCAAACCAGCTTTACAACAAATGCTAAAGGAACTTCTCTAGACAAGAAACACAAGAGAAGGAAACGACCTATAATAACGAACCCAAAACAGTATAGAAAATGGGAATAGGAACATACATATCGATAATTACCTTAAATGTAAATGGACTAAATGCTCCCACCAAAAGACACAGATTGGCTGAATGGATACAAAAACAAGACCCTTATATATGCTGTCTACAAGAGACCCACTTCAGACCTAGAGACACATACAGACTGCAAGTAAGGGGGTGGAAAAAGATATTCCATGCAAATGGAAACCAAAAGAAAGCTGGAGTAGCAATTCTCATATCAGACAAAATAGACTTTAAAATAAGGACTATTAAAAGGGACAAAGAAGGACACTACATAATGATCAAGGGATCGATCCAAGAAGAAGATATAACAATTGTAAATATTTATGCACCCAACATAGGAGCACCTCAATACATAAGGCAAATACTAACAGCCATAAAAGGGGAGATCAACAGTAACACATTCATAGTAGGGGACTTTAACACCGCACTTTCACCCATGGACAGATCATCCAAAATGAAAATAAATAAGGAAACACAAGCTTTAAATGATACATTAAACAAGATGGACTTAATTGATATTTATAGGACACTCCATCCACAAACAACAGAATACACATTTTTCTCAAGTGCTCATGGAACATTCTCCAGGATAGATCATATCTTGGGTCACAAATCAAGCCTTGGTAAATTTAAGAAAACTGAAATTGTATCAAGTATCTTTTCTGACCACAAGGCCATGAGACTAGATATCAATTACAGGAAAAGATCTGTAAAGAATACAAACACATGGAGGCCAAACAATACACTACTTAATAATGAAGTGATCACTGAAGAAATCAAAGAGGAAATAAAAAAATACCTAGAAACAAATGACAATGGAGACACAATGACCCAAAACCTATGGGATGCAGCAAAAGCAGTTCTAAGGGGGAAGTTTATAGCAATACAAGCCCACCTTAAGAAACAGGAAACATCTCGAATAAACAACCTAACCTTGCACCTCAAGCAATTAGAGAAAAAAGAACAAAAAAACCCCAAAACTAGCAGAAGGAAAGAAATCATAAAAATCAGATCAGAAATAAATGAAAAGGAAATGAAGGAAACAATAGCAAAGATCAATAAAACTAAAAGCTGGTTCTTTGAGAAGATAAACAAAATAGATAAACCACTAGCCAGACTCATCAAGAAAAAAAGGGAGAAGACTCAAATCAATAGAATTAGAAATGAAAAAGGAGAAGTAACAACTGACACTGCAGAAATAAAAAAAATCATGAGAGATTACTCCAAGCAACTCTATGCCAATAAAATGGACAATCTGGAAGAAATGGACAAATTCTTAGAAATGCACAACCTGCCAAGACTGAATCAGGAAGAAATAGAAAATATGAACAGACCAATCACAAGCACTGAAATTGAAAGTGCGATTAAAAATCTTCCAACAAACAAAAGCCCAGGACCAGATGGCTTCACAGGTGAATTCTATCAAACGTTTAGAGAAGAGCTAACACCTATCCTTCTCGAACTCTTCCAAAATATAGCAGAGGGAGGAACACTCCCAAATTCCTTCTACAAGGCCACCATCACCTTGATACCAAAACCAGACAAGGATGTCACAAAGAAAGAAAACTACAGGCCAATATCACTGATGAACATAGATGCAAAAATCCTCAACAAAATACTAGCAAACAGAATCCAACAGCACATTAAAAGGATCATACACCATGATCAAGTGGGGTTTATTCCAGGAATGCAAGGATTCTTCAATATACGCAAATCTATCAATGTGATAAACCATATTAACAAATTGATGGAGCAAAACCATATGATCATCTCAACAGATGCAGAGAAAGCTTTCGACAAAATTCAACACCCATTTATGATAAAAACCCTCCAGAAAGTAGGCATAGAGGGAACTTTCCTCAACATAATAAAGGCCATATATGACAAGCCCACAGCAAACATCATCCTCAATGGTGAAAAACTGAAAGCATTTCCACTAAGATCAGGAATAAGACAAGGTTGCCCACTCTCACCGCTCTTATTCAACATAGTTTTGGAAGTTTTAGCCACAGCAATCAGAGAAGAAAAGGAAATAAAAGGAATCCAAATCGGAAAAGAAGAAGTAAAGCTGTCACTGTTTGCAGATGACATGATACTATACATAGAGAATCCTAAAGATGCTACCAGAAAACTACTAGAGCTAATCAATGAATTTGGTAAAGTAGCAGGATACAAAATTAATGCACAGAAATCTCTGGCATTCCTATACACTAATGATGAAAAATCTGAAAGTGAAATCAAGAAAACACTCCCATTTACCATTGCAACAAAAAGAATAAAATATCTAGGAATAAACCTACCTAAGGAGACAAAAGACCTGTATGCAGAAAATTATAAGACACTGATGAAAGAAATTAAAGATGATACAAATAGATGGAGAGATATACCATGTTCTTGGATGGGAAGAATCAACATTGTGAAAATGACTCTACTACCCAAAGCAATCTACAGATTCAATGCAATCCCTATCAAACTACCACTGGCATTTTTCACAGAACTAGAACAAAAAATTTTGCAATTTGTATGGAATCACAAAAGACCCCGAATAGCCAAAGCAATCTTGAGAACGAAAAAAGGAGCTGGAGGAATCAGGCTCCCTGACTTCAGACTATATTACAAAGCAACAGTAATCAAGACAGTATGGTACTGGCACAAAAACAGAAAGATAGATCAGTGGAACAGGATAGAAAGCCCAGAGATAAACCCACGCACATATGGACACCTTATCTTTGATAAAGGAGGCAGGAATGTACAGTGGAGAAAGGACAGCCTCTTCAATAAATGGTGCTGGGAAAACTGGACAGGTACATGTAAAAGTATGAGATTAGATCACTCCCTAACACCATACACAAAAATAAGCTCAAAATGGATTAAAGACCTAAATCTAAGGCCAGAAACTATCAAACTCTTAGAGGAAAACATAGGAAGAACACTCTATGACATAAATCACAGCAAGATCCTTTCTGACCCACCTCCTAGAGTAATGGAAATAAAAACAAAAATAAACAAATGGGACCTAATGAAACTTCAAAGCTTTTACACAGCAAAGGAAACCATAACCAAGACCAAAAGACAACCCTCAGAATGGGAGAAAACATTTGCAAATGAAGCAACTGACAAAGGATTAATCTCCAAAATTTACAAGCAGCTCAATAACAAAAAAACAAACAACCCCATCCAAAAATGGGCAGAAGACCTAAATAGACATTTCTCCAAAGAAGATATACAGAATGCCAACAAACACATGAAAGAATGCTCAACATCATTAATCATTAGAGAAATGCAAATCAAAACTACAATGAGATATCATCTCACACCAGTCAGAATGGCCATCATCAAAAAATCTAGAAACAATAAATGCTGGAGAGGGTGTGGAGAAAAGGGGACACTCTTGCACTGCTGGTGGGAATGTGAATTGGTTCAGCCACTATGGAGAACAGTATGGAGGTTCCTTAAAAAACTACAAATAGAATTACCATATGACCCAGCAATCCCACTACTGGGCATATACCCTGAGAAAACCAAAATTCAAAAAGAGTCATGTACCAAAATGTTCATTGCAGCTCTATTTACAATAGCCCGGAGATGGAAACAACGTAAGCGCCCATCATCGGACGAATGGATAAAGAAGATGTGGCACATATACACAATGGAATATTACTCAGCCATAAAAAGAAATGAAATTGAGCTATTTGTAATGAGATGGATAGACCTAGAGTCTGTCATACAGAGTGAAGTAAGTCAGAAAGAAAAAGACAAATACCGTATGCTAACACATATATATGGAATTTAAGGGGAAAAAATGTCATGAAGAACCTAGGGGTAAGACAGGAATAAAGATGCAGACCTACTGGAGAACGGACTTGAGGATATGGGAAGGGGGAAGGGTGAGTTTTGACAGGGCGAGAGAGAGTCATGGACATATACACACTAACAAACGTAGTAAGGTAGATAGCTAGGGGGAAGCAGCCGCAAGGCACAGGGATATTAGCTCGGTCCTTTGTGACAGCCTGGAGGGGTGGGATGGGGAGAGTGGGAGGGAGGGAGACGCAAGAGGGAAGACATATGGGAACATATGTATATGTATAGCTGATTCACTTTGTTATAAAGCAGAAACTAACACACCATTGTAAAGCAACTATACCCCAATAAAGATGTTTAAAAAAAAAAATACTGTTTGAGTTTGGAAGCTAGCACTAGCAATTTCAAGATTTGGAAACGTGGGCAAAGTATATAAACCATTTGCCTTAGTTTCCTAATCTTTAGTATTAGGGATAATAAAGGGATCTTGTAAGACTATGGTGAAGATCAAATGCCTTAAGACACAGAAAGCACTTAAAATAATATCTGGCATACAGTACTCAATATAATTTATTTAACTTCCTATGGTTTATTTATTTAGAACATCAATAATTATGAGAATTATCCCTTTCTGCATTTGCTATGGAACGATTAAAAGTAAAGACGACTAGAATAGTAGTGACATTTTTGCCTCAACATATGTTTTCTAACTACTGTTTTGTTTTATGTATGCTCTCACTGAAAGAGAAGGCTAAGACATCTATCACTTACCAGGCAGTGTGTCTGTTTGTATTAACTTATCTGATCCTCAGATCATGCGAACAAATGAGGTTTAAATAAATTACTTAACTTATTCAGATTCACAACGCTTGTCAGTGGCTGAGTTCAGAGTAAAACCCAGTTTTCTTCGATTCAGAAAACCATACTCTACAGCAATGTTTTTCATTCTATGTGCTGGAAGATGAGAGAGATGTGGGGACAGTGGAGTTATTTTAAGACAAAATTTTAGTATTCTGTTTAGAATAAACACAAATTTAATATTTTAATAAATTCACAATATCCTATTATTATATAGTTTGTCAACCAACAGATCGTAAAAAATACAAATGAAATTTTGTCACTTACAGGGGTCATATAGCTCTACTATTGACCTCTGTGGTAGATAGGCCAACAGAACCAGAGGAGAAATGTCTTGGTATAAACTGTATGGAGCATTTACAACAGGTCTAGAGGAAAAGTGAAGACCCATAGAGTGAGTGCTCGTCTGAATTTTTATTGAATGAATGAATAAATGAATGAATGAGTCTGTGTACAGATACATATATAGTAACAGAAAGGGACTGATAGTTTACAGTCTGGGAAGATACCCTAAGAATACTTAGGAACAGTGTTCATTAGCAAAAGAACTAATATTCCCCTTCTCCCCTGCACAGGAAAACATCTAGAATGGCTTTTTCCATCAATGTCAATTCCAAAAATGTGTGAACTGGTATTTCTTTATGAAAAGGTTTGTGTGCTTAAGTAAATTTGGCAAATACTATACTCTATAACACCTCTTAGAGATCCATCAGCCACATAGGCAAATTATAGGCTCTGAAAAATCTTATGGTACGAAACCCCAGAAAATCCCTAGTCTATCTGGTCACAGAAGTGTTTTGTCCCATAACAGCAAGTAGCCTCTGGCAGAACTAGTTATCCAAGGCACATAATTTGGGAAACAATCTTCTACGTGATTCTTATCCAGCAAGGTATTAGCCAGTTCCCTGTTGATACTCTATGTGATTAGGTTGTTAAGTGTTCTTTCTATTCAGAATATAAGGGGGGTAGTTAAGGTCTTTCACAAAGGAAAAACACAACTTCTGACATGAATCTTTAACCCCCAGAGCTCACAAAAGCAAGACCCTTGCCCTCTGTAATGCCAGCTCATCGGCATCCAGGCAGCAACACTTCATCTCCCTAACTGCCCTCTCCGGCCTGTTCAGTTGTGTGCTGGAAACGGGTCCCTAAGGGGGAAGTGGGCCTGGGGATTGTCAGCATGTCACACAGCTGAGTCAACTACAAGGCTGCTGGGAGGCAAACAGTGCCTTTGTGGGCTGGGGAGAAAACAAAAAACAACTGCTCCCGGGAAACTTATTCAGTTCAGTTTCTAGCAGGCAGGCAGCAAGCTTCCCACCATGGGACCTCTCTTCACACCTGCCAGGCTCTGAAAGACCCACAGCTGATGCCACTGAACAGTGACAGGGAGCCTTTGAGGCTTTGCCAGGACATACTGGGATGGTGAGAGCAAGGGTGTCTGTCTCTGCAGGGTGATCTGTCTGATACCTTCCAAATCCCTTGCAAGAAGATATGCTATCGAGGCATACAGCCTGCTCCTGGAATTGCCCTGGAACATAAAAAGCTGAAGGAAAGGCACAGGCTGATATTCTCTGATCTTACCCACAAACTGTCACACATTTATTCATCGGACACTACATTCTGTGGACTATACCAGGCCCTCTAGGAGGTAAAACATGAGGAACATAATGCTCTCTTCTTTGCCCCTCAATGAGCTTACAAACTAATTTGGTGAGATAAGATGGATGCATTTTAAAAAGATAAACTACCATGCAAAGTAATTTATCATTACCATCAGGTGAATGGAATGGGTTGCATTTGCTAGAGGATGACAGTTCAAGCAAAGAGAACGGCTTTGAGCAAAAACTGGGAGGAAGTAATACACCAGCTCAGTGAAGGAGAGAGAAAAGCTTGGCTGAAGAAAAGTTTGAGAGGGAAATTTAAAGTGGAAATAAATCTTGGATGTCAGGCTAAAGAATACAATTTCAGCATTAGTGTTTTCTGAAGAGGGAAGAGAGCTAGCCTCACATATCTCTAATGCTACATCTTCCTCCCCTAAAAACATAATCCCATTGCTTCAGTCATACCCAACTGTTTGCTGTTACCCACATACACCATGTTCTTGCCTGCTTTTCTCTGTCAATGCTATTCTCACTCTTTGGAATGTCTTTTCCAACTTTGTAGTCTGCTGACCTCATCCTATGGTTTATGCAATTCAAATATTCCAGCCGACCTATCATGGAGTACAAATGTAACATCAATGTAACGTGTCACATCAGTGTTCAAACTACCAGAGTACTCAGCCCCATCTATGTGAGCAATAGATTATCAGCTCCCTCTCAACATCTTTTCAGCTTCTTCTGAGGGTTTCTCATGAGAAATATTTACAATTCAATTTCTATGACTTTGACTTCTTGTCCACAGAATAACTGCTTTGGTGGGAATCATCTCTTCCACTGCTGCACCGAGCTATCCTTTGTGATCATTCAATAATGACCTTGCTAAGTAAGCTCTCAAAGGGCCAGAGCCCTGTACTGGGAATAGTGGGGTTGGTGAAGGGGTGATATGGGTTGACAGGTTTTATTGTTAATTCTGTATTGAATTTTTTTGCCTAAGTCTTCTTGGAAAAACCTAACTCAAAATTATTAAGCCACGCAAATAATTCCCTGGCTTTCACATCTGAAGAGTTCGTTCAAGCACGGCTGGTTCCAGACTTGCCCGACATCATGTTGATATTCCTCACACATTCCAGGTCTTGGCTTTGCTTTTCTTTTGTCTGCTTTAGGCTCAGGCGCACATATAGCTGGCATCAGTGGCTGCAGAACAAACTTTCTTAACCACAGTCACTCCGAAAATGTACAAATGGCCTTTGTTTTACCTGCTTTGTACCATGCCCACCCCTGAACCAAGGATAGCAGAGACAGAATATACTGATGGAATAGGCCTTTATCATGTGACACCCATGGATTTAGGGTAGGTGAGTGCACCATGAAGCATTTGGCCTGAGACTATAAGAGAGCTGCTTTCTAATAATAAAAAGAAAACTGGGAACATTTTACAGAAAATTAGTAAATGGATGTTACAGAAACATAAATAATAGCTGTTCACTACTGCTTCAGAGCAATACCATTTGCGCCCAGGGTCTCTCAAAGTCTTTTATCTTACAAGCTCTCCTTCTTCTATAGACCCTAAATCCCTTTTCCAAAGAAATTAATCAAAAGCACCCCAACAGTCTGAGAAAAGGGGAAGATAAACGTTATGTCATACTATTCATCATCGTTGTGTTTCTGTTCTCAACTCACCAAGAACAATAAAACCCTCCAAACACCATCCTCACTCCTCCTCCCCATTTCAGACCATTTACTCCTACTTCAGACAATGTACAAAAATGCCAAGGAGACCCACCATGGAAATATAAGCTCACCAGGTTCACTGACCAAATATTAACCTGGTTCAGCCTCAACTAAAATACTCAGCTATATTTAATGGCATCTCAATCATTGTCTCTTCTGGGAGTCTTCTCAAGTGCACGTGGCCATAGTCAAGCCCCTTCTTGTCAGTTTCATTTATTTCTTTATTCTTTGCTATCCCAAATTTCTTGCCTCCCTTCAAGAATGAGGGTCTCAATATCATGAACTGTGCCTTTTATCACTGAATCATACTTAATTCAGTATCTTTCATCACTGAGACCCCTCGACCTAGAATAGTGCCTAAGAGAGAAAAAGCCCCCATAAATATTTGCTGAAAATAATTCAATAAATAATGAAACAATAATGAAAGAGTTGGTTTAGGAATTTTAATCTACTGGCAGGATATAGGTGGTTCAAAGTAGAGAGAGGTAATAGGAAAAGGTTAATTTTAAGTGAGCTCCATCTTTTTACATCCCAGAAGCCATTATCAAAAATTTCACGAAATTCAGTGTATAACCCAATTACAAGGTAATCCACAAAGCAAGTTGATTAACATGTTCTCTGATCTCTAGGAATTTTAAATCTATTAAAAACAAAACTGGTGAGAAAAACAGGTAAACAAATAAACATAGAAACCAATGACATAAACTTGGATTGTTCACAAGCCCAGGGTAAATATATAATACAGGCTGACAGGTAGCAAAGGAGTTAAGGGGTGGCACCGGAGGGAAGAAAGGGGGAAATAGAAATCGTATTTCTAAACAAGGTAAATTTCAACGACACTCAAAAGCCTAATTCACCTCAAACTGCTGTTTCATGTAAGGAAAGTGAAATGATACAAAGCCTCTCCATTGAATAAAACCTGTGCCAAAGTGATAGACAAATTATTTTTTAAACATTTACCACTGGCGTTGAATAAAGCAATCAAAAGAAAGCAAAGCCTTTCTAAATCTACTCCTTTCTCCTTTGAGAAATTCAGCATGATTCAAGTAAGAACTGTTGCTGTCTGTCTCTCAGGTTCATTTGAAAACTGGAATGTCTCTTCAATTCACAGAGAGCAAAGTGGAAGAGGTGGATCGTCTGCAAGTATATAAAACTAACTGAAAAGCCTGAATGGGAGAAACTGTCCAAAATGGAACTACCAGGAGGAGATCCAAATGCCTAAAGAGTATGCAGTGGCCAATAGTGGTATCATTAGGCCTAAAATGAGTTGCAAGGGGGCCTGGCATTGAGGGGGAATCACCTAATGTCTTTCACGCCATCCTTTCCTCCCAGGTGAGATCATTTTGTACAAAGCCATATCCATCTGCTCAATATACATCTATCTGCTGATGATCTATTAATGATGAAGTACCTTGCTAGGGCTGGAAATTCAAATATAAATAAAACTTAGACCCTACTTCTGGTTCTGCTAATGGCAGTGTATCTTATGTCAGAACAATCGCACTGCAGATAACAATTATAAACTCTGGACAAAATATAAAATATAACTCTGAAGAAACTGAAGAGGGAATAAAAGGAGTCCTATATTGGAGGGTATATAAGCCTTGGAAGAAGTGAACAGACCACTCCCAAATGGGAGAGATCCATTTTTACAGGGTTTCCCCCCCTGCAAGAGCCCTCAGTGATCATTGTGAAGAACTGCTTAATCTTAAGCAAAAATACAGTCTTGATTTGCTTTGGATTTCAGAAAATGGAATTTGTGCTGCCAAAGTGTCTGAACACTGATATAGGAAAAAAGCCTGAAAGAAAGGAAATACAGTTGAGGGGAGCCCCAAATCCAACTTTAATCTTCCCTCGAATTCTTGATTGACACGTTAACTGTTCACCTGTGGGAGACATTCTAAAATGCTCAATGGGAAACAACCAAAGGAAGACAATATCCAGAACAGAGATTTCAGCTGCTACCAACCACTGTGGAAAAAAAGTATAGAGTTTGAATTCTGCCAAATTATATCATTTTAGTAAATAAGTCTTGAATTTTTTTCCTAACAAATAATAAAACTAAGCTTAGTTCAAGATGATTATCTAGTAAATTAAACACTTGAAAGGATAAAAAAACACTACCTTTCATAGAAAGATAATATGACCCAGAGTCTTCCCAATGTTCTAAATATCTAGTAAACAATAAAGAAATTACCAGACATGTAAAGAAGCAGAAAATTTGACTCACTGAGGGAAAATGTCAATAAAAATGGATCCTAAGATTACCCACATTTTAAAATTAGCAGAAAAGAACTTTAAAATAGCTATTAGAAGTACGCTCAAGCTTTATTTATTTTTATTTATTTATTTTTTTGCTCAAGTTTTTAAAAGAGTCATGGACAGGGCTTCTCTGGTGGCACAGTCCTTGAGAGTCTGCCTGCCGATGCAGGAGACACGGGTTCGTGCCCCGGTCCGGGAAGATCCCACATGCCACGGAGCGGCTGGGCCTGTGAGCCATGGCCACTGAGCCTGTGCGTCCGGAGCCTGTGCTCCACAACGGGAGAGGCCACAACAGTGAGAGGCCCACGTACCGCAAAAAAAAAACGAATCATGGACAGATAGGAAACCATTTCAGCAAAGAGATGGAAATTATAAAAAGAGCTAAATTGAAAGCCTAGAAAAGTACCCTATGTAAAATAAAAAAATAGATAAAATTATTAGCATATTGGATATTAAGAGGACAGAACAGTGAATGTCAAGAAAGAGAAATAAAGATTAAGTGATGAGAAACATAGAGAAAAGACTGAAAAAAAATGAACAATGAGTCAGTGACCTTTAAGAAAATATTAAATAGTCTAATACGTATGTGTTGGATTCATCAAGAGACAAATGAGTGGTAGAGAAAAAGTACTGAAGAAATAATGGCAAAAAAATACAAATTTAGTGAAAAATATTGACTTCAAAATTCAAGAAGCTTAGCAAACTCCAAGCAGAATAAATACAGAGAAAAGTACAGCTTAGAATATCACAATCAAACTGCTGAAAACCAAAGACAAAGAATTCTTGAAAGTTTCCAGAGAAAGAAGATTCATTACGAATAGAACAACAATTTGAATGTAAGCTTACTTCTCATCAGATAGAATGAAAGCTAGAAAATAATGAAACAATACTTTAAATCTAAAATCATCAACTCAGTATTCTGTGTGCCGAAGAAAAATAACTCAAAAATGAGAGTAAAATAACAGTTTTTAGATAAACTAAACCTGACAGACTCCACAACCAGCAGACCTGCAGTGCAAGAAACCCTAAAGAAAATTCTTCTGGATGAAGGAAAATGATACAAAATGCAACAAATATACAGAGAAAAAAAATAAAAGAAAGAAAAGCATCAGAAAGGATAAATAGGCAGTATATGTAACATATCTTGTACTTTTTTCATCTCAATTTCTTTAGAGATCAAATGACTACTGAAATTTAAAAAATTATACCAGTTTATTATGAGGTGCCTAATGTTTGTAAGTGTAAATATATGACATAATAGTGCACAAGATGGGAGAAATATGGAATTAAATATTTTAAGGTTCTAATGTTTTATGAGACCCAGTATATTATTAAATGTAAGTGGACTGTGATATGTTACAGATTCATATTGGAATAATGAGAGAAACCACTAAAAACATACAAATAGAGGTAAAAAGCTAAAGTTAAATAAAATACTTAAAATAATTAATTTAAAAGGAAAGAAAGAGAAACAGATAAACTAAGAACAGATGGAATAAAGGGAACGCACATTTTAAAAGATCAGACAAATGTCACTCATATCAATAATTATATTAAATATGAGTGAAATACACGCATCTTCAAAAGAGATGAAGACTGGATAAAAAGTAAGACCCAACTATGTGCCTACTAAAATAGTTGAAATTTAATGTAAAGAACTAGAGGGCTAAAAGTCGAAGGATAGAAAAAACTAAACCATTTCAACAGTAAGTGTAAGAAAGCTGGGGTGGGTCTATTAATTTCAAACAAAATAGATTTCAGTAAAGCTGATATTGAAAAAAATGTTTATTTTCCTGTCATTGATTAGTCTATAAATGTTAATTGAGTCCCGTCAGTTAATAGTGTCGTTTAAGTGCTCAATATTCTTGCTGAGTTTTTGTTGACTTATTCCATCAATTTCTGTAAGAACAATCTTACCTTCAACTATAATTATGGACTTGTCTACTTTTTTTTTTTAGATCTTATTAGTTTTGCTTCACGTATTTTGAGACTCCATTCTTCTGTGTGTGCTCATTTGGGACTGCTATGTCTTTTTTAAGAATTGATGCTTTTTCATTATTCTTCTTTATTTCTGGCAGTATTTCTAATTTTAAAATCTACTTGGTCTGATGGTCTGATACCTATATAGCCACTTCAGTTTTCCTTTGCATGAGTGTTTGCATGGTATATATTTCCCATCTCTTTACTTTTTAGTTGATCACCAATTTTCATAGACAGAATATAGATGGATCTTGTTTTCAATCCACTCCAATAATTTCTGCCTTTTAATTAAAATGTTCAGATTGTCCATATTTAATTTAATTGTTGATATGGTTGGATTTAAATCTATCATATTGCTCTTCTTTTTTCTCCTAACTGTTCAATTTTTTTCTTCGCCTGTTTGCTTTTGAATTATTATTTTTATGATTCCATTTTATGTCCATGGCTGGCTTACTAATTATATTTGTTTAGGCTGTTTCTTGTGGTTCCTTTAGGGTTTATAGTATACATAAACTTATCAAACTCTATATTCATTTATTATTATGTATCTTCATGTTTATTGATAAAACCTTACAACAGTATAATTCCACTTCCTCCCTCCCATCCTTATGCTACTGTTGTCATGTATTTGAATTTATAAAATTTATTTTAATGTTATAAACACCATAATAAATTATTTAAAATATTTATTTTAATGTATTATTATTTAAATAATAATTTGTTATATATTGTATTTATTGTAATACAGAATACGTGTATTTTGTATTTACCCACATATTTCCCATTTTGGGGACTTTTTACTCCTTTGGGTGAATTCAAATTTTCATCTTGCTTATTTTCCTGCTGCTTAAATAATTTTCCTCAGTATTCCTTATATAGCAAATCTTATGACAATGAATTCACCTGACATTTATTTGTTTTAAAGAGTCTTCATTTAGCGTTAGAGATTTCTAAATTGACTTCTATTTTTCATTCAGCACTTTAAAAATGTCATTCCACTTTCCTCTAGACGCCATAGATTTAAATGAGAAGTCCATAATCAGTCTTATATTTATTCCTCTGTACAAAATGTGTCCTTTTTCTTGGACATCTCTTTATGATATTCTGTTTATCACTGCTTTTCACCCTTCTGAATGTTTTGCTATTTTCTTTATTTTCAACTTGAGGTTCATTGTACATCTTTAATGTGTGAGTTTTTAGTTTATATCAAATTTGGGAAAATGTTAGCTATTATTTCTTCCAGTATATTTTTTCTGCTACTCCTCAACCCCAATTTCTAGAACTCTAATTTCATTTATGATAGATCACTTGATATTGGCCCACAGTTCACAGCTCACTGCTGCTATTATTTTTTAGACTTTAAAACATTTTGTATTTAAGTTTGGATAGTTACTATTGGTAAATCTATAATTGCACTAAATGTTTCATCTATATTGTCTAATATACTGTAAATTTCATACAGTATATATTTTTATTGCACATATTTTTTTACTGCTAAAATTTTGTGTTTTTTTCCTCCTCATTATACTCACATTTTGATTTATATCTGTGGACATATTTATAATAAATTCGCTAAGAAGTCTGCCTACTAATTATATGGTATCAATTAAGAGTATGTTTCTATTGATTGCTTTTATTTTCTTAGATATGGGTAGTATCTTCCTGCCTGCTTGCATAGCGTGTAAGATTTAATTAGATGCTGGATGTTGTAAATTTTATGTTTGGCTGCTGATTTTATTCTGTTTCTTTAAAGAGTATTGGATTTTGTTTTGGCCCTCAACTAACTAATATGCTAGTCACTTTATTATTTCAGATTTGCTTTTATACTTTGCTGTGATTGGCCTAAACAATCCTTTATTCTTGAACTAATTTGGTCTTACTCATAAGGAATGATTATTCTCAGGAATCTATTTGTTATGGATTGAACTGTGTTCCCCAAAAAGGAGATGCAGAGATCCTAACCCCCCCATACCTCTGAGTGTGACGTCATTTGGAAACAGAGTCATTGCAGATATAGTTAGTTAAAATGAGATCATACTGGAGTGGAGTCAGTTCCTAATCCAGTATGTCTGGTGTACTTATAAGAAGAGAAGAAGAGACACTCGAGGAGATTGTCACTTGACAACGCATGCTGAGATTGGAGTGATGCACCCAAAAGACAAGGAATGCCAAGGATTGTCAGTGAACACCAGAAGCTAGAAAAGGTAAGTAAAGATTCCCTCCTAGAGGTTTCAGAGAGCATCATACCCCTGCTGACACCTTGATTTTTTATTTCTACCCTGCAGAACTCTGGGGCAATAAATTTCTGTTGTTTTCAACCACCTAGTTTGTGGTACTTGGTTATGGCAGCCTTAGGAAATAAATACACTAATCAATGCCCCATGTACGACAAAGTTTCTCTATTCTGGCTACTGGGAATGTAAATTCTTCCCAGTGCTGTGTGACAGTCAGGCATTGTTTGGCCTACTACTTTCTAGGGGAAGTTTCTTCTCATGCCAACGACTCAAGAAGACTATTGAACTGATCTCTGGAACTGCCCTCTTATGAATATTCTGCCTTTCAAATTCTAGCCCCCTCAGTTACCTCACACTCTGGTGTTTTGTCTCCTTAATTAAATGAGACTACTGACTCTGTTTCCCCTCCCTGTTCAGAAGCCTGGAAACTGCCTCCAGGTAGTAAGCTTGGTGAGGCATAGGGCTCAACTCCTGTTTCCCTTCTCTCAGGGATCAGTGTTGCACCTCCTCTCGTCCAATTCCTGAAAACCACTGCTTCATACAATTTTTCTTGTGCTCTAGCTGTTTATGGTAGACAGACAATTTTCATAGCAATTACTCCTCCATGGTTGGAATGGAAGTCTAATACATATTATTCTCAAGGGAATACTGGGAATTCTTCAGATAGGCCAAATGCCAAGTCATAAAGTAAGTGTAAATTAATTCAAAAGATAGAAATCTTACATAGTACTTTTTTTCTAGATACAATATATTAAATTAGAAATAAGTAGGATAAGAATTTTTACAAGCCCAAATACTTGGAATTTAAATAAAACAGCTCTAAATAGCCAAAGGGTCAATAAAAAATGAACAAGGGAAGTTGGAAAATCTTTTGGGTAATGATAATAAAAATTCAGCATACCAAAATTTTGAGGATATAGATAAAGCAGTGTTTAGTTGGACAATTATAGTTTTATATGTATATATTTGAGAAGCATAACAATTTAGCATCAGTTATCTGTTTTCAATGTAATTATCTAGAAAATAAGAGCAAATAATAAAACAAAGTAGGTGAATGGACATATTAAAAATAAGAGCAGAAATCAATAAAATATAAAACAGACAAACATTACAGAAATCACTACACCAAAAGTTAGGTTTCTGAAAATAAGTAAATTTTAGAAATACTGATGAAGAACACAACAACAAAGAAAACAAGTTCCCCAATATCAGAAATTAAAAAGGTTATGTAACTAAAGATATTATATACAGCAAAAAGATAACAAAGATTATTTTGAACTGACTTCATGGTGATGAATTCACAACTAAAATGAAATTGATCACATTTCTTGAAAAGGAGGAGTTATTAAAATTGACACAAAATGAAATAAAAATCTGAATAGCCTTATATTCTTTAAAAACATTGAATTAATTACCCACCATATCACAAAGAATGACCAATGTTTGTACTTGAGTTGTTTTCTCAGTTTGTTTCCTCCCCATACAAAGATGCAGGTTCCCCATACACCTATGGTCAATTAATCTATGACAAAGGAGGCAAGAATTATACAATGGAGGAAAGGCAGTCTCTTCAATAAGCAGTGCTGGAAAAACTGGACAGCTACATGTAAAAGAATGAGATTAGAACATTTCCTTATACCATATACAAAAGTAAACTCAAAATGGATTTACGTCCTAAATGTAAGACCTGAAACCATAAAACTCCTGGAAGTGTTCTGGAAGCAGAACACTCCTTGACATAAATCATAGCAATATTTTTTGGCTCTGTCTCCTAAGGCAAAAGAAATAAAAGCACAAATAAATAAATGAGACCTAATTAAACTTAAAAGTTTTTGTGCAGCAGCAAAGGAAACCATCAACAAAATGAAAAGATAACCTACTGAATTGGAGAAAATATTTGCAAATAATATGATAAGGGGTTAATATCCAAAGTATAAAATAGCTCATACAATTCAATATCAGAAAAACAAACAATCTGATTTTAAAATGGGTAGAAGACCCGAACAGACATTTTTCCAAAAAAGACATACAGATGGTTATCAAGTGCATGAAGAGATGCTCAACATCACTAAATCATTAGAGAAATGCAAATCAAAACCACAGTGCAAGATCACCTCACACCAGTTCAGAATGGCTATCGTCAAAGTCCACAAATAACAAATCTTGGTGAGGATGTGGAGAAAAGGGAACCCTCATACACTGCTGGTTGGAATGTAAACTGATGCAGTCTCTATGGAAAATAGTATGGAGGTTCCTCAAAAAACTAAAAATAGAACTACCATATAACCCAGCAATTCTACTCCTCGGTATATATCCAAAAAATAAATAAATAAATAAAAATAAAAACAGTAATTCAAAAAGATACGTGAACCTCAATGTTCATAGCAACATTATTTACAGTAGCCAAGATATGGAACGGACCCAATTGTCCCTCAGATGAACTGGATGAAGAAGATGCAGTGTGTGTGTGTGTGTGTGTGTGTGTGTGTGTGTCTATATATATACACATATATATATATATACATATATATGTATACTCAACCATAAAAAAGAACATTCTGCCATTTGCAACATGGATGGACCTAGAAAGTATTATGTCTACTGAAATAAGTCAGAGAAAGACAAGTACTCTATGTTATCTCTTATATGTGGAATCTAAAAAAATAAAACAAATGAATGTATATAACAAAACAAAAGTGAACTCACAGATATAGAAAACAAACTAGTAGATAATAGTGGGGAGAGGGAAGGGGGAGGGACAGGATGGGGTATGGGACTGAGAGATACTAACTACTACATATAAAATAGATAAGCAACAAGGATATATTGTACAGCACAGAGAATGTGCCATTATTTTGTAATTACTTTAAAGGGAGCATAATCTATAAAAATGTTGAATCACTATATTGCATACATGAAATTAATATAATATGGTAAATCAACTCTACTTCAAAATAAGTTGCAGGGTAACAAATGTTTTTAACTTGAACTGTTTCTGTTTACTCATTTTTTTAAGTCTAAACTCATATAATTTGTTTTTAAAAATTGTTTTCTATGTATTAAATTATAATACACTCTATTAGAGAAAAGCCACACCCACAATCTCTTAATGATTACCCCTGCTTCTACTTTGGGCTCTGAGTCAGGGTGCTGTTCTTAAGACTATCAGAAGCGCTATTTTCAGAGTGTGTCTACAAAGTACACCTTTGAGATTCTTAAAAGCTCTTTTGTCCAGCTAGGAGAAGCTTTAAAACTTTCTAAGCTTTCAACCAAGAGATTTATAACTGTAACAGTGATGTAATCTTTACCCTAAGGATGCATTTTTATTGGTAACGCTTTGTATTTGATATATGCGTTGAAATTTGGAGTCTTTTGCTGGATACTATTGAGGATGAGAAAGTTTTATTTTAAAACACATCAAGCTCTGATTCTTTCCTGTTTCCTCTAAATTATGCTTGAAATTTAGCTCATTTCTCTATTATACATTATTCATACATTACTATAGGCAGCTAATAGAAAGTTGTTGACACTTTCAGCTGATTCTGATTTACTAATTGTTCTTCCAGTACATCACCTCGATCCTGATCCTCTGTCTCATAATTCCTACAGCAGTAACCATACTGCCTATCTGTTTCCACTAACAGTCACCTGGGGGCCTTTCAGTCCTCTATCTGCTACCCAGTCATAGCCAACACCATGTGTTTTAGATTTTTGTTACTGCAGGACCCTTGTAATAGGTTCCAATTTCTATTTCAGTTATATGTTGTTGTATAACCCACTATCTCCAAAACGTGTTGGCTTAATTTTATTTACTCATGATTTTGTGGGTCAGAAATTCAGACAGAGTACAGTGGGCATGGCTTGTCTCAGATCCTTATGATGTGGATATGTGGGAAAAATAATTCCACCAATATCACGCCATTGATTAGTGGCTAGACTAATGGAATCCACTGATTCTAGTGGAGCTAATTGTTAATAAATTTTGATACTCTTTCCTACTGATCTCCAGAACCCACCTCTATATCTAGTTCCTACTAATCCATTGGAGCTGCTCAGAAGGTGAAATAGTTATTATATTAAATAAGTATTACTGTTGAATGGAATGTTAGTAAGATTGAGGTAGAAGCTGATGTTTAATTTTGACACTATTGATACTGTGCTTGTTTCAGAAGTGAGTTCACATGATCACCATCCTGCTTGGTTGGGTTTTTTTTTTTTTTTTTTTTTTTTTTTTGTTGTTGTTGTTGTTGTACGCGGGCCTCTCACTGTTGTGGTCTCTCCCATTGCAGAGCACAGGCTCCGGACGCACAGGCCCAGCGGCCATGGCTCACGGGCCCAGCCGCTCCACAGCATGTGGGTCTTCCCGGATCGGGGCATGAACCCGTGTCCCCTGCATCGGCAGGTGGACTCTCAACCAGTGCGCCACCAGGGAAGCCGGTTGGGTTTTTAATAGATATACAATAATCCAGAATATAAAATAGTCCAGAAAAAAGTGTTCAAGACCTTGTGCCGCCTCTCATAGTAACCCTCAAATTACAGAAGAGCAATTTATACACCTCTTCCTTTATATTTGCTTTGATCCAACAATTCTGTGTGATTTTATCCCAATTACCCGATACAATTGTAACCATCCTTCCAGATCCAACTCACATGTTATTTCTTTCATCAAAAATTTCTTGATCATCCCTTAGTATTAATCCTTTCTCTAACGTCTTAGAACATATATACTATTAACTTCCTTTTATCATCTCTTCGGGTACATTAATCTGTGTATTTTAAGTTTCTTAAGTGTTAAGAATAAGACTGAATACAAGAATAAATGTATGAATAAATAAAATGCAGTGGTCCTGTGTCACATGAACTAAGCCTTTAGTTATTGGTTGATTTTGAATATTATAAGAAAACAAACTCTTCAGGATTTTAGTGCCAAAATAATATAATATTATCCCATAGTTATTGAGCATGTATTCCATGTTAGGCTTTGTGCATATTATCGACATGTATCTTCTGAATGAATCCTTCAAGAGAAACTCATGAGGTAATGTTAATATTTACATTAAGAAATAATAACAATATTGAGAACTTCAGGTTAAACTGTATGCCCAAAGTCTTTTAATGCCAAACCATTCAGGGGTAGAAGCAAGACACAACAGATAATTTTCTGATTACAAAATTCTTGCTATAGTGCTTAACTCTATAACCTACCAGTGGAATATTACTAGTTTCTTTATCATAGACAAAGTACAAAAGCAACTAAACAGATACCAATCACGTTTGCTGGGCATCTGTGGTAAAAGCCAGAATAGATTGCCATGTAGAGATACTGTAAAAACTTGATGCAGAGCTGAAAATTCACACAATAAAAATATGCATTCCCTTTATATATAATTGAGAAGATACAGAAACTCTCATTGGGAAAATCAATAAGTGCAGAGAGAGTTGAAAGGACTGGATATTTAGGTAAATGGGTAAATTGTACTTTCCTCTTCCTAAGGTGATCACTAATCACCATGTCAGATTATTTCATGTCACACACACAGCTCAGCTGTGTAAATAACTATACAATCCTTATTCTAATGTAATGATTCTGCAAGTTATGATACTGAAAATAATTAGTGTTATAAATAATGTTACAGAAGCAGAACAATTGTTACATTCTAATTAAACTCAACAGTTAGATTCTACTTAGGCAGGGGAAATTGCACCTTTAGTCAAAAATCATCTAATAGGTATTACTTATTGCTAACAATACAATCATGTCACTTTGGTTGTTTTAGGATTAATTTGCTCTTCAGCACATCTACTCTATCACTGACCATGAATATTGCCTTTGCAGACACATAAATTAAAGAGATGCATCCAGAAATTCAAACCCTTTTCCTTCATATAAATTTCACATTTGACTTTGGAAAGTTCTTACTTTCTGTCTCTCCAGAAATCTCTCTTTTGTCCCATCTATGACTGCCTATTTCCTAGGACCATTCCTGTTATCAGTTTCTATATTAGAGGAAAAAAACTCTCACGCCTACAAAAGGAGGCTGAAAGCAATAAAAAACAGAAGCTTGGCGCAGAGGTCTCTGGAGGTGAAACTCAGACCTTGGAGGAGAAGGCACAACTCAGGTTGTTCTGGTTTCTCTGAGCTCAGAGGTTGAACCCCAGGGGTCTGGGACCCACTTCCCTGAGGATGGAACATGGGCTAATGCTTCTGAGAAATGTGCAATGTGGCTAAATCTGCACGTGTTAAAAACAAGTATGTGCTGGGTTCAAGTGCTGCTGTGAGAATGGACATACCCACTGCTGCGTTGAAGAGGCAAGGCTGGGGTGATGCTGACAGGAGCAGATTTCAGGAGCAGGGAGCAGACGTGGGGCCTGCTGGAAACCAGCAAGAAAAAACGAGGGAATAAGTCCCTTCTCACCCGCTAGCACCCCCAACAGTCAGAATCCAACAGGGAACCAGGCAGAAAGGCAAAAGTTTGGTTTGCAAACTTTCAGCCCCAGCATCACAAAGCTGAGTGCAGAAGCATGAATTTGGAGTGGAAAGAGTATAGGTTAATAACCTGGACACTTCCTTGACATCTGCATTTCCGCTTGACCAAGAACTTACAGGCAGTGATATGCCTTAGTCATCCCTACTTCCTCAATATCTAGCCTGGTCCTAAATTCAAAGCAGCATTCATTTTATTCTTAAAAAACAATAAAACAAAAAACAGCTCTGTGTGTAAATGACAGGCTTGTAGAGACAGAGAGGGAGTTTCTATAATGTGCTGGACACTTTTTTTTTAGTGATTAAACAGGGAACAAAACAAATACCCTGCTTTCATGGAGCCTATATGCTCAATAAGTACTGAATAAATAAACACTCAATACTGAGTTCTTTTCTCTGAATTGCTTTTCTTATAAGCCACCATCTCCTCTCCCCTTCTACCTCTCAATAATGTCTCTCAGTTCCTTTGCTAGCTTCTACTTCTACCTCCACCCCAGACATAAATATTTCCCAAGTTTCACATGTCATGTCTCTGCTCTTTCCTTGTTCTGCTACCATCCACTGAGATCTCATCAATTCTTACAGGTTGGATTGTAACCCAAATTAGCCCAACTCAAATCCTTCAATTGTCTGCTGGAAATTTCTGTTTCGATATCCCTCTATAACTTCAAACTCAACATATGTAATAAAAGCTCATCCCCTCTTCCCTTGCAACCCCTTCATACATAATAAGCATAAATTTGGGGGTAAAAACATTTCAGTTTATATGTTTGTATGTGTGCGTGTGTTTGTTTATATCAAATATGTATATGTATGTATAAATAAATATATATAAATGATTATATATGACACATGAACATATATATGTATATACATACACATGTGTAATGGGTCATGATAGAAAATACATTTTCTATTGTACTATGAGTTGTGGTCAAAAATACTTGAAAGCCAAAGGAATATATGGACAGAAAAATAACAGCTCATGGGAAAAATAAAAACCAGACCAGATCACTCAAAGCCTATACAATTTTGTAACTAAGGCAATAACCAAAACAATAATTTATACCCTGGTTGATAATTTAGATAGCCTAGACACGCTACTGTGGAGAACTTTAAAGGTTCCCAGAAAACGTATCTTGGAACGCTGGCTTGCAGGTGTTGAACAAAAGCAGACAGAAATGGAGTCTGTACCAGCAGGGCTGCTGTTAGTGTGAACATGGGAAGAAGTGGGTCCTGCCTTCAGCAGAGAACCATCCAAGAGCTGCACCTGTGTGGAGGGGGACTGGGTGCAGGCATCTATTTTTAAACATCCTATCTTCCCTAAAGCCCTTCAGCCTGAAAGCTTTCAGCCCTAAAATAGAGCTGAAACATTTCTGTGCAGCACTCAAGCTTAGAGCTTTTTCCTTCCTGGCGAAGTACTAAACCCTGCTGCAGTTATTCTGCCTCTCTTGCCTAGGAAAAATCACATATGAACAAACACTATTTCCATATTAGAGTATCATTACTACTATCCTTGCCATATGTCCCAGTTTGTTCTGCCTGAAGCCTGCTGCCTTGTCATTCATTAACAGCACCCCTTTCACTCTCAAAAGTATCTGAATCTGAACAGGAAATTATGTGGTCACTCTAATTATTTTGTTATTTATCATATATTGTAGTAGAACAGACTGAAAACTATGTATAAGTTATCATAAATGTAATGGTAAACGGTAAGCACACACTGACAGAAATAACAGGGAAGACATACTTAAGATGCTTTAGTGCTACCCTCCATGAAGAAGTGACATTTAAGCTGAAGTGTAAGCAGGAACCAGCAGGGAAAGTGTGGACAGCATACAAGGAGGCAGAGGAACTAGCTTATGCAAAGGCCCTGTGGTGAGAAACAGTCTAGCAAGTTAGAGGAAATAAAGGGCAGCCCACGCGACTGGAGCTTAGGTGGAGGGAAGACTGGGATGGTGGCTTGAACTTGGGTGGTCTCAGCATAGCAAGTAGGAGCCACAGGTAAATGTAGAAATCCACGTGACAGGACTTACTGATGGATTAAATAGTCATGAGGGAGAGAAAAGAGACAAGGATGACTCTCAATTTCTAAAAGAATCTGGAGAGATGAGGATTCAGCTTTGAACCCTCTCTAAACTCTTAGATACCTTTAGTGAGATCACCTCTATCTGGGTCCCAGTTACCTTATCTATTGAAAAAGGAGGACCCCATGCTGTGTAAGCATCCTGCCACCTTTGTCATTCTACAATTCTAAACTGCATTTCTGTTGTTTCATATTGGGGTATATCCTTTCACACACTTTTGTCCTTTCATAGATTAAACAAACTGTTTCTCACAAGTAAACTCACCCTTCTGCACATTTGCTCAGAGTAATTCCTCTAGGTTTCTCTCTGTAGTAATGCATTTCCTCTCTTCCCCTTTAATTCTGATTCTGCTCCTTTTTCCCTTTCAGACTTGGCAGGGCTCTTTACAGTTGGGAATGAAGATTGGCGTAGATATTCCAAAATCAATTTTTTTTTTTTTTTTTACCACTCCTCTTAAATAAACACCACACACATAAAAGCAAGCATTCGCAAGCAATCAGGAACACTGATGTAAGGCCTCCCACTAGAAGCTGATGATTCTCCTCGGAGCAAATTGATTAAACACTTTCAATTTACTTTGCAGAGACAAGCTCTAATTCTACAGGCACTTGTAGACTCCAAGGAGCTTCTAACATTTAAAGAAATGTGTCCATTTACTTAACAGAGCTTTATTTTCTCGAAAATATAACGTTTCTCTTCCTCTAGTGTATTCTTTCCAAGTACCTAGAGAATTTACAAAATAAAACCAAAGTGAACATACGTGCATACACACACATAAAGTATATGTATCATCGTTACTTTCAAAGCCATATATTAAGGTACATTCATACACTGTGCACATAGTGGTACTAGTGGGCTGACCAGTAAATGCAGACATTTTAAGTTTCCAGTCTTCCAAATTTTTCCAGAAGAAATGACCACACTGTAAAGATGAAATAAGTAAATTGAGAACAGACTCCTTTACAGTGTGATATGAAGATAACCTGCCTTGTAAAAAAAAAAAAAAAATATGCAGATTCCTAAGTCCTATTGCAGAATCATTAAATCAAAATCATACGTGTGTGTGTGTGTATGTACCTATCTCCAACAGAGATTCTCAAAGTTTTAGGTACATAGGACTCATCTGAGGATTTTGTTAAGAAAGCAGATTCTGACCCAGGAGGTCTGGGGTGGGCCATGAGACGGTGCCTTTTTCAAAGCTCCCAGGTAATGGCCATGCTGCTGGTACACAGACGGCACTCGGAGTAACAAGGCATTAAAGTCTGTGCACCACTGCATGGTCTAGTATTGATGTGCTGTCATTGGCACCTTTCTCCTGCCAGTTATATTTCAAAAGTAATTGGCTCATCCTGAAGGCCTGAGAAACAATACACAGTGGGGAATGCTTCTACTAATAGGGCTCATTAGAAAGAGTTCAAAAAACAACATGCTCATTTTTACAATTTGAAAACGCCTATTCAATTCACCTTCCTAATACATCAAGTACAGAGAGGCTCAGCAAGGCATCATCCACCCACAGGCTGTTGGATGCCCAGTTTATTTCCTGAGCAATCTTCGCTGGGCAACGCTTGTATTACCCCTCTTCCTACAGCAGCAAAGTGGAACCAGCTGTCAGTAAGTCTTCCTAGACACTGACCCAGGAAGATACAGCTTCTCAACACTGATTCGCAGCTTCTCTCTGCTGAACACGCGTCAACAAGTAAACTTACTTAACTCTTTAAACAGACAGCCTCCTATGTTAACACTGCTGGGGATGGCTAGAGCTGCCTGTAATGTTCACATTTATTCTTAATCTAACTCATATGTAGCTCGACTGCTGAACCACTTAACCTCTGACGTTGCTGGCTTCCACCCTTGCTCAGTTTTTAAGGGAAATCATTTCATCTGAAAGGTTCACCAAACCCTTCATGCACTGGTCTCTCGCATCACACTAACTGCTGTTGTCAAGAAATAAAGGCAGGGACTAGTATTTATAGGTTGCTAATTACATGCATTCATATCCTTATCTGGTATAATCTTCACAGGTAATACTCCAGGTACATTTATCTACATTTTCAAATACAGAGAAACTAGGCCAAGAGACTTAATGGAACAAGTAATGGAAACAGAATTCAACCCAGGCTTAGCTACCTCTTTTCCAAACCCATGCTATTCCTCTCCAAAACTTTGCCTTCTTAGGTGCTAGAAGTAAGTGAAGTGAGATGATACTGACCACTTGCTATGGATTTACAGGAAATATTTAGGTAGGAGGAATTTGAGCAAAGTGGTCTCAAATATTCTTTGAAACCTTAATGTTCTATCACATTGTGAATTCATGAATAAAATATGTTATAAACTATTGTCAATACTGCATTCCACTGAATCATACATAAACTTAAGTAAACAGACAAAATCTTAATCAGATAAGTGATTTAAGTTAGAAAGACTCAGAACAAAACATATTTCTTTCTATAACATCAAAAAAAAATAAGTGTAGTAATAAGTACAGGACAGAGAAGACTTCATGGTTTGGTAGCAATCTTTATGAAGAAGACAGACTTACACAAAGCCTGAGTTTAATTGATTATAAACTCAAATGCATCCAATAATAAAATGTTTTATTTTAAAAGCCAAGAGCACCTTAGAATCATCTAATGAAAGGGCAGTTTATCTTCCACTCAAAGAGGATAGTATCGCTAAATTTGAGACTGGTTATTACTATAAAAATGGGTTTAACTCGAGTAAGCTCTCTAACTGCCTTTCAAACAAAGGAATTCCTGAAATTATAAAGAGGTATTCAGTTGAATATATAACAAGGTGTATTTTTGAAAAATAACAAGGTGTATTTTTAAAATCCAAATTGTTGAAAAATAACAAGGTGTATTTTTAAAATCCAAATTGGTCCATCATATCTGAAATAGCTTAAGACAAAGACTGCAAACTCAAGTGCTGACAGAGAAAAGGCAGGCAAGATAAATGAATAAGCTAGCTCAGTGGAGCCTGGGATAAACTAGAGTTTGCTACACTCATGTAGAGAAACATGACCAGTACACCAAATAATGAATGTATTGCAAGCAATTAGCGTCAATTTGCTGAAATACCACTGAACAACATGACCACATCTCCAAAGATTTGTCTTATGCAATCAATTTACTATGGAACTTTTTACCACATTGCTGATTCATCAGAAATTTGTTTCTATTAATCAACTTCCAAGGACTAGAGCAATTTGTGTTGCATGTGAGGTTTTAAATTTAGTGTTTGAAATATTTTTGTGTAATTTGGGGGGAATGAGTTTGTTTTGATTTTAAATACCATGCATGTCAAAAAATGTTAAGATTTTATGAAACGTACGTAGCATAGGTTTCTCTTCTCTAATTTTTAATCAAATCTGCTGCATTTCCTACTTCTCTTATTCATGCGTTTCCTTTCTTGAGTGGGGCAGATAAGGAAGAGTTAACAGCAAGTGCACAGAGAATTGGGGCTGGAAGTTTGTATCTCAAAAATAGAAAGTGTAACAGGTCTCTCATAGGGCTGTTGATTCTTACATTAGTATGTCTTCTTCATATAAACTGCTACCAAACCATGAAGTCTCCTTTGTCTTGCCCTTATTACTATACTTACTATTATTATTTGAAGCTGGAACCATAAACAACAGCATTCTAGAAAAAAATTAAATAGATAAACATGGCAAAATTTGATTATTTAACAAATATCCTAATAGGTGGCTAGAAAGTTTTAAAGGGTACAAAAAATGAGGAGAGAAGAAATGAAAGAGAGTGCTGAGGAAAGGTAAAAGGTAATAAAATAGAAGATGGAAAAGAGAACACAAATTAATTCCAGATGGATTATATACTGAAATGTTTAAAAACCTTCTCTAAAAGTCTTAGGACAAAATATAGGAAAATATGCTTAAGGTACCACTATAAGGAAAGATTTTCTAAAGCATCCATTAAAAGCATAAATATAGAGGTAAAGAATAAGTTTAACTACATATATAAAATAATTCTCTGTAGGACAAAGAATAGCATTTATCAAGCACCCAAACAAGCAGCAGCCTGGGAGAAGATATTTGGAATCCATGTAATGGACAAAAAATTAATGAGTCATGTTTGAAGAACACATACAAATTAACTAAAAAGACTGATGATCCGATAGAAAAATGAGCAAACAATGAATGAACAATTCTTAAATGAAGAATCCTATTTCGACAATAAATATATGAAGAATATTAATCTCAGTAGTAATCAGGGAAATGCACATTTTAAGAAGGTAACATTTCTCTTTCGTTAGATTGGCAAGAACTCAAGGAAACTGACACCACCAAGGGTTGGATAAAATGAGGGAACAGTGATCATGTAAGTTATATTCCAAAGTCTTTAGGGAATATCTTGCAAATATCTAGTTTCACTCCTTGTTTTCTGTACCAGAAAAACTTTTCTAAAAGTCCATATGGAGATATGCACAAAGACATTATTTGCAACAATGTCTAGAACAGCAAAAAAAATTTTAAATATATTAGTATACATTTAAGAGGAATAGCTAACCAAATAACCTAACTGTGTCAAATCCATATAATGGAATACTAGGTAGCAATAACTGTAAAGGAATTCAATTTACATGTGTTTTCTTTGAGGATTCACAAACAGTATTACAGTTTAAAAAGGAAATGTTCATAATGATGTGTATATATATATATATATATATATATATATATATATATATATATCAATACCATGCCACAAATTTTGAACAACTTTCAAAAATAATGAAACAGTATCATGTGATGGTTTATGTATGGTTCCTATGGAGAAAAATCTAACACCTAGACAAAATGTAAACATTTCAACTTCAGCATAGTATTTACTAGGAGGTGTATGAAAAGGAATGAACTATTTTTCTCTATATACAAAATATTTTATTTCCTCAACAAATCATGAAAAATATATTGTCATTAATATTTTTAAAGCAAGAGGAGGTTCACGGCTGTTTTTACTGTGTTGCTCCTGATATTTTCTATATTTGAAATACTTCATATATAAACAAAGAAGGGAAGGGGAAAGACACTGCGAGGGAAAAAAAGGGATGGGTAATAGTACAGAAGAAAGCAAGTGGCAAGAGGAAAAGAATTACACCTAGGAAATAAGGAATGGAAGTGAGAAAAAAAAAATTGAAGAACATCAGCAAAAGTTAGTTGAGAAGGAACAGTGACTCACGCTGCATCTCCTGTCTGGCCCCATTTCTTTTCCTCTTCCTTGCATCTTTTTTTCATTTGCCCCACTTCCTCTCTCACAGGATTTAGAAACAAGCAACATACATAAAGTCAAACTATATAATCTATCTTTTATGCACAAATGTGTTCACCTGCCAGTCTCTGAAACAAAATCCCCCAAGCAAGTGCTATACAAAGTTTTTTCAACAAGATAATGACAGAAATGAGCATATTTAGAAACTTGTATAGCAACTGGATAAACTTATGTTCCTTGAATTCAACAATAAAAAGGGTGGGCTTGTATTTTGGGTATCCTATTTTAATTTCATTGTTCTGTTATTTTATATTTATATTTTACAAAAGTATCCATCTGAAACAGATTGGAAATTTTAAAAATTAATAATAAGAGTTTTTCAACGCAGTTTGGGAAGCACTGCTCTTGGAATCAGAAAAACAGAAGGAATTTTTCCCTTTGTTCCCTTTGTGGTGTGTGCGTATGTGTGGTGTGTGTGTGTGCGTGTGTGTTCTCGTGTGTATGTGTTCGTGTGTGTGCGTGTGTGTGTGTGTGCGTGCGTGTGCATGCGCACACCTGCACACCTTTGAGTTTGGGGAGGGCCTGTTGCTCCCCATTCCTCTCTAAAGTACGTCTCCTCATTCTTAGACCCAGGTTAGTAAAGAACAAGACCAAAGCAACTCAATGAATGAAAACAAACGAACAAACAAAAAACGTAGCTCATTATCTCAACAGAAAATACCTTGACATTTAATCTGAAAACTACCTTTACTTAGGATTAAGAGAGAACAAAATCATCCTCAAAGAGAAATAACCAAGCAACATGAAGAGTCACCCTGATGTCTGCTTGTGAGACAAAGTCTGTCCCATTTAGAAGGTTAGTGCCGTCCAGGTGTGGGATTTCTCTCCCACTGCACCCTGTTCCCGAGACTGGCGCAAGAAAGCTCTTACTTTAAATCTCGACATGATGCTCTTCTGGTTCTGACTTTGGCGCCTACTTCTTAGGGAGGCTGACCATACGGGACAAGATAGAGGGGTAAACACCACAGGCTTCAGCACCAGACAGGACTGGTTTCATCACCAGCTTAGGCTATTTTAGGCATCATTTTGTAAGAGTTTTATAACCATCCTCTGCTTCAGTTTCCTAACCAATAAAGTGAAAAAGGAGGATAAGGGACACATGTATCATAAGACTGCAGTTGAGAAACAAGATGTTCATACATGAAAAGTGTTCTTCTTAGTGACTGAAATAAAGTAAGTAGTCAATTATTATTCTTTGTAGTACTATTAATATTATTAATAATAACAGGAACCATGTCCATATCCATCCCTCAGGGTCATTCTCAGAAAGACAATCATTTAACTATACATTTACGTGAAACTAAATAAAATATTAATTTTTGGCAACTGAAGGTTTTGTGACACATGCAATAAAAGCAACAAGTAAGCCAGCACAGAACTGTCTTCTAGAATTTTACCAGCTATCTTTTTGAAGAGTGAATAGACATTCTGAGCAGCACCAGAAGTCAGAATAAGAATCAGTGAGTGATCTTCATGGGGTGGCAGATTTTGACTACAAAAATTGACGTTCTTAAATACTAGAACTCCAGAACAAACAAATGGATTGATATGTAAGAGAGCGAGCATATGTATGTACTCCACTGTGTGTGTGTGTGTATATATACACACACACATATATAACACACATACATACATATGTATATGCATACATATATACATAGAAGGAAAGAAAGCACATTAGTATGCCAGGTTATATGGAATCCTCTTATATAGTACATTGTCTCATCTGGTTTATAAAAATCATGTGCTGGTACATACAAGGCCACTACATCCCAGACATTGTAATTTAACTAAAGATTCTGAGCTTGAATAGAGGCCAAGCCAGACATGGAACCTAAGTAAATCATAAGTTATTTATTACTATTCTGTTTGCTTTGGCAGTGGGCCTTCTTTCAGCATTTTTTAGATGCCTTTATCAATATGAGGATGATTTTGCTCTCTCCCCAGGGGAATGTGGCAATGCCCACAGATCTTTTGGTTTAAGGCCAAGGGTTTTTACTAGCTTCTAATAGGTAGGTCCCAGGAATGTGCTAAACACCCTACAATACACAGGGCAGCCCTCAGCAACAGGGAGGCATCTGTTGCAAAATGTCAGTAGCGCCGAGCTTTGAAAACCCTGCCAATTCACAAAAGTTCTTCGAATCTTTAAGACTGGCTCTTCCACCAGGCTCATTTACATGCCACTGTCAAATTTAAGAATGTGTCCATTGTGTTTGTATCTATACTACCACTAACTTCCTTTTTCTCCTAGTTCTCCATTTAGCTTTTCTTTTTCAAGGTCTCTTTTAAATACTGCTTTCTTTCAACAGCTTGTCAGGACTTGCGTTCAACCTGTTAAAACACTGGCCAGCTTTCTTGTCATTAAAATGCAGTAGTTACCAGTTCTGAGAGACCTGTTTTATATCTTCATATTTTATACTCAGAAGATAAACTTGGAGTCCAATTCCTCTGGGGATTATTTGCTCCCATTTGCATAGTTGCTCTGAGAAAAGCAATTCCCCGTGTAAATGCATGTTATACAAGTCACTGGAAAACTCCAGGCATCCTGCTCTTCTGCAGCACCACATTGTGGAAACTGCCCATCACGGTGGTTCTGTCATTTCGAAAGCAGGAGCAAAAAGCATCCCTGCATTTCCCTTCCTTTAGGCTTTAGCAAGGCAAGACATTTCCCCACTGATTTCCACCTCCTCCACTAAGACTCAAGCTCCAAGCAGCACGGGGCTATTAGAGGAAATGAGAATGATCTGAAGGCATCATCAGAGCTTCCTAGTAGGCAGAAGCATGCCTTTAAGGCAAAACTGGTAGGCACAATCTGACTTTGGCGCCTGTATCATGGCTATATCATCATAACTGAAGCATTACAATATGGGAAATGGTATACTACCTTCAACGGATACTTCTATCGACCACTAAAAATAAGATCTTCCTCATTTTTGAGGAAAACTGAACTATTTTAAAATCTTGAGCTTTGCATAACCCAACAGAAATGCAAAGATGGAGATGTATATGAAAATAAACATCACAGAATAAAGCAAAGAAACTTGAAGAAACAAAAGTGAAAAACACTTTTAAAGGATTTAGTCTTTACATATGTAAAGACTAGTTCTACCAAATTACTAGTTCTACTAGTAATTCTACCAAATTACTAGTCATTGTAATACCTATCCACACCTTCACAAAGATCCATCTTATTAAAATGTTAAAAACTAAAATGAGATGTCGATAATAGTCATAAGTAATTTACACTTTACCAGGCACAGTGCTAAATGTTTTATATGAAGAATCGTATTTAATTCACACAAAAATCCTATAAGTTAGGCTACAATATTAATATACCCATTTTACAGTTGTGAAAACATTTGCTCAAAAATGTCAAATATATACATTGTGAGCCGCAACTGGAATATGAACTCAGGTCTATCTGTATCTAAAGCTCATCCTCCAAACCACTATGTAATTTCTAAATGTGTAAGTTGTGCTATTTCAATTTGAATTTGTACTTACTGTGTTAACTGGTATAGACGTCAGTTAAGATACATGCACCCCATTGTTCACAGCAGCACTATTTACAATAGCTAAGACATGGAAGCAACCTAAATGCCCATCAATAGATGAATGGATAAAGAAGATGTGACACACATATCTGATAAAAACTGTCAGGATTTATCCTCCAGGGGTTCATTTAGTTAAGTTCCAACTCTGTAAGGCTAAACTGGCTCTAGAAGCATGTCTACTTGTCCCTAGAACATGCACAGCAGCAAGGATTTCATCTAAGGGATCCAATATCCCCACCTGCTTAGGTGTCTTCTTGCTGTTCTGATTTATCATATATTCAGGAGGTCCATAGCTATTTTCCTGCGAATTTTGAACTGTTTTATTTTACCTAAGACTGGGCTGGATTATCTCCCCCACCTTGGGATATATTTGCTTGTGGACGTTATACTCTACCTTGGACACTCAGCTCTGTAAAGGCTGTACTCAATCCCACCTACCAGGTCAAGGTAGAACCACCAGCTTAGACCTTATACTCATGAAGGGTTTCAAATTTACAATGGTGACATTATCTCCAAAATTGGAGATATACTTACAGGACGGACACACTTGCAGGAATAAAGAACAGTATGTTCATTATACATCTTTAAACATGTGTTATACTACCTGACCCCTGCACGATAGGAGCAATACTTTTCAAGAGTTACATTATTACCATGTGACTTGCACAGCCATCATCATGTATATTTTGTGTTAAAATTGTATATATGTTAAATGTAAGCATTTAAATTATATCAGCTTTGATAACAATATTATGGCATTTGTTATTTTTTAAATATTTTCTCAGTCTCAATAGAAGGAAGTGACATGAGCTTTTCATTGAATTGTGAAGGGACTTGTGGACCTATCCTTGAGTTCTACATACACTAGCACATAATGTCAGGGGCAAACCCCAATGTAAAATACATTGATGTGGAGAAAGAAGGGAAAGAGGAAAACTAGTTGCAGGTCATTCCTCCCTCTCTTACTAAATTAGAAGTTCTTTAACAGTAGACACTCTAAATTTTAAATAGCCATAATAATTAACAGAATGTAAGTTTCTTAAAAACAGAGTTACCAAATGATCCAGCAATCCTACTCCGGGGCATATATTCGGAAGAGACAAAAACTCTAATTCCAAAAGATACATGGACCCCATTGCTCACAGAAGCACTATTTACAATAGCTAAGACATGGAACCAACTAAATGCCCATCAATAGATGAATGGATAAAGAAGATGTGACACACATATCTATATATCTATATAGATATATATGTAAATATATAAAATAGAATATTACTCAACCACAAAAAGAATGAAATAATGCCATTTGCAGCAACATGGATGGACCTAGAGATTATCATACTAAGTGAAATAAGTCAGACAAAGACAAATATCATATGATATCACTTATATCTGGAATCTAAAAAAATGATACAAATGAATTTATTTACAAAATGGAAGCAGACTCACAGACATAGAAAACAAATTTATGGTTACCAAAGGGGAAAGATGAGGGGAGAGATAAATTAGGAGTCTGGGATTAACAGATAGACACTATTGTATGTAAAATAGATAAACAACAAGGTCTTACTGTATAGCATAAGGAAGTATATTCAATATCATGTAACAACTTACAATGGAAAAGAATATATATGTTATATGTATAAATGAATCACTGCTGTATACCTGAAACACTGTAAGTCAACTATACTTCAATTAAAAACAATCATCAAAAAAATAAATGTAAGTTTCTTAGTTTCTTCTTTCATTTGGTGGCTCCAAAAGATAACAGAACGATCTTTTTTAAAATCTCATGAAGCTTACAGAACAAATTCTATTTTGTTTCAGTTGTAGTTATTCCAAGCTCCACTCCCCCACCCCCCACCTACCCACCACTCCCCGCAACAAAGTAGAAGCAACATATTGGTGTGCCAGGGCAAAGGTAAGCAACAAGGTGTTACTGAAAGTGGAGATGGTAGAACTGCTGAAATCAGGCCTAAGATCTCAACAATTCCAGCATTCTGGGAATAATTAGTGGAGGGATGAACATCCTGTTTATACTTCAGTGGCTATTGAAGGAATCACTGTGTTAGCATCTGGCACAGTAACTGATGTACATAAGAATGATTCCTGGTCCTCAATGGAAGGTTAGATTTCACACAGCATCTTCCTTTGAAGATGAAAGGGAAGAGTTGCACTGCTTTAGGAAAGATTTTGATGTCAATGTTTAAAGTGAAAGAAAGTTGTGGTGCTTAAAGCCTTGCGTAGCTGGAAAACTTATGTAAAAATTCTCTCTCCTGGGATAAATAAAATACTTGATAATAAGAGTCTGACCTTCAGAGCAACTGTCATTAAATTGTTGATCTGGAATAACTTTGGAAGGGATATAGCTGAGATGGGAAGGAGTAAATAATTAATAATGTTTACTCAGAAAGTGTCATGCTGTCTATGTTTTTACCTAAAGGCTATGCATCTTATCAAGAAATTTTAAGTGCCTCTACTTCACTGCAATACACTAAGGAATCAGAATGCAAGATGTCAGAACCCTCAGATAAGAAGAGGGAAAAGCTAACCTGGATAAATATATGAAGCAGACAAACATTTTTCAGAGCTTCATGTACTCAGTTAAATATCTGGTGATAAAACCCAGAGGTTAAAGTGAACTTTGAACACAAGCAAATATATGCACTTTTAAGCGTTTGCAAGTCTTACAAGTGATCCTGATATAATAAAACAAATTCCTGTATAATATAAAAGAAAACACCTGTGGAGTCCTCAGAAGTGGTTCAAATGAGCCAGAACAATGTTGGTGGAAAGATGAGGGATGGATTTGATTCGGCAATATTTTACCAATTTTAATTCTTCTTTTTGCTCATTTATGAGTGAGAGTAATTTTTATGAAAATTTTTTAATATATATATCTTTTTAAAATTTGTGAAATATATTTATGCTTAAATAGACTGATAGTAAGTTAGATTGGGTTCTCTTTCCACAGTGTACTTTCTAACACATGTTTCATAATATTCTAGATCAATGGTCGGCAAACCTTTTATGTAAAATGTCAGGTAGTCATCTTCAACAAATAGTTCTGAGCAATTAGACCTACAAAGACAAAAAAGAAAAAGAAAAAAACCCTTAAAGTGTAAAAATATAAAGCTTTTAGAAAAAAATATAAGAAGAATTTTTGGGATCTAGGACTAGACAAAGAGTTCTTAGACTTGACAACGAAAGCATGATCTATAGAGAAAATACAATATAATGAACCTCATCAAAATTACAAACTTTGGTTCTATGAAACACCTTGTTAAGAGGATGAAAAGACATGGTATAGAGTGGGCAAAAATATTTTCAGAGAGCATACCTGGCAGTACATTTGTATCTAGAATATAAAAAGAAAATTAAAAAACTCAACAATTAAAAAGACAATCTGATTAGAAAATATGCAAAAGACATGAATAAGTATTTCACAGAAGAGCAAAAAAGCACATGAAAGGAAATTACACATTTAACCATTCCAGAAATGCAAATTAAAACCACAATGAGATATCACTATTACCTATCAGAAGGGCTAAAATTAAAAAAAAAGTAGTGACAACATCAAATGCTGTCATAGATGTAGAGAAGCTGGATCACTCAAACATTGCTTATGGGATTACAAAATGATATAGCAATTCTGAAAGACAGCTTGGCAGTTTCTAAAAAAATCAAATTTTCAGCTGCCAAAAGACCCAGCAATTGCACTCCTGGGCATTTATCCCAGATAAATGAAAACTTATGTTATTAAAACAAACAAACAAACAAACAAAACAACTATATACAAACATCCAAAGCAGCATTATTTGTAACATCCAAAAGCTGGAAACAACCCAGATGTACTTCAATGTGTATGTGGTTAAACTACAGTATATACATACAATGGAACACTATTCAACAATAAAAGGACTGAAATTTTGATACACACGGCAAATTAGATGAATCTCCAGAGAATTATGGTAGGTGAAAAAAGCCCATTCCAAAAGGTAACATACTGTATGAGTCCATGTATATAACTTTTTTAAAATGACAAAACTATAGAAATGAAGAAGAGATTAGTGGTTTCCAGGGTTGAAGGAGGGGGTTGGAACTGGGAGAAAAACAGATGTGGCTATAAATGGGCAACATGAGGGATCCTTTTAATGATGAAACTGTTCTTTATATTACTTTATCAACTTTATCTTTGTTGTGATATTATACTATGGTGTGGAAAGATGCTACCATGATAAAATGGGGTATAGGCTACCTGGGATATCTCTATACTATTCCTTACAACTGCATATGAATTTAAAATTAGCTCAAATTAAAGAGTTTAATTTTAAAAAGGACATAAATATATTTGGCTTTGCAGGCCATAAGGTCTCTGTTGCAACTACTCACCTCTGTCCATGTGGTATGAAAGCATCCATGGACAGCAAGTAAATGGATGAACATGTCTATGTTTTAATAAAACTTTATTCACCTAAACAGACAGCAGGTTAGATCCGTGCCATGGCCTGTAGTTTGCAGACCCTGGCCCCAATTAAATAACCCCTAGAAAAATGATTATGTAACCCTTAAAAAGCATCACACACCTGGTCTAATCCTAGAGCCATGTTGCAATGAATGAGACAGTTCAGAAACCTGAAAATCATACTTAACTCGAATTTTTAATACTATAAAGGGAAGATTTAAAATCATACTTAACTTGAATTTTTAATACTATAAAGGGAAGATTTCTATCACAGCAGATTCGTGATATCTCTCCCTTTTATGTATTTACATTGCAGTTGCTTTATCACTGCTGTAGTTATAAATTCTTGAAAAATCCCCTGCCCTCATGTGTTTAACTGCTCCTTTTCTCTTTCTCCCACTTTCAGTCAGTAGTCTCTCCTTCTCCCCACTCTTTTTCTTTCTTTTCTTTTTTTTTAGTATAACTGACTCTTTTTTTTTTGTCTGCATTGCATCTCAGTTGCGGCATGCGGCATCTTTCATTGCAGCACGTGGGCTTCTCTCTAGTTGTGGTGCGCAGGCTCCAGTTGTGGTATGCGGGCTCCAGAGCGCATGGGCTCTGTAGTTTTGCAGCGCTCAGACTCTTCATTGGGCGTGGGGTTCTCTCTAGTTGTGGCGTGTGGGCTTTCTCCCTCTAGTTGAGGCACACGAGCTCAGTAGTTGTGGCGTGCAAGCTTAGTTGCCCTGTGGCACGTGGGATCTTAGTTCCCCAACTAGGGATTGAATCTGCGTCCCCTGCATTGGAAGGTAGATTCTTTACCACTGGACCACCAGGGAAGTCCCTCTTTTTTTCCACTCCTAATAAATAGATTGAACTTATTTTGTTAAGGTCTTCCCTCTCTCTATTACCTACCTAGTCCTGTTTTCCACTCATAGTCCTCACTTTTCCATTAACCCAAAGAACAAATCTGTCCAGGAAAGGCCATCGGTGAAGAATGGGTGAGAGGAAGGAAATGTGGTAGCAAAGTAAGAATTCTCATTAATGGTTGAGAGGGAGGTAAACTGGACACACATTCATACACTAATCATTGTTCCCATGCTCCATATGGTCATGCCTGGATTAGCTGGGATATACTCCTCTATTTAAGGTACCTCTAGCCGGGGTAAGTAGTTCAGACATTGCTCTTTTAAAAGTTCTTTGCTGCCAAATGCCACGCACTAGATATGTCAGAACAAATTCTTCTGAAATACTTGGATTGAGAAGATAACCAATTACACATTCAGAAGAGGGCAAGGAGGTTTAGTTTTGTTTTTTGCTTTGTTTTTGTATAAGAGCTTTCCCTCTGTGAATCCAACAAATACAGCCATGAAGGGCATTTGATGATTATTTTGAATGATGACCCGTGAAATCCCTTCCTACATATTACAAGTCTAACTCTCACCTTGGCCCTTTTGGCAGTGCACATTTTCATCCATCTTGAAACAGAATGCCCTAAACCAATGAAAGAGAAATGAGGCAATCAAATAATGCCTGTCAAAAGGTGAAATAGGCACAGCATATTTCTCCTCATTACTGCATATTATGAGGGCTAATGGCAGAGATGAATATCTCTAGTCACAGCCACTTATATAGGAATTTACATTTAAAAGTAATTGCTATAGATCATAATTGGTTGATTAGGTGTTCTCAATGCCTCAGGCCCTTTTCAGACTTTAACTATATGATGCATATGCCAGGCTTTCAGAGGGCCAATCTGTGTAAAAAGAAGTGTAATTTGTCCCTTGTAAAATATCAAGTTAGAAAATGTTATCACCTACTTCACATCCTCCCAGACCAGTTATTGTCTTCCGTGGTAGGAGTCACCAACTACCATGGACAGAGTAATCGACATGAAAATATAAATTATGGAGTTGACACCAAATCTATCTAACTTGTATGAACCATTCCACAAACTGGTTTTAGAAAAAGACATTCATATTATTTTATTAATCTTAGTAATCACAGTTATGCATGCCACATTAGTGGTGAGTTCATTATACCCCTCTTGGAGTTTCTCTCTTCTTAAATTATATAATCTCCAATAGGCTTTGAATGGGGCTTTTTTCCTTTATATACTCCATCAGGAAAAAAAAAAGTATCTCTTCAGTCCTCTATTGCTTTGCTTTTTGCTGCCACAAAGTTCCTCTTGTTACTTATGGGATCTATCCAGCCCCAGATAGGAAGAGAGTTCACTACTGAGATAACACTCCAGTGACCTGAGACCCACATCGCTAATCATCAAATCTCCAAGGGAAGACAATATCACTTCCTTAATGCCAAACTCAGACTAAGGTGCCTGCATAGCACTCTTGGAGCTCCAACTCAAATTGCTTAGTTCTTCCAATTCCCATTCACATCAGCAGGCCCAGGAAGCATATAGGACAGGAAAAGGACTGATGTTTGTATTCTGTACCTTATGGGTCCAGAATCCCTAACTCCTTTCCCTCCCCAGAGATTCATCTGTAGAAGCCAATGAGATTTTTCTTCTCAACAATCAAAACTCAATAGGGCTAATCATAACCATTTCCTAGATAATGGGTCCACTTTTCTAAGGAAGGATATCTTGAGTAATTCATAGATGACCTATCCTTCTTAGAAAAACTTCTCCCAAGTAATTCCAGGTTAATTTTTCTGGTATTTCTTTGCTTAGAAAAGACAGGGAGGGGGGGGATCTACAAATTTAGTTTCTACAAGGGCAGTTTGCTACAATGCTCACAACATTATTTCAAGGAAATAAAGTTGCCCTTCCCCAAAAATACTGGGCTGGCCAAAATGTTCATTCGGAGTTTTCCATAACATTTGGGGGTGGGGGGTCAGAAGTCTCTTGTGCCTTATTTGGTGCTTTATTAATTCATGCTATTTATATATTTATTTATATTCCACTTAATTTGAAAATCTGAATTCATTTATTATTTTTGACCCTTGCATCACTATCTTTAAACGAAAGTCAACAAAGTGCTTCTCTAACAGAACACTTATTGGTATTATGGTTGTCAACATGCCTGCCTTCCTCATGAGACGTCCAGGTAGGAGCTGTGTCATTTCATTCTTTTATCCACAATGTTTGGCATATTGCCTGGTACATTTAGGATGTTTAGCCACTGCTAGTAAAAATCACTTATTTATGGATGTTTTCGAGGAAAGAATGGAGACAGGGTATGAGGGACAGAGGGAGAGATGGAGGGAAGATGGTAGGAAGCGAAAAAGAAAAGAAGGAAGGGAGGATGGAAAAAAAGAAAGGAAGGGACGGAGGGAGGAAGGAAGGAAGCCATAATGATTTATGCCTTTGGGTCAAGTCATTATAGTCTCTAGGCATCTTCTGATCAAAACTAAACTAAATTCTGAGAAGTAAGAATGATTATACCATTAGTTGCAAAGACTATGCTGGAAAATTATTTATCTGATTTCTCAGAAGTGAAAACCTGAGTAAAATGGATACCAGTAAGTAAACGTTGTAATTGAGACTTGAGCATGGTGGAAGGAAGGGTTGGCCAGCAGGTTACAATTCAAGGACTTTTGTACAACTAAGACCAGTAGAAGATTCCAGGAGCAGGGATGAATGTGAAACAGTGAAGAGGAGAGTTAAAAGGTCACAAAACACAAATCACCGATGACTCTTTATATTAGTCAGAGTTGTCTAGAGAAACAAAACCAATAGATAGATCAGAGAAGATTTATTACAGAAATTGGCTCACATGGCTACAGAGGCAAAGAAGTCCCACAGTCTGCCACCAACAAACAGGAAAACCAGGAAAGTCTGTGGCATAATTCAGTCTGAGGCCAGAGGTCTGAGAACCAAGGGGATGCCGATGTAAATCCCAGAGTCCAAAGGCCCAAGAACCAGGAGCTCTGTGGTCCTAGGGACTTTCTGTTCAACAGGAAAGAGAGGGAATTTGCCCTTCCTTCGCCTTTTTGTTCTACTTGAGCCCCCATGGGGTTGGATGAGGTGTGCCTACATGATGAGGGTGTATCTCTTTGGTCAGTCTACTGAATCAAATGCTAGTCTCTTCCAGCAACACCCTCACAGACACACCCCAAAAAACAAATGTTTACCAGCTATCTTGATATCCCTTAGCCCAGTTAAGTTGACACATAAAATCAACCATCTCACTCTTTCTCTTATCAGCCAGTTTATGACCTTTAGGCTCAGAAGGAGCCTGTTCACCACCCACAGCATTTATCACACAATACACCTTGTCAGTGTCTATTAGGTGGAAAGAGCAATGGCAGAGAGAAATGATTTAGGGGGAAGATCAGACCTGGAATCAGAAGACCTGGTTTGGGGAGTGCCTCCTCTACTTTCTAGCTGCCTGTTAACTTATCAGAATGCACAAAATGTGCATAATCAGACCTCCCGGGCTGTTGTGAGTACTAAATGAGACGGTGTACCTGAAGCCTCCTAATGAATGACGAAGCACTAGGCAGAACCAAAGAGGTGGCTTTGTTGCCCAGAGAAAACTGAGACTCAAACCACTTTCAAGAGACAATTGCAAGTTTTCACACCTTGATCTCTTATGTATAATTTGGAAAATTATACTGAATGGTTAGTTCTGAAACAGAGGAGCTAACAACTTGTCTTTGACTTTCAAGGATATTGCACGAAATTTGAAACCAAGGGGCACAAAGAATTAACTTGGGGAAAAAAGCAGAAATAATAGCTCTCTACTGATAAGAGCAAGTATATTTTAACTCTGAAATTCCGCACTGTGAGAAATACTGTAAAATTCTCTTTCCACAGGCAATGCACTGGTTATAAGCCAGAAACCACTGTATAACTCAGTTGCTGAAAAAAAAGTACCCTTTGGAGCCACCATTACTTTTCTTTACCCTAAAAGAACAGGTAGTTGATATTTGAGATGGAGTAGGAAATATGCCCTGTTTCTCTTTAATTCTCACAGTAAGCCTATTAAAGCCTAAACAAACAAACAAAAAATGTATCAGCTGAGCTTTTGGAAATTAAAAGATCAATTTCACACAGGCTTTCCTGAAATGAAACTTCTTGTTTAGCTAGATGCTCCTTCATTCTTAATCACGAATTGTTAAATATGTCCACTGAAGCTTATAACAGGTGCTGGGTACTGGTAATATCAATGTTCACTATTTCCTGGCACAGAGTAGATACTCTGTAAACCTTAGCTATGGAAATAAACGAAGCCCTAGCATCTGAGTGCACAGACCCACGTCAGCCTGCTATACTACTATAGTGCAGGTAAATTTTATATTTGACTCCATGATACATCTCTACTTGTTTGATTCTAAAGATAAATTTCTTCCAAATCTTCAAGAAAAATTAACATTCCAGAAAGACAGTTGTGATTGTCCCCTGGACCAATCCGTGCACTCAATCCAAAAATTAAGCCTTAAGAATTGGGATAGAAATAGACATTTTGGCAAAAATCAGTTTTCTCCTGATAATAAGATGATGTCATCTCACAAATGAACTCATTTAGTGACTTGAATCATGTAACTAAATGATCAGACTGTAGTCAACCAAGTCTCTTTCCTAATGGTATCTACTTCAACCAGGAACAAATTACTACAGAGAACCTGGGCTTACTCCTACAGATAAATAAGAAATAACAAAGTATATTGGCCCAAGAGGAAAATGCAGAAATACGACAATTGAAAACTTCTTATTTCCTGAATGCATCATAATTAGCCCTCACCTTAGTCCTGTTCAGTCTCCTACCCCCTTAGGAACATGGATTGGGAATGACCTTAAAGATATATTCTTAACGGGGTACCCTGTTCCATGTAAGTCCTGATAGATTTAGCTTCATGGTTTCTACTTGAGGTTCACACTGACCTTGTGGGAGCTAGTAAGGTCCCCTTGGAAGCATTGTCATTGTTGCATGTTGGGGCACAGAGTCTACTGGTACACCAGCTCTCCCTGACAGAGGCTAGACAAAATGAGCATCATCCAGGAGAGAAATGATGGGGTGAACCATTGCTACAGACATAATGTTATTATTTAGAGCTTCACTCTAGTTATTTCCCCCTTCTCTATCCTGGGTCCTCTCTATTCTACTGTACTGCATCACTGCCTCAAGTTCAGGTGACTCCTTAAGATAATCTCTCCAAAATCCCTAGCATGCCTGGAAAAGGAAGTGTTCCCATTATTTGAAGGAATTTGTGAATCAAACAGATGTGAAATGAAACAAACTCTACCTCTAATCAGATATGAGACCTTGAGCAAGTTCCTTAGCATCTCAGTGTCTCGTATCCCTTCACTTATAGACAAAAATGTTATGATGATGAGGAAATGAGGTGACTATTCCTCAGTGTACAGCATAATGTCTAAATATAATGAGGTGCCCAATAATTAATCATTTTCCTTTTTTTCTTTCCCATGCCAATTCAAAACTCGGCATCCTTAGATATTTAGTCAGGTTAGATTCTGGAGAGGTAGATCTTCCCAAATTGAAGATCGATGTTTCTGTGAATTAAATGAATTCCTGTGTCCAAAAAAAAAGTACACATTTACTGGCATTGTGTTTTATGTTTAATCCCATTTAATCATCTCCGAAGACTGTGTGGCAGATATTAGCATTACTCCTTTGATAAAGCTACTGAAGCTGAGTCTCAGAAGAGTTAATAATTTGGCCATAATCTCTCAAAGAATAAGTGAAGAGAGACCTTCAAGATGGCGGAGGAGTGAGACAGGGAGATCACCTTCCTCCCCACAAATGCCTCAGAAAAACAACTACATGTGGAACGACTCCTACAGAACACCTACTGAATGCTGGCAGAAGACGTCACCCTTCCCAAAAGACATATATATTTTCTTCCTTTCTCGCTTTTTGTGAGTGTGTATGTGTATGCTTCTTTGTGTGATTTTGCCTGTATAGTTTTGCTTTTACCATTTGTCCTAGGGTTCTGTCTATCCATTTTTGTTTTTTTTTTTAGTATACTTTTAAGCGCTTGTTATCATTAGTGGATTTGTTTTTTGGTTTGGTTGCTCTCTTCGTTCTTCCTTTTCTTTTTAATAAATTAAAATTTTTTTATTTTTAATAATTATTTTTTATTTGAATTATTTTATTTTATTTTTTTCTTTCTTTCTTATTTTCTCCCTTTTATTTTGAGCCATGTGCCTGACAGGGTCTTGGTGCTCCGGCCGGGTGTCAGGCCTGTGCCTCTGAGGTGACTTCAAAGCCGAGTTCACGGTATTGGTCCACCAGAGACCACCCGGCTCCACGTAATATCAAACAGTGAAAGCTCTCCCAGAGATCTCCATCTCAATGCTAAAATCCAGGTCCACTCAACGACTACCAAGCTACAGTGCTGGACACCCTATTCCAACCAACTAGCAAGACAGGAACACAACCCCACCCATTAGCAAAGAGGCTGCCTAAGATCATAATAAGGACACAGACACCCCAAAACACAGACAGAATGTGGTCCAGCTCACTAGAAAGACAAGATCGAGCCTCATCCACCAGAACATAAGCACTACTCCCCTCCACCAGAAAGCCTACACAATGCACTGAACCAATCTTAGCCACTGGGGGCAGACACCAAAAACAACAGGAACTACGAACCTGCAGCCTGCGAAAAGGAGGCCCCAAACACAGGAAGATAAGCAAAATGAGAAGACAGAGAAACACACAGCAGAAGAAGGAGCAAAGCAAAAACCCACCAGACAAAGCAAATGAAGAGGAAGAAGGCAGTCTACCTGAAAAAGAATTCAGAGTAATGACAGTAAAGATGATCCAAAATCATGGAAATAAAATGGAGAAAATACAAGAAATGCTTAACAAGGACCTAGAAGAACTAAAGAACAAACAAACAATGATGAACAACACAATAAATGAAGTTAAAAATTCTCTAGAAGGAAACAAGAGCAGAATAACTGAGGGAGAAGAACAGATAAGTGACCTGGAAGATAAAATAGTGGAAATAATTACTACAGAGCAGAATTTAGAAAAAAAATAATAAGAATTGAGGACAGTCTCAGAGACTTCTGGGACAACATTAAAGGCACCAACACTCAAATTATAGAGGTCCCAGAAGAAGAAGAGAAAAAGAAAGAGATTGAGAAAATATTTGAAGAGCTTATAGTTGAGAACTTCCCTAATATGGGAAAGGAAATAGTCAATCAAGTCCAGGAAGCTCGGAGAGTCCCATACAGGATAAATCCAAGGAGAAACATGCCAAGCCACATATTAATCACACTATGAAAAACTAAATACAAAGAAAAAACATTAAAAGCAGCAAGGGAAAAATAACAAATAACATACAAGGGAATCCCCATAAGGTTAACAGCTGATCTTTCAGAAGAAACTCTGCAAGCCAGAAGGGAGTGGCAACACATATTTAAAGTGATGAAAGGGAAAAACCTACAACCAAGATTACTCTACCAAGCAAGGATCGCATTCAGATTAGATGAAGAAATTAAAACCTTTACAGAGAAGCAAAAGCAAAAAGAATTCAGCACCACCAAACCAGCTTTACAACAAATGCTAAAGGAACTCCTCTTGGCAGGAAAAACAAGAGAAGGAAAAGACCTGCAATCATAAACCCAAAACAATTAAGAAAATGGTAATAGGAACAAACATATCGATAACCACCTTAAATGTAAATGGATTAAATGCTCCAACCAAAAGACGAAGACTGGCTGAATGGATACAAAAACAAGACCCGTATATATGCTGTCTACAAGAGAACCACTCCAGACCCAGGGACACATACAGACTGAAAGTGAGGGGATGGAAAAAGATATAACATGCAAATGGAAATCAAAAGAAAGCTGGGGGCTTCCCTGGTGGCGCGGTGGTTGAGAGTCCGCCTGCCGATGCAGGGGGCGCAGGTTTGTGCCCCGGTCCGGGAGGATCCCACATGCCGCGGAGCGGCTGGGCCTGTGAGCCATGGCCGCTGAGCCTGCGCGTCCGGAGCCTGTGCTCCGCAATGGGAGGGGCCACAGCGGTGAGAGGCCCGCGTACCGCAAAAAAAAAAAAAAAAAAAAAAAAAGAAAGCTGGAGTAGCAATTCTCATATTCAGACAAAATGACTTTAAAATAAAGACTCTTATAAGAGACAAAGAAGGACACTACACAATCATCAAGGGGTCAATCCAAGAAGAAGATATAACAATTGTAAATATTTATGCACCCAACACAGGAGCACCTCAATACATAAGGCAAATGCTAACAGCCATAAAAGGGGAAACTGACAGTAACACATTCATGGTAGGGGAGTTTAACACCCCACTTGCAGCAATGGACAGATCATCCAAAATGAAAATAAGGAAACACAAGTTTTAAATGATAAATTAAACAAGATGGACTTATTGACATTTATAGGACATTCCATCCAAAAATAACAGAATACACTTTCTTCTCAAGCACTCATGGAACATTCTGCAGGATAGATCATATCTTGGGTCACAAATCGAGCCTTGGTAAATTTAAGAAAACAGAAATAGTATCAAGTATCCTTTCCAACTGCAATGCTATGAGACTAGGTATCAATTATGGAAAAAGCTGTAAAAAACACAAACACATGGAGGCTAAACAATACATTACTAAATAACCAAGAGATCACTGAAGAAATCAAAGAGGAAATAAAAAAACACCTAGAAACAAATGACAATGAAAACACAATGGCCCAAAACCTATGGGATACAGCAAAAGCAGTTCTAAGAGGGAAGATTATAGCAATACAATCCTACCTCAAGAAACAAGAAACATCTCAAATAAACAACCTAAACTTATACCTAAAGCAGTTAGGGAAAGAAGAACAAACAACACTGAAGTTAGCAGAAGGCAAGTTATCGTAAAGATCAGATCAGAAATAAATGAAAAAGATGAAGGAAACAATAGCAAAGATCAATATAACTAAAAGCTGGTTCTTTGAGAAGATAAACAAAATTGATAAATCATTAGCCAGACTCATCAAGAAAAAAAGGGAGAAGACTCAAATCAATAGAATTAGAAATAAAAAAGGAGAAGTTAACAACTGACACTGGAAATACAAAGGATCATGAGAGATTACTACAAGCAACTCTATGCCAGTAAAATGGACAGCATGGAAGAAATGGACACATTCTTAGAAAAGCACAACCTTCTGAGACTGAGCCAGGAAGGAATAGAAAATATAAACAGAACAATCACAAGCACTGAAACTGAGACTGTGATTAAAAAACTTTCAACAAACAAACAGCCAGAACCACATGGCTTCACAGGTGAATTCTATCAAATATTTGGAGAACAGCTAACACCTATCCTTCTCAAACTCTTCCAAAATAGAGCCAAGGGAGGAACACTCCCAAAGTCATTCTACGAGGCCACAATCACCCTGATACCAAAACCAGACAAAGATGTCACAAAGAAAGAAAACTACAGGCCAGTATCACCGATGAACATAGATGAAAAGCTCCTCAACAAAATACTAGCAAACAGAATGCAACAGCACATATAAAGGATCATACACCATGATCAAATAGGGTTTAACCCAGGAATGCAACGATTCTTTAATATACACAAATCAAACAATGTGATACACCACATTAACAAACTGAAGGAGAAAAACCATATGATCATCTGAATAGATGCAGAAAAAGCTTTTGACAAAATGCAACACCCATTTATGATAAAAACCCTCCAAAAAGTAGGCATAGAAGGAACTTACCTCAACATAATGAAGGCCATATATGACAAACCCAGAGCCAACATCATTCTCAATGGTGAAAAACTGAAACCATTTCCACTAAGATCAGGAACAAGACAAGGTTTCCCACTGTCACCACTATTATTCAACATAGTTTTGGAAGTTTTAGCCACAGCAACCAGAGACGAAAAAGAAACAAACGGAATCCAAATCGGAAAAGAAGAAGTAAAGCTTTCACTGTTTGCAGATGACATGATACAATACATAGAGAATACTAAAAATGCTACCAGAAAACTACTAGAGCTAATTGACAAATTTGGTAAAGTATCAGGATACAAAATTAATGCACAGAAATCTCTGGAATTCCTATACACTAATGATGAAATATCTGAAACAGAAATCAAGGAAACAATCCCATTTACCACTGTAACAAAAAGAATAAAATCCCTAGGAATAAACCTACCTAAGGAGATAAAAGACCTGTACTCAGAAAACTATAAGACACTGATGAAAGAAATCAAAGATGATACAAACAGATGGAGGGATATACCATGTTCTTGGATTAGAAGAATCAACATTCTGAAAATGACTCTGCTACCCAAAGCAATCTACAGATTCAATGCAATCCCTATCAAACTACCAATGGCATTGTTGACAGAACTAGAACAACAGTTTTCACAATTTGTATGGAAATACAAAAGACCCCGAATAGCCAAAGAAATCTTGAGAAAGAAAAATGGCACTGAAGGAATCAGGCTCCTGGAATTCAGACTATATTACAAAGCTACAGTAATCAAGACAGTGTGGTACTGGCACAAAAACAGAAATATAGATCAATGGAACATGATAGAAAGCCCAGAGATAAACCCACACACATATGGTCACCTTAATTTTGATTAAGGAGGCAAGAAAATACAATGGAGAAAAGACAGCCTCTTCAATAAGTGGTGCTGGGAAAACTGGACAGCTACATGTAAATGAATGAAACTAGAACACTCCCCAACACCATACGCAAAAATAAACTCCAAATGGATTAAAGACCTAAATGTAAGGCCGGACACTATAAAACTCTCAGAGGAAAATATAGGCAGAACACTCTATGACATAAATCACAGCAAGATCCTTTTTGACCCACCTCCTAGAGAAATGGAAATAACAACAAAAATAAACAAATAGGACCTAATGAAACTTAAAAGTTTTTGCATAGCAAAGCAAACCATGAACAAGACGAAAAGACAACCCTCAGAATAGGAGAAAATATTTACACATGAAGCAACTGACAAAGGATTAACCTCCAACATTTACAAGCAGCTCATGCAACACAATATCAAAAAAAACAAACAACCCAATCCAAAAATGGGCAGAAGACCTAAATAGACATTTCTCCAAAGAAGATGTACAGATTGCCAACAAACATATGAAAGGATGCTCAACATCACTAATCATTGGAGAAATGCAAATCAAAACTACAATGACGTATCACCTCGCACTGGTCAGAATGGCCATCATCAGAAAATCTACAAGCAACAAATGCTGGAGAGGGTGTGGAGAAAAGGGAACCCTATTGCACTGTTGGTGGGAATTGAAATTGATACAGCCACTATGCAGAACAGTATGCAGATTCCTTAAAAAACTAAAAATAGAACTACCATATGACCCAGCAATCCCACTACTGGGCATATACCCTGAGAAAACCATAATTCAAAAAGAGTCATGTAGCACAATGTTCACTGCAGCTCTATTTACAATAGCCAGGACATGGAAGCAACCTAAGTGTCCATTGACAGATGAATGGATAAAGAAGATGTAGCACATATATACAATGGAATATTACTCAGCCATCAAAAGAAATTAAATTGAGTTATTTGTAATGAGGTGGATGGACCTAGAGTCTGTCATACAGAGTGAAGTAAGTCAGAAAGAGAAAAACAAATACCATATGCTAACACATATATATGGAATCTAAAAAAAAAAGAAAAGGTTCCGAAGATCATGGGGCAGGACAGGAATAAAGATGCAGATGTAGAGAATGGACATGAGGACACAGCGAGGGAAAAGGGTAAGGTGGGACAAAGTGTGACAGTGGCATGGACATATAAACACTACCAAATGTAAAAGAGAGAGCTAGTAGGAAGCAGGCGCATAGCACAGGGAGATCAACTTGGTGCTTTGTGGCCACGTAGAGGGGTGGGATAGGGAGGGTGGGAGGGAGACACAAGGGGGAGGAGATATGGAGATACATGTTTACGTATAGCTGATTCACTTCGTTATAAAGCAGAAACTAACACACCATTGTAAAGCAATTACACTCTAATAAAAGATGTTAAAAATAAAAAAAAGAATAAGTGAAATAGTTAGAATGCGGACTCTCTGCTTCTAACTCCTGCCCTCGGTTTGTATGAATTCTTATGTAACTATTAAGTTTGAACTGTACTCCAGGCAGTGTTCCTCAAAGTAGAGCCCTTGAAATCACGTGCATCACAATCAAGTGTGATACTTGTTAAAAATTCAGATTCAGGACCCAACTCCAGGCCTTCAACAAAAATCTGTGGAGTTTTGAGGTCTAACATTTTGTATTTTTAATAAATTGTCCAGATGATTCTTCTGCTAAGTGTCAAATCTTGATTATTCCTAACCCCATGGAGTCTAGCATAGGACTGGTCAGTTGATATCTTGCTAACAGACAGATGTCCACAGGTTTTACTCATTTAATAAATAAATGAATAAAAATAAAACTTTGCAGCCCTCAACTCTGTAGGCACAATAAGCAGAAGAGCAGATGAGACTTTCTCTCTGTCTTTATTTCCACATTCCTGCCCATTGGAGGCCTGGGCTAAGTGCAGGATCCTAGTGTCCTTAGAAGAATACACAGTCCACTGATAATACTGGAACATATTTATGTTCTCCTTTACATTACTTTAAGAAATTATTTTTCTATACAAGAGAAAACTTTTTTGTTAAGAAAAGGATGGCAGAGGTATATTTTCTTTATTTCTTTTTTTTTCCAAAAGCGTATTGTCAGTAAGTAGTTTATATTTAGTACAGTTAAAGCTTTCAAATGTGGAACAAATATGTCATGCAGACTTTAAAATATTGCTGTGAACCAGCCAAAGGCAATTTGGGGTTTCAGGTGCTATAAATGTACTGCGACATTTATTTCAGAGCTTGTGCTACCAAAAGGACATCTTGAGGAAACAAACAGATCTATTTATCCTGAAGCCTGCCTGGTCCAGCCAGTAAGATGTGATTTGCTGAATGACAAGGCTTATTTCTATGAACTAACAAAAGCCAGGAAGGGGTCATTACAGAGTCGAAGATTGCTAAGTTTCCATTCCAGACCTCCAACTACATACAACAAATGTTGAAAGGGAAACCACAGACTGGTACCTTGGTGAAAGCACTCTCAGAACTCAGGAAAAATAGTAGAAAATTCTTTCTACTCCATGCCCCAGAGGCAGCCCAACTCAGTGAGTTGAAAGGCAAGTTGGAGAACCAACAGCTTTAGAGGACCCATTCAGTTCAAGGAATGATCCGCATAAAGACCTATGGCCTAAAAACCTGGACCTCAGCTTACAAATGGAGACAACCAAGATCAGCACCCTTCTGTATCCTGGGTTTGGAGGTGAACAGTGGTTGTTGCTAAAGGCAGACAAAATAAACCACAAACAGACGATGAAAAAGTTTTCGGACATGAAGCAGACTGCAGTGGGCACTGGCAGAATATGGTCCTCAGTTTCTGGAGTGCGTGACAGTTGGCCTAGACCAGTGAATGTAAGCCATCCCCTTTGGAAATTGTAAGTTCAGGCCCTTAAATAATCAGTACATGGAATTCACCTGGCCAGAATGCTAGGTAATTTTTTAAATTTATCTATCATCTAGGTATCTATCTATCTATCTATCATCTATCAATCATCTATTTTTTAACATTCTATTATCAAAATTATCAAACATAAAAGAATTGAAAGAATTTTATAGTAAACTTGTATGCCCACCACCTACATTCTAACACTAATATCTTATCTACTCATTCTCCTATCTATTCATCAATCTATCTTGTTTGTATGCATTTCAAAGTTAATTTCAGGTCAATGGATTTCGCCATACATATTTATATAACTGAACTAAGTATTTGATTATAGTTTTCTTCTTTTGACATAAAATTTACATACAATAACATCCATATGTTGCACTCTGACAAATGTATATATCTCTGTAACGTGAAACCCTATTAAGATATAGAACATGACCACCATCCAAGAAAGATTTCTCTTATCTCCTTCTAATCAAGTTCCACCCAGCTGCTCCAGAGGCAACTGTTACTGTAATCATTTTCCACCGTGCACTAGTTTTCCTCTTCTTGATCTTTATATAAATGGCATCATACAGAAGGTATTCCTGTGTAAGTTTTCTTTCATTACATGTTATTTTTCAGGTTTATCCATATTGTTGGATGTGATATTAACTTGTTCTTTTATTACTGAGCAATATTCCATTCTGTGAACATTCCTCTTATTTGATACTGAGGCTGTTGCAATTTTTGAGTAAAGCTCTCAATATCGTTTTATAAAAAGGAGGCAAAGTGCATAGAAAAGTCTGCCCCCAAACGGAGGGCTATGTTAAGACTGAAAGTGTTTAGCACTGCTAGAATATAATGATAAAAAAGCAGACCAACTTTATTACATTTTATTCTTGTTTTTAAATTCTTTATATGCAGTGCATTTACTTACTGCCTGCATCTGGGTGAGCTACTCCCACTACCTGTCAGGCCCCCCTGACAAAGCATCACTGACTAAGACCATGTCCGCTTGGTTCACCATTTTATTAATCATTTTCTGGTGTAGAGTCTGGCACACTCATGGCTCAGTAAATATTCATTAATTTGCTAAATGAATGACCTGCTATTGACAATGATAGATAAAAGCAACAGAATTCAAGTGAGCTTTCTTGTTTCTAAAGCCTCTTTTACAGCCCACTATAATACTATGCTAAAATAAATATGCCAAAATATGAGTAAACATTTTTACTCTCATGAAAATACTTCTCAAAAATTCTCCTGGAGGTTTTGATTTTAGTCTGTTAGGCAAACTATGTCTCATGTCATGATATTTGACATTAGTTTGAAGTAAATGACGTATTACCATTGTTTTTTGACATTTAAAATATAGTCACATTGAGTCCTTTCTAACCATTGAACTTCAGCTCTAAAATAACGACCAACATTTATTTTTACACCGTCTTCAAAGGAATTTGCACCTGTGTGAATAAATGGCTTAAGCTTGATCAATTTATTTTGGAATATTGTGTTTGCCTACTTTCAGGGCTGTTTTTATAAGTGAGAAAGCCAGTTTAAAATGTCACCACATCTATGAACAAACCAAAAACTGTGTTCCTGAAATTATACTGAATCTTAAATGTGTACAGATAAGCAACTAGCAATTTATTTGTAATTGGTATTCTGCTGTGTTTGGAATCTTAATTTATTGCGTTATCCTGACCTCCCACTTGTGGTTTTTCAACACATAAATTATGTTATGGTCATGTTTTATTGAGGGAAATGACTAACAAATGCCCATGAAACACAGAACTGCTATTTCCTTGGAATGAGTACAAAATTACTTCTGAAGATTTGAAAACAAAATTAAGTACTTCATTTTTTTCTAATATGAAAGGCATGATTACAGACTCTGGAATCAAATAATCAGTCCTTCACACTCAATCTCATCATTTCCTATTTGTGTGAACTTGGGAAACTTACTAAACTTCTCTGTACTTTAGTCTCCTTTTGAACGGGAGGTCAAACACACTGAGCCAGACTCACTGGATGGTTGTGAGGATCAAATGCGTTTCTGCATAGACCACTTTTAGTCCACAAGGACGGATGAGTGCAGATGCCAGAGGCTCTATCTCTTTCAATGTTCAGCGTCCAACAATTTTTCTTCAGCCTTCACAACCAAGGTGTAAATTATGATGAGCATTTTACAGGCAAGGGCACTGAGGCTCTTAAAGACTGATGCAGTATAACGTCTCTCTGTGACTAAAACATTGTCTCGGACTTCACATGCCCTATATTCCCCAGTCATTACACTGTAGCTTAAAAAAAATGTGTTTGGCCATAAACAAGGTCAAGCTCCTTTGGCTATTCAACTACGGCGAATGCAACAAAGAATTTTTCTGCAGTTAATAAATATTTCATATAAAGATTTGATACAAATTCTCCTTCCTCAAGTTTCACTTAAAAATTTAAGAAGTTATTTAGAATACTTTATCATTTTCAGTAAGCTAAGAAAACTGACTTCCCCTGAAGTGAAATATGTGAAAATTGCCTAAGTGTTTGAACTTTAAGACCTATCCCATTATCCATCCAGGCGCCTGCATTTCACCAGCTTTGATTTCACAGACAAAGATAAATTCTCCAAAATGCACTGATATATCTCTGAAGAACAGAAAATTCCCATATTTACTGACCTGGTTATGTTATGCCATTTAATTTTCATATTGCCACTTTAACCCTTTAAAGATCATACATCAATGGACAATAAACAACTGTAGTACTAACAGTCATCATCATACATGTTTCACTGAGTCAAATTCAATGGTCAAAGGTGGAAGGTGTAAATAAATATGCAATCCCAGGTGGGAAAGAGAAGCAGTGAAGCAGAGAATTCCTGAATCATAAATCTTTGTCCTGCCAGACAGGCAGGGAAAACGTAAGCTAATGAGGTGTAAAAGGTACAAATCCATTTCTGGGTTACTATGTTTTCAGAATCATAGGTTAGAGATGCCCAGAGTAAGCTGGAACAATCTGTCTAGACATTCATGGTTCTAAACATGTTTCCTTCCACATTCCCTCATTCAGTGAGCGAACCTTCAAAGTAAATCATAATTCATATCTAGGATGGGAGAAGCTTTGTGAGTCAGGATTTATGGCACATGGTTATTATCTTTTAGGATTCAGGAATTTAATAAAGAGGAGAGAAAAAATAAAATAAACACCATCTGAATTTGAATTTATAACTTAGAAACCATCTGATATCCTTCTGGGATGATTTTTTTAACTTTCCCACTTAGGCAACATCTGTTTATGCACAGTGTATTTTTCCAAGTAGCTCTTTCTATTTATTTACTCTTCTCCAGGATAAGACATATTTTCACTAAAGTAATGTTTGGATGAATATGAAATTATCTCTAGTAGTGGATGCATGTGTCCACATTATTTAAAAATCCTGACATGAGACCTAAATCTGGGGTCAGGTTGTTTCATTCTTTTTCCCCCACCATCCACTCGTGAGTTAGATTTGCTCCAGAAAACAAAACTAAGATGTAGACAGAGGTGACTTCATGAGTGTGCGAACTGGGCAGCCAGCCTCAGACGGGCCTCACTCTTGATTTAAAGTTTTGTTGTTGCTGTCTTGAAATTATTAATGACTTCTTCTCTGCACGTGTGTTTTGTGAGTGAGGGCTGATGGGACGATAAGAAGGTGACAGGCGCGGGGGAGATACACACAGTATATCTGTCCGCTGCTGTTCCCTGCCATCCTGTCTGCACACAGTGGTGCTGATGCCCCGTAAACACAAGATTCTGATGGATCCGTGATATGTGGGAACTCAGGGAGATTTGAAGGTAGTACAACGTAAGCAGGTTCCTTCTATGATTGAGTAAGTGGGGTGCTGACAGCTCTGAGAGACTACACTTTCTGTTCAAACCGGAACATGCTTTGAAGATAAAAAGACAACAGCATTCTACAAAACACAAACAGCTAAGGATTCCTATCATATATTTTCTTCCTGTGCCAGCCAACTACTTATGCAAAAATGGTGACACAGAAGGAAACGGAAACATAGGGCAACCCATAGTTTATTTTCTTTTCTCCGCCCCCATTACTTACTCTAAGCTAAAAATAATGTTGGTACAATGTGCACAAATCAAGAAAATAAGTAAAGACTGTTGAGTTCGTTTTGTGTAGTGCTTCTATTCTTCTATTAAGAATGAAATACATATGCATATATGAGCTAGAAAATATGAACTGTGTAATTTTGATGTGTCCACCTATGAATTAAATACTCCTATATTTTCATTTATAACTAGCATTGCCCAATATAAAGATGAAAGGTAAAATCATGCTAAAAATTTTAATTTTTCTTTAAATAGACACTAAAATATCAAATCACTATGACAAGAGAGACCACAAAAGAAAGGAAAAAAATCTTTATATTTTGGTGCCTTTAATGGCCCTTTTACTTGCTTTTTTAAACAAGATCTGCATTTTCGTTTTGCACTGGGTTCCATGCATTACTTAGTGGACCCTGAATGCATGAAAATGTTTTTAATTATTAATTATCAGGATAAAATATTATTCCTAGAAATAACTGGAAGTACCTTGTGGATCCAACAGAAATATATTGACTCTAACTGGTATAAAAAAATCTCATATAGTCTCCCCCGCTTCCAAACTGGCTTCTGCACGTGTAAGTCAGTTGGTCTTATTCTGCCCCCTTCATATTCCAAGCTCGCTATACATTAAAATTAATCCTCGCTTAGAATATTGGTTCATAGAAATCAAGTAAAACGAAGCATCAGTACCTTTGTTTTCAGGCGGCTGGGGTAAGAGAGTTTTAAATGGTGTCTGAACTCAGATCCTGATATACATTTTATTGTTTCTCCCCTTTGCCACAGTGTTCCATAAAAGGTTGAGTGAATCACCTTGTTTTCTAGATTCTCCCCCTTGGGACCACCTCTCTGGGAACCAAACATTCATGCTGTGATGTGCTCGTTACACATGGAGCAGTCCTATATAGGTGTTACAACCAACAGCCGGCCATTTACTGCCAGCTATGGGAGTGAGTCATCTTGAATGTTTCAGCCCAGCCAAGCCTTCAGTTGATGGTAGGCTTAGGGAACAAAACCATTGGCAGCATAAGAGAAACACTAAGTAAGTACTGTTGCTTTCTAGAACTTTCCTGATTCCTGACCAAAAATAATATAGTTATTTAATCCAGTGAGTTTTGAGGCAATTTGTTATATAGCCATGAATAACCAGACCACCACACTTTGTAAACTTGAAAACAGCAGGCACAAAGTCCTGGCTAAAGGACCATCCCTACAGTTTCTACATCCTATACAAACAGGCAAAAGAACATGGTGTACTTATTCAGTCTTTCCTGAAAAGGTGTCATGTGATTCCACAAGACAAGAATCTTATCAATCAAATTTTTAAAAGAAAAACTACAGGTATACACAATTAAATACATTCAGGAATCATTAAGGGAGTTTTTCTCAATCAGCATGTTTGAGGTTTCGTAATTCACAAGAGATCTACGTCACTCTTTCATAGTGAGTTACTGCATGGTTAGTTTGAAAAAAAAAAAAGATAACCTAAATGAACACAGAATATCTCCCCTAGGGTTGTTTATTAATAACCATCCAACTTTATAATTGTAGTCATAATGGAAGATTGAATAATTTTTCTTTCAATGGGTTTTTGTGCTCTCCTTGCCCTCTTTGTTAACATCAAAGAAGGACTTGCTTGATTACAATCTACTCTCCAAGAATCAGTAAAATACTAATCTGAGCAATCACTATATTTGTTAGAAAGTCTATTACAACTTAATTTTGTAAAGAGAACAGAATAAAGTAAGTGGAGAAGTAGAGCAAACTGCTTGTTTGAACAGGGATGTATTCAATTCCCCAACTTGTAGGGTGCTGAGATACCATAGAGATAAGCTTGTAATCTCTTTATCTACTTCTAACAGGCAGAACTTTCTACCTTATTTGTAATGATAATGCTCTCGGGCTCCATAGAAAAAGGCAAAATCAAAACACTGAACAGCAACTGCAGCAAAGGCTTACTCAGAATGCAGCTGCAAAGGCTTGCCTCACTCCTTGCTTTGTTTCACAAACTCGAAATCGGAATATCTAGGGGGATAAGTGTTCATACACCTTGCAGGTGGATTACTTTGAGTTCTTTTTGCTTTTGGAATCGTTTTATTCTACCAAATGTGGCTGTAATATAAACATTTGTTGAGAAAACCTACACCCCCCTACCTATGTGATGTCTTAGAATTCCAGAATGTGAGAATTGGAAATAAGAGAGATTCTACCGCTCTGAGGTTTTCAGACTCTGTTCCGTGGAACTCTACAGTTTTTCATAGGTTCCAAACTTTTGGGTTAGCATTTATTTTTAAAATATATTTTACAAATTTTCAAATTAAAATATGAATGCCACACACATTAAAGACACCTACTGACTGTATGAAAAGCCTCTGAGAGGTGGGGGTACTCTGCAGACCCCGTCCCACCTGGGGTATCTCATAAGGCACGCTGGGATCAGACTGGTGACTTTGAAAATTTACCACAATTTGGATTCTGCAAGGAGACATGACAACTAAATGTAAAGCAAAAAATGTGTACCAAACACACCAGAGAAGAGAAACATCTGGTGATCTTCAGCCAAGCTGGGAAGTGGGCAATGCAGTTTTTCGGAATTCTACTCTCAACTCCTGTACTCTCAGCCAGTTCTAAGGACCACTGCATTTCCCTCCTTTTGACACTAGATAAAGTGAGACTAGTTGATGAATTGGTGGATGTCAAGTGTGGGTGGATGGAATCCTGGGTGAAAACACAGGAAAGAGAAGCACACTGGGCTCTGCTGGGCATGGTGAGTAGCGGCCCCAAGAGCTGTGTGGCAGAGACCACAGCCCTGAGTCTCTGCCTTATAGGTTTCGTTGCTGGTCAGATAATCATGTCAGTAAGTACACACTGAAGAAAGCAGTCTTCACACTGGGAAAGGGGCAGGCCTTTTCTTCTGCTAGGCCTTCAGTGCTGGGTTTTGTGTCAGCTCCTGGTCAGGAGCCGGCCCGGGTTTCAGGTTTGCTGTTGGAGTGGTTACCCTCAGCGCACCACAGGCTTCAAGACGTCTAGGTATGTCTTGTGTTGAGAGCAGGGGGCTGGTTTTTCAGCGTTTTAATTCACGTCTCTCTGAATTTCAGCTTTAGACCTTCCCTTCATGCTGTGCGTCAGTGAGAGCCTTTCTCTTCCAGCTCCCCGGGCGGGAGCCCACCGCTGCCTGCTAGGGATGCTGCTTAGCCTAGTGGTGGGGAGCAGGGGAGGGTCCTGAGCATCTGGTTAATCTTCCGTTTGGGGAAGGAACAGTGCTCCTGTTACCCTGGTGTGGCCTGTCCAGGTCTCCAACCCTGCCTACCATTCTAGTTCCTCCTGCACATATTCCTGCCTCTCTTCTGGGAAATTTAAGTATTTTTTTTTTTAAATCCCTTTACACAGTACCCTAGGGATGACAGTTTCTGTTACCCTTCCTCCTCAAATTAAGAACTGTTTTCTATCTAGGAGGTGGGGAGAAGGGCTCAGGGGAGTTCAGTGCCTCAACCACAACAGCTGCTCTTGCCTTCCTCCAGCCAGCTCCATGAAGGAAGATTTCTTAGAATCCAATACCATCTTCCTTGTGCGAAGCTGGTGGAGTGCTAGGTAAAAACATCTGCATTTTGTGAACTACCCCACCCCCTCGTGAATCACCCCTGTATACACCATTCCTGTGGTTGGACAGACTCCCAGAGTCCCACACTTGACATCCACCAATTCATCAACTAGTCTCACTTTATCTAGTGTCAAAAGGAGGGAAATGCAGTGGTCCTTAGAACTGGCTGAGAGTACAGGAGTTGAGAGTAGAATTCCGAAAAACTGCATTGCCCACTTCCCAGCTTGGCTGAAGATCACCAGATGTTTCTTTTCTCTGGTGTGTTTGGTACACATTTTTTGCTTTATCCTGAAGGAGAGTGATATGTTAAGGAATGCTAGCATGTATAGGTAAAAAGGAGTGAAGAAAAGATGACGCCACGCCAAAAAGACATCTTCGACTTAACCTGCTTGACCAGGTAAAGGTTTCTGCCCCTGGGTGAGATCCAGTGCTTCACGAATCATGTGTTACAGGGAAGATAGTGAAAGTAAGGAAATTTTCTCCACACTTATTAGAAAAAAATAAAATTTAGTCAGTAAGACTACAAACCCTATAAACTTAGGGTGACTGTCTGTAAAGATAAATCACCCCTGAAGTTTCAGAAATACTGAGTGAAAGTTGTAAAAAGGTGAGGTAGTGAACTCTGCAAAAATGTATAGATCATATGCTCCAGGTAAAAGCAAGTGATTCCATCCCATGTGTCCCCACATGTGCCTGTCTCTCTCCAGATTTTCTTTTAGTTAATTGCTAAGAGATTTCAATAATTTCAAGAAAAGTCACAAACCTGCAGTCTGTCTTTTTCTTGTTATAATGTTTGGAGAAGCACTACTATTGTGGTAGGCATACTGGGAAATAAGGAGATAAAGAAGACAGGATCTTTCCTGACAAAGATGAATTCATTAAAAGGAGAAATAAGACATAACCAAGATAAAAATACCACCAATCTGCAACAAAGAATTTCCTACAGAGACCATGATAAAGCTTTAAGAGAGAGATGACACTGAGTTATCCTTAAAAATGCAGGATTTCATGAAATGGGAGGAGCACTGTGAGACACAATAGGGGAAGGGAGTGGAATAAATAAAGCCTGAGTTAAGAGGATTTAGAAGAGTCCAACTTAGCTACAAGGTAGGGTCCAGGAAAGAGAATAGCGGAAAAAAGGCTGAAAAGGGGGTTTCGGGTAGGAGTATGGAAAACTTCAAACACCAGGCTACAGTTTGCATTCTTGATGTCTACTAGTACACACCAAACCATTCCAGGGGAACCCTTATATAGTAGTGTATAAGGTCTATTTCTAGAAACCAATATGCAAGACCAAAGATGTCCTAGTATTAAAAGAAAGTAGAGGAAAAAGGCAGGTGTTTTCCATCTATTCAAAGACCATGAATGTTTTCTTTAGAGCCAAATAATGTGCACTTCACAACGGAAGTCCTTATCTGGCCAGATTCTGACTGTATACCAACTACATTTTTAGAGTGTTCATCTCCCTTTCCCACAAACACATTGGGCTGAATCTCACGCCTTGCATATGCCCAATAGATGGGTTAATAAGGCAATAATACCTTACGCAGAGGCTACTGCTGACACGTGTTCTTATCTATTTGATCATGCATAACTCTCTGAATAAAGTAGAGCAGTATTGTTTCAGGGCTCATTCGAGCATATAATAGACTTCCAGTGCATTACAGCTGGCTCCTGCTTAAAGATCTGTTTGGTTAGTTGTTCTCTTGAAAGAGCTGGACCAATTTTTTGCACACTTTGGTAGACTGGTTTATGCAGCCTGGGACGTATGGAGTTGGATTGAAGTTTTCCTTGAGGCATTAGCAGGGTGTATCAGTTCCTATGCCTCACAGCAGGGTCTAAGGGGTGATTCAAGGGGAAGTTGAAGAACCACCCCCATTTGCTGGCTGAAGAGCAAGACATCTCCCCTAGAGAATCAATGGGACCATGACTTGTAAGAGATGTCCATCTATTCTATCTGCCTTTTCATTAAGGCTGTACCATCTTCAAACTCCTCTGTTAAATATAAATCCCTGGAGTGGTATAATTTAACCAACCAAATTCCTTCTTTATGGGGCTTAGTTTATTATAATGGCTTACAAACATTTTTCTTCCTCGACTCATCTGAGAAATGTTGACGGCTCCAATTAATACTAGTAGCTCAATAACTACATCATGGTGATAATGAAATTGGCGTGGGGGGAGAGAAATAGGGAGAAGCTTTCAAATAATTAGACCTAACATATTGATGGCTTATCATGGGTTAGATCCTGTTCCTAATTAATTTTAAATATGGTCATCAGAGCCTCTCAATAATTTTATATGCTAAGCAATATTATTATTACCGTTAAAAAAAGCACTGAGGATTAAAGAATTAAGGTGTTTTCTGAAAATTACACATCAGGAACTGACAAAATCTGAATATACACTTCTACCTGTCTGATTCCACAGTCCATAGTTTTATCCACTGTGTTACTCTGCCTCTCACTGGAAAAAGAAACATGCCATGATAAAGCTTCTTAGGTGATCAACATCAAAATGAGATTACTGAGAATCATTAGCAGCCACTTTTTTTCCTTATGTGTATTAGGCACACGTTTTTTTATTTTAGCTTGAAAAAGAATGAAATGTTAAAGAATGCTTGTATAAACAAAAGGGAGTGAAGAGCAAATAAGGACACACCAAACAGACAATTTCATCCTAGTTTATTTAGCCAGGTTTCCTCCCCATGGTGTAATTTTTGCTGAGATTTAACATGTGATACCTGAGAAAAGAAGCTTTTTATGCATCATGTAGTTTGGGGAGTACAGTGAAATTAAGGAAACACTTCACATATATTACATTTTAAAAAGGTAGTCAGCAAGACTACAAATCCTGTAACTCCAGGGTGGTCATCTCAAAAGATAAATTACCCTTGAAGTTCGATAAGTAGTTGTAAGAAGGAGAGGCACTAAATTGAAAATGTAGTACTTTCTAAGCATAAAGAAAATAATCATCTACCCATTTTACTGGCCGAGTTCATTTGTTTGGCTGTCTGGCTCCTCAGAGTATACCCGAATATTTTGTGCCAGTGGCTTCACATGGCTGGATAAACAAAATTGAAGTTGTTTTCAAGGGCAAAACAAAATGTATCATTTGAAGATCTCCCACTTTTGTCATCATTATCATCATCACAGGTAAATTTTCTAGGCTATATTCTGTTATCCATTTTAAAAACAGAACATCTGAACTTTCTTCAGATTTTTTTCCATAACTAAATGTTTTCTTATTATCAAGTCTCATTTATTTGCCGGTGTCACAAATACAAGCTACACGCTTTTAAAGAAAGGAAAGAAAGAGAGACAAAAGTGAGAGAGAGATAAAAGAGAGAGGAAGGGAAGGAGGGAGGGAGAAATAGGAGAGACTAGAAAGAGAAATTACTTGCTTATATAATTAAACAAACACTGTTGATTGTTTGAGTGTCTGGATACAGGCAAGGCTGCATCCAGGTACTCAAACCAAGTCCTGAGGAGTGCTCAATCCTCCCTTCTCTCTCTCCTCCGCCTTTCTGCTAATCCCCCTCATCATTCCCCTAACTCCATCCCCTTCTGCCTGCACTTATCTTTCTGTGACTTGATTTACTTTACACACAGTAGAAAACATGCTTCCTACAAGCGCTAAGATTATATACATATGGTTCTTACAGGTGGACCTTGGAAAGAGATAAAACTTATCAATTTTGGAAAAATGGACACTGATGAGTCCTGCCTGAGAAGGAGCCCATGCTGTAGCCAGTGAAGACAGCACTATCTTCTTGGTCATGGGATCAATTTAGACATGGAGAACTTTGAGAGGATGCACCTCCAGAATCATCTGGGAGAGGCAGATCCCAAAGGCAGTGAGAGGACGATCCCAGTTGCAGTGTTTCAGGGCAAGAGAGAATAATCCCAGCCATGAATTAATCTACTAAAACTAGGTGAAAAATTCCCTTCTAATTCTTGCATTTCTTCTAGGGGTTGTTAGACCCATCTAAAAGTGTGCATAAATGTTTACATTTAGGGGCTTCCCCGGTGGTGCAGTGGTTGGGAGTCCGCCTGCTGATGCAGGGGACGTGGGTTCGTGCCCCGGTCCGGGAAGATCCCACATGCCACAGAGTGGCTGGGCCCGTGAGCCATGGCTGCTGAGCCTGCGCATCTGGAGCCTGTGCTCCGCAACAGGAGAGGCCACAATGGTGAGAGGTCCGCGTACCGCAAAAAAAAAAAAAAAAGTTTACATTTAGTCAATAATTCTACAAACTCTTCATTGCTAATGACTTAATAACAAGGTATTATAAAAGATGCTAAGAATATACATATTTGGAATAATAGCCCTTGACCTCAAAGGCTCATATTCTCTATACATATATCAAATCATTATGTCGTACACCCTCGACTAATACAATATTACATGTCAATTATATCTCAATAAAACTGTAAAAAATTTAAAGAATAGGTTCATATTCTCTAAGACAGATATTATGAATACTCTATATCTTATACTGTAAAAAGCATTAATTCTATAAAAGTTTGGAAATAGTAAAAAAATCATCATGTTAAATGAACAAAGCAATTATAAAACACTTTCCAATACACTGAAATGCACACTTTCCCACGTTTTAATATAGCAAATCAAATATATTACTGTAAGCAATGAGAAATAAATTTGTAGAAAAAAATACTCTGGGAGTATAGCATAGCTAGAAATTATTCTTCAGTTTAGTCCAGAAAACCTGCACAGTGTAGAGATATTTGACTTCTATGGGCAATTTTGGGAAACAAGAGGAAGGATATTATGGATTCCCAGAAAGCTTTATACAGATACGCTTTGCATAGAAAATAGAAAAATCTATATACAGAAATTACTGACAAATAGTAAAAGTTATACATATGATTCAGCCCTGATGTCTCTTTAAACAACAACAACATTATCAGAGAAGTCTAATCATGAGGAAATAAAAGACAAAGCAAGAGTGACTCTTCAGTTATGGAAATGAACAGCCAAGGAAGCTAGATCACCACATTTCTAAATTTGCCTCAAAGTCCTCATCCATGGAGATGATTCCTCTTCAATTAAAAGGCTCTCTCTTTCCAAGTTAAATTGAGCAATGAGAAAGACATATTGGATTTTGTGAGGCAGGCATGTTTACCTTCTGTCTGAAAAGGCAAATGGCTCTATTGATATAGAGTCTATATTTTAACTGATAAGCACTTTGTGAGGAAGAAACCCTAAACTGCTTCTATGAATACACAGCATTTGGGAACTTGTTTCAAATGAGAGCGGGTAGAGAGGTGGGGTGAAGAGCCATTTGACATCTTCAGCACACACATAGCAACGTGAATCTGTAAAAGTGCTGGGTTTCAGAAAAACCGAGGAGAAATAGTCTCTGATGAAAAGCTTTTTGCTAATATCAAGGATAAGTTCAATAACAAATAAATAAATGAAGAAAGAAAGAAAGAAAGAAAGAAAAATAAATATTAAATAAATAAATAAGCAACTTAAAGAAAACAAAACAAGACATTTAGCAACTCTGAAAGCCACTGGATATTTGCAAAGGCAAGAGAACTGACAGCCCTCCACTCACCATAATGGAAATGTGTTCACTAAACACAGTGACAAACAGATGACGCGATCCCCAATATAAATGCAGTGCATTATGTTATCTGACACCATTCTCCACGTACATGATATTTTATGTATGAAAATTATACAGGGAACAATTGCACATCTGCCTCTGTGTTCTTATAAATAATAAAGGGGAACTATTTCTTGATGATGTAGCCTCTCATGAATTTACTCAGGTCAAACCAATTGTGACCCAATTTTTCAAAGTTTCAAAGGCCACCCTTCAGCTCCAGTTGTGATATAAAATATTTATGGGATTGGCTAGGGGAAAGGGACTACAGATCCTCCAATTAGAAATACTCTGTCCTACTGTTATGAAGGGTAGAACACTGGAGCAAATGCGATCATAGCATTGCGGTTGCCTAGTAAGAAGGAAATGACTTTATTTATCAGTAAAACTGATCAAAGATCAACACTCCCTTTTTATCAGACAACCAAAATACACCTTGCTTGTGGATCAGGTGTGGAATCAGGTGCAAGGAGACCTCCTAACAAGTATTCACTTTTATCCAATCAAGTCATAATTTAGAAATAAAATAGAGCTCTAAGGATCATAGTGCCCTGTGGATTCCTTAGAGCATGAAACCTTCTGCAAACATGTTTCAGTAGCTTTTGGTAGCATCTAAACAGAAATGTTGACTCTCCTGGCTGTCTTCTCCTTTTTAACCAAAGCAACTCTGCCCTTACATGTGTGATGTATCACAAAATTTTCACTTGAAGAAGGATTCCATGGATTTAAAAAGTTTGAAACCAACTGAGCAATATCCCATGAAGCATAGAGTGTAGGACTTACTAGAAGTCACAAACCAATGACTGATAGAGCTGAAATCAAATCCACATCTCTTGACTGCAATGCCAGTGCAAGCGTGCGTACATGCGTGCATGTGTGTGTGTGTGTGTGTGTGTGTGTGTGTGTGTGTGTCTGTGTGGTCGGTCTGTTTGTTTGGTATTATCCTTCATCCTAGGCCAATGGTGTTCACCCTTCCCTTGAATTAGACTCACCAGGGGAGTTTCTAAAAATCCCTATGCCCAGGACACAAGTAAGTGCTATCATTCAAAACCTCTGGGGATAGGACCCAGGCATTCTGTGTTTTTTTAAAGCATCCCAACTGTTCCCAACGGGTAACCAAGGTGGAGAATCAATGGCTTTGGCAGAAATTCTGAAGTCTGTATTTAACAATAAATGAGTCTGGAGTTTGATTTCCTGCTCTGACATGTATTAGCTGTTAAAACCTAGGCATGAAGTGATGTCTTGAGGTCTGTTTTTCCATGTGTAACAGACTGGGATTGGAGAAGATCACTTATTTTCCAACCGTGGAACCCTATGATTACTGAAAAATGGAAAAAGGCTAAGAGATGCAATAATAGATAAAGTTCAGGGACTCTTCACCCATTTTTACATTTTTCCATAAAATATTCTCACCTGAGCTTTTGTTTGAAGAAAAAATTGTACTTTTTTAAGGTTTTAGAATTGCAGAGCTAGATAACTTCTAAGATATTTTAAAAAGTGCACACCCAGGTATTATAGAATTTTATAAAGAACTAATCAATTTACTCATTCTAAGGTCAGAATTCTTTAATTGGTGCTTTCAGCTCCCTAATTCTCACCAATATTTTCATCATATATTGGGATGAAGGGGGTAGACTCAAAAGCAGCATTAGTGCTAATCACTTTGGTTTACTGAGTACCTAAGCTAAGCGTTCTTCCTTCTAGATACATAATAACTAACAGGGAGAATAACCATCCCTGTTTCCTCTCAGGACTGTCCCAGTTTCAGTAATGAAAATCTTGTGTCCCAGCAAGCCCCTCAGTCCTGGGGCAACTGAAAACATTACCATCTTAATGTGCAAAAGGAAAAGAGATGGGGAAATTAATTCGAAGCACAATAGTGTAGACATGCCAGGTGCCTACTAACCTGCATTGTAGCAATTAGTACAATTCACATAGCAATGGATATACTGAGTCAGTCTCAACTTTATACCAACTTACCACAGATCCTTAAAAGAAAATGTGGTAGTAAAGACACCAAGAAGAATTTTTCTGTCCCTAATTCACTCATTAATTAGATTGGATATTAATTTAATTTGAATTTTAACAGCACCGTAACATTAACCATATCTTCAATTAAACCAGACCACTGTATGGAATTATCGTCTTAAAAGTGGCACTTTTACGGACCAGTCAATGATGAGTCTGAATGTCCTGATCCTAGCTAACAAAACCTTAAAGTTAATCATGTTTTATACAACATACTAGGCAGACAAGCATTAGTAATGTTCAAGAAAAAAAAAAAAAGAAATAAATTAAGTACCAAACAGACCTGAGTTTCTATATTTCCATTATTAACCTCAACATGAGCAATTTTTTAAAATCAAACATGATCATCTATCACATTTAAGTAGTGTTGGTAATTTGAATTTCATATGACTTATATCTTTGTTTGCATTTACCATATATATTTTTTTCAAATTTGTAGGTAAAGAAAAAAATAAAGGCAGAGAGGAAAAAATAGGTGAAAGAATAGAAAGTAGCAAACAATACTCAGAAGGACTTCAAGAACCCCTCAGAGTTTAAGGATTTTCTAATGGAGGTGCATCACAGGGACCCCTCCCCTGAGCTCTCTTTCTCATCCTCTCTGGAAGCAGGGCTGACTGGAGAATAAATATGAAATCACATGTTTTATAATAAAATATTTTGTATGAAATTCAAAAATTTCTGTTTGTAAAATCTTCTGAGATGTTTAGATGAAAGAAACAGTATCAGTACAAAGTATCATTATGGTTAATAAAATTGCATGAATGACCGTGGTGACCCATTAAAAAAAAAGCCAGCTTTAGTTTTCAGATTAAAGCAAACAGTACCAGCCATTGAGCCTTTTTTTACAACCTTCATTTTGTTGAAAGGATTAAAAGCATCTTCAGACCTTCGTCACAGCCATAATCTGCCCATACAATTACAAGCAAACTTGCTGCCACAATCTATTACAAGCCCTTCAAGGGGCAATGTATTTTCAGCCATCCCTACTTTGTTTCACTGGTATAAATAAGAAATAAGCAGCACTATCAAAATACAGTCAACTCCTAAAGTTACAGAATTGTTATAGGAAAAAATTACCTAAACACACCTGCTTTCTGTCTCCTTCTTATGCCAAAATAATTTAGAATCACACTTGATCACCAGTCATCAGAACATTATTCTACATTTCACATCATAACATTTTATAACGAGTGTGACCACTTAGTTATAAAATATCTGAAGTGAGTTAAGAAATAAGATCTAAAAAGATCTTAGTTATAACTTCGTATTAATGACTTTCTAATGTTTTGGAGGCTACAAGAGAGAAAATAGAGGAAGGGAAATGTAAACCTATTTCTTGAGCTCACAGTTCATCCCTAGTCTTCTATTTCAGTCTCATCAAATACATCTCTGCCCCTCCCACAGAGAAAGGAAGAGCAACGTCACAAATTAGTTGACTCATTTGTGTATCAGACATCATTTGATGCTGCAGCCCCAACCTTTTAAGAGCCAGCAGACAAAGTTAGCCTTTTGGAAGCAAATCCATGACTAACTTTTGCTGAAAAAATCTCTTTCTTATAGTACGGAGGAAGAACATCTCCTAAAGATCCATACATACTAACCACTGCACTTTGGAGATGTTTCCTTTATACCCTGCTAATTAAAGGAAAGAGTCTGGGTTATTCAACGGCATATATTAAGCCTGACTGATGTTAATCCTTTTTATATTTAATAAATCTCCAAATCATTTCTATTTAAGACTTCATCACGTCAGGAGTAGGAAATGTTTACAGCTCTCAAAAAATGCCCAAGGGAAAAACAAATCCACACACACGTAGAGAAACAAGCATACTCATATTGAAATACGAAGAGAATTCTAATGCATTAAATCTACAAATAAAATATACCTCAAATTATTTTTGGTTCAGTAAGAAAGCAAAACTCCATTAACCTTTAAAAGGGAGGTCACACTGCATATATATTCAAATTGGAAAAAAAAATTCCAATTACTGCCCACCCCAAAATATGGTGATGGATTTTTTTGTGAGCTCTGTGATTTCAAGGCTCTTAGGTTGGATTGGCATGGCAGTGTGGGAAGTTTCCCTGGGCTGTATATATTGATATTAAGCTCTCTTCCACTGAAATATAGTAACTATTAATAAGGATGCCAAGTACTGCATAACTTTAAATACAGACATTTACAGTTTTGAATTGACAACAATGCAGCCAAAAAGAGTCCATTTGCCAAACATTTATTTTGTGCTTACCATGTGACAGACATTCTGTTGGGTATACAGTGGTGAGTAAAATCAGATGCAGTTTCTGTGAGAGGTATCTAGAGAGGAGAAAGAGAATGACTCAAGTAATTGTCATATTGCAATATACACACATATGCACAAAAAATAAAATGACCACAAGTCCTAAGAAAGGGTTATATTATGCTATTATAGTGCATATTATGTGAGATTCAGCCTAGTCAGAGAGGTCAGGTAAGGTTAAAGTTTCAAGGAAAACATTCCAAGCAGAGGAGAATGGCATGTGCAAAGGCCCTGGGGCAGAAGAGGAAATGGTACACTCAAATGGCTAGAGTGAGTCCAGTGCTGTTAGAGAGGATAGAATAAAAAGACTCATTAGAAGCAATAATGTCAGACTTCTCATTTCTGGTCAAACATTTAAAAAGCTTACACAGCAAGAAACTAACACAACACTGTAAAGCATCTATACTCCAATAAAAATTAATTTAAAAAAATTAGGCTAGAAAAACTTCACAATGAAAAACCAAAACAGAACAGCTTAGAAGTCCTCTTTCCCATCTTCGCAATAAAAGAAAAGCTGAACAAACTGAAAGCCGAACCTCTTCTGAGATCCATCAGAGAACTGAGGTCACAAGGCAAACTGTCAGTTCAAAAACTGGAGAGACGAGAGACAGAGGACAATACAGAGAATCAGAGTTTATCCGGAGCAGAAGCCACAGCTGCCTCCTGGGAGGAGCACTGGAAGGGTAACTGACTAACTGCTGGTCAGGAGGTGTAGACGAGTTGAGAGATAAAATGTCATGCGGTCCCATCCTTAGGGGAGCCTCTATAGCTTTGTGAATTTTACTTCCAGAAGCCCTACCAGGTTCTCAGGGGGAGGACTGGAAAAAAAATCCCCTCCTCTTTCTGGCAGGGACAAGTGAAAACTAGTCATTTGAAGTAAACCCAGAATACTGTTTCCATTAACAAAGGCTTGCCTTCAAGGAGAAAAATTTTACTAGAGCCTAACCAGCATGGTTTTACCAGAGCTTAACTGACATAAGGGAAATGAAATACCCTCCAGCCTCCTCTAGCCTTACTGTCACACTTGTGAAGGGGCACAGCCAACTAAGAATATAGAATGTTTCCCTTCCCCATACTTGACCACCAAATCAGCAAGGCATCTGTATAATAACAAAGGATCACAGCTGAAAAAAAATGCTAGGGTCAGACTCAGTTCAGGAGTATCTAGGAAACACAAAGACAGCAGGGGAGACAAAAACAAGCACAGAGAGGAAATTTTAGACCCTAACTCCTACTGGTATAACAAAGAGTAAACACAGCCTAACTATACACCAGATACAGTTAAAATTCATACTACAGACCTATTTTACCTCGGTTCCTTGTACTCAGTACATCATGTCTGGCTTTCAAAAAAAAATTGTAAGGCATGCCAAAGGCAATTAACACAGTCTGAAGAGACAAGGCAAGCATCTGTTGAAAGGTAACCTGAGGCACATTAATATTTTCAAGAGTTTCTTTGAATATACATCTATTTGAATCACGCAGCAGTAAACCAAAAGTGGTTAAGTGTGCTCCACTGACAGTAAGTAGCTGGGGGAGAGGTTTTTATAGACAGAAGACACAGAAACAACGCAATGAAACCATTTGATTGGCTACAGCTTAAGCAGCTGCTTGATTTGGGAAAGTCTAGCGGGTTATTTATGATTGGTTGTACTTAAATTCCATTTTCTCAGATCTGAGTGTATTGGCTCTGGCTTAAGTTTTGGTTTGCTTATGTAGGCTACCAAAGCTTCAGAGCCACTTCAGTCTCATCCAACTTCTTGTTTAATTACTTTAACACATCAGAACCAGACTCAGATATGGCACAGATTTTGGAATTAGACTTTGGATTTAATGTTACGATGATGAATATGCTACAGGCTCTAATGAGAAAAGTGAACAACATGCAAGAAAACCTAAGTAATGTAAGCAGAGAGGTGGAAACCCTAAGAAAGAATCAAACAGAAATAAATGCTGGAAATAAAAAACATTGCAACAGAAATGAAGAATGCCTTTGATGGGCACATCAGTAGACTGGACATGGCCAAGGAAAGATTCAGCAGGCTAGATGATATGTCAGTAGAAACTTCCAACACTAAAAAAAAAGAACAACAAAAAAAAAGACAGAGAGAGAGAGAAAACAGATCAGAATGTCCAAGTGAGACAGTTATAAAATTAACATACACTTACTGGGAATTCCAGAAGGGGAATAGAGAAGAGCAGAGTAAATATTTGAAGTAATAATGATGGAATTTTCCAAATATAAGAAACCAAAGTACAGATCCAGGAAACTCAGTAAACACCACTCAGAGTAAACAACAAAAAACCTTCACCTAGGCACACAATATTCAAATGCAGAAACTCAAAGAGAAAATCTTGGAGGAAGTGAGATAATATTTTATCTATAGAGCAATAAGGATGAGAATTACATCAGACTACTTTTCAGAAAGTATACAATCAATAAAAGCGTGGAACAAAATATTTAAGTGTTGAAAGGAAAAAACAAAGATAAGCCATTCCAGAGTACAATGAACACCCATGATATCATCAAATCAAGAAGACAGGGATTAATTTAAATATTTTAGTAGTAATTTTACTTTTTCTTTGGAATTAGGGTTGAAATTCTGTATCACAGCAGGACGAGTTAGGTCTGAGAATACCAGGAAAGGATGCAGAACTTCCAGAAACAGAGGCTGCCAATGTAACATCACTCAGAGCTAAAGGGATGAGAGGAAACGTGGCCTTGTCACAGAAAGAGAGACATAGTGTTGCTACTCTTATCCAAGTGTTCTTCAAAACTATTTGAAAATGTACACAAAGTTGACCAAGTAAATCAAGTCCAATCTCTTTAGCCTAGCATGTGAGGCTCTCCAAAATAGATCCTCTCCATTTTTCCTTTCCAGCATTATCTTATGTGTTTAAATTACTGTCAGATCTAATTGCTTGCCGTTAGTTAGCTTAAGCCTATTTCCTGTTCCAAAATGCTTTAGTGACATATTCACTCCAAATAAAATTATTTGCCCCTGATTTTAGTTTCTTGAGTCTCAAACATTGTTTTAACCTGTGTCAAATGCCACTTCCTCCAGGAAGCCTTATCTGATACCTAATTCACTACCCCCAACTCCACTAAGAGTTTCTTTGTCCACTAAGAGTTTCTTTAGTATTTCCAGAACATATTTATTAAAGTGTGATTTTTATGACTGACTAGATCCTTGTTTATTCAACAATTTGGCAAATTATTTTATATTTAATAGATGCTTTAAAATGCATATGAAATAAAAGGGATCTCATGTAATCATCTTTTGTTATCTCTAGAGACGTGAAAACTGTCCTTGAAATCTACATTTATTGTGGTCACACATCTGACACTCTTCTCATCAAGAATCATGCCTATATCCTCTTTACTTGGATCTGGGTGGTCTGTGGGACTGCTTTGGCTAATAAAATATAGTGGAAGGGATGCTGTGACAGCTTCTGGACCCAGGTCTTGAGACAATGGCAACACTCATTTTCTGTCTTTTGTTAAATTTATTCTTGGAACCCAGTTGTCATGCAGTGAGAAAGTCCATGTGTAGGGGCCCACATGAAGAGGAACTATGGTCACCAGCCGTGAACCATCATAAACTTGCAAGCCGTGTAAGTAAGCTATGTTGGAGTTGGATTCTCCAGCTTGGGCTGTCGCTGCATGGAGAAGAGAGGAGTCATCCCTTTGGGGTCTGCTCAAATTGAAGATTGTGAGCAAAATAAGTGGTTGCTGTTGTTCAAATCACTAAGATTTGTGTGGACAATGGGTTATAAGCAGAAGAGACACTTGTCACTTCCAGGCCACAAATAGTAATAGCTGCTGTAATAGACCTTTTCAATCTATCTATTCTCCTGTCAAGAGGGTTTGTAGGAGACTTATATTGACATGGAGGAAACAAAGCACGGAAAACCCTAGATCCCCACTTAACTACACAAAAGGAAATTGTCCTGGAAGAGCACCTAGGCCTGCAGCAGGCTTTTTATTGGAAAGTGTTAATGCTATCGTGTGAAGCAATACAATTTAGGGTCATTTGTTACCATAGTAAAACCATGCCCCACTCCTGATTGATACAATATCAATTTCATTCTTCACAGAGAATCTTGAGAGAGTTGCAACTTAAAAATAGGCTTTCAAAACAAGTTATAAGGGAATAATATTACTTTGGAGAACAGTGAGGATTTTACAGTCAATGTACAAGTTAGGAGGGAGGAAGGAGCTGACTTTGCGCCTCCATGAATGTCCTTAATTGTTTCTGGACTATCAAATTCAACTCAAAAATAACTTACATGGGGAAACAGATGCAATATTTCTGATAAGTCATCCAAAAACAAACCAGAACAATCGAAAAAACCTTAAACTAGTACTTTGATTCTATTTGTTTTAAGACAGGAATTTTCCAAAAATAAAATCCTATCCCGAACGTTTTATTGAAACATTTAGAAGAGGCTTTGCTGTTATTTAAAAACAAACAACAGAAAAAAAAACCTCCCTACTAAAATTGTGAGACATTGAAAAGGGTGTCAGGGAGTGGTGAGAATGAGCTAATTAACAATTTTTTTTTTAAATGTGTAGAATTAAGAAAGTCCTGTATTTTCATAATGTTACATGATTATAATAAAAGTTATAAGTAGCTGTAATTTTAGACCAAAAAAAAAAGGAAGGAAAAATCTCACTGGAGATTTTCTCCTGGGGAATGAGATTCATGGTACTAATAAGCAACACGGACACTGGTATCCCTGATTCCTGAACTCTTGCTTCTCCTGCTCTTGCCTCCATTTCAATAAGAGGAATCTGCATTTACCCAGATATCTGATTTCCTGTTTTGGTGGGGCTTGAATTCCAACTGCTTTCCCCAGCACTGCACACCTACTGCACTCTCTGCTCTGCTCTTTACTTTGCTGATTTGTTGGGTTTTTGCTGATGTTGCTGTTGGATTTCCCAGAGCCTTGCCCTGAAACATATATAATTTAGGATTAAGTACTGGCTTAACGGTAATCTGTACGCAGTAATCTGTATTTTTTCCCTCTCCAAGATTTCCCTTGTTCTCAGCAACTTTGACAGCCTTGGACTCAATGATTGTTCCTGCTTGGGTCCTACTCTTACTTTGCTATGATTTGCAAAACACCCTCAGAAAAAATATCTGGGGTAAATGTGCTTTTCTTCCATGCTGGTTGTTCTCCAATGTTTTTGGCTTTTGTTTTTTGTTTTTCTTTCTTTCTTTTCTTTCTTTCTTTCTTTCCTTCTTTCTTTCCTTCCTTCTTTCTTTCTTTCTTTCTTTCTTTCCCTTCCTTCCTTCCTTCCTTCCTGCCTGCCTACATTGGGTCTTCGTTGCTGCGTGCGGGCTTTCTCTAGTTGTGGAGAGCAGGGGCTACTCTTCGTCTTGGTGCATGGGCTTCTCATTGCGGTGGCTTCTCTTGTTGCAGAGCATGGACTCTAGGCACACAGGCTCAGTAGTTGGGGCATGGGGGCTTCAGTAGTTGTGGCTCATGGGCTCTAGAGTGCAGGCTCAGTAGTTGTGGCACATGGGCTTAGTTGCTCTGTGGCATGTGGGATCTTCTGGGACCAGGGCTCAAAGCGGTGTCCCCTGCATTGGCAGACAGATTCTTAACCACTGAGCCACCAGGGAAGTCCATTCAACAATGTTTTAAATAGTTATTTCATACATCTTGTCCAGATTTTATAGTTGTTGTGTACAAAATACTCTTTCATGGCCTGAACTGGAAATATCCAAACTAACTTTATAATGTAGTCCTTATCTTTAGAGATATAAGTGAAATATTAATAGCTGATAGGAGATAATATTTGGAATTATCATCAAAATAATTTGGGGGGGGTTATTTAGGGAAGACTGGCCATGAGAGAGGGTGTTTCCTTCCCACAGTAAAAAGTTTGACCCATATAAGACAGGAAATACAAGGAGAATGGCCAGATAACATTTTTCTCCCCCTCCCTCCTCCAATGGACTGCTCCTAGACATAGTCTCTTTCTATCACTTCTCCCAAGGCATACCATGAGGCTGTGCCTCTGTAATTGAACAGTGACCTTCGTTATTATCTTTCACGGTTTGTTATAATGCAAACAGATAACACATCCCCTAGTATTGCTCCCATCCTTCTCTGTTTCCTTTCTCTCTTATCTCACTCTCACTGCCCTGGGTTAGCACTTTCCAAATAAAGCACTAGCACTAGAGAACCTCTTCTACTTTTCATTATATTTGTCTGAACAGAGATACCATAAGTGCATTTGTTTTCTTTGGAATTCTTAAAGATAATAATATATAGAAATAGATCTGTTTGAATTTGTGACAAAACTGTCACACGGAGATCAAGTAAAATTGAAATGATATCAGATATGTTGTAAGAAATTACCACGTACCATCGAATTTCTGTGTTTTACATTATTTAGGTAGAGAGGAAGCTGAGCCCTTAGAATGTTCAAAACCCTCCCAGCATTGCAAAGCTACTTAACCAAGGTTAAGTCTGGGACTCAAATATCAAATTCTGAGCTCTTAATCACTATGCTGCTTCTTACTATAACTTATATAATGTTTCTTATAATGCTTTCTATTATAACTAAATTTATATTCCTTTCTCATTTTGTTGAGTAAAATGGATACTTGGTTATTATGGAGCAATATCACAATGTTCTAAATAAAATTCAGCTGAATGGCATTATTAAAAAAAACTACTATAAAACTTTGTACCATTTTTAGGAATTAGGGGTTCAGAGCTAAATTAGATCTGATTTAAAAACAACAAATATTTGGAGTGTTTTGTTCCTCAAGTGTTCCATAGTAAAATTATCTGTTATACTTGAATCCACATGGCCTATTCTGTTGACTGCCTTCGCTTTCTACTTTTCCCAGACTTGAATTTCATGATCTGGGTCCAGAATGTCCTCATAATTCATACATTTGGCTCTTCTCCTCTTCAGGCAAGCAGCAACTGTCATACCTCATGAAAGCAGTCAGATGCACATCCTCAGACAGATCTAACCAAATTGGCTTCAGCAGCAGAAAGAAGTTCAGCTGTTTGCTCAGTGAGATTTAATTTAAAGCTCATGGGCTCATTCACCAGCACTTCGGTCACTGCAAAATTGCTTTGGATTTTTCAAAGGCTCTTTTATGAGACAAAATAAAAAATAAAGGATAGAGATATGTTCTTGAAATGTACATACATTTCAAGAAGTGTGTGTGTGTGTGTGTGTGTGCATGTATTTAAAATTTTAAGAAAACTATAACAACTGAACTAATAAACAGTGATGGAGGACTAATCACAGACACAGACTAAACATTCTTCCTTAAACTGGAACAACTATTCTGCTTGCTGGATGGAAGCTTGAATAAAACTGAGTTTTTAAGTATTAATGACTGATTGCTTTCATTACAAATAATATCTACAATGATTTTACAATTTTATTCCTCTTATGGACTTTTCTAATTTTTATATTCCCTTTTTTTTTTTTCTCTTTTTTTTTGGTAATTACACTTCTCATATGGGGTGACACTTGGGGTAAGTAGGATCAGAATGAGGTTATTCCTTTCTCTTTTCTCCTTCACAAAAAGAAAGATCAGGGGGTTTTCTATGTCATGTTTTCATACCCATTAAAACCACCACCATAGGCGCCTCAGCTGCCAAAGAAATCTAGAATTATGTAGCACCTCACCAACTGCAATTTCTCTCTATTATCTGCACTGTCCACTTGATCTCTGTAACAACTTTGAGGCAGAAAAGAATATTCCACTTACATTCCAGATTTTTTCTATGCCATCTCCCACATCTATCATTTATCCCCACTGGTAAGTCAAAAACTGTTTTCCTTTTTTGTGTGTGTGGTATGTGGGCCTCTCATTATTGTGGCCTCTCCCGCTGCGGAGCACAGGCTCTGGATGCGCAGGCTCAGCAGCCATGGCTCATGGGCCCAGCTGCTCCGCGGCACATGGGATCCTCCCGGACCAGGGCACGAACCCGCGGCCCCTGCGTTGGCAGGTGGACTCTCAACCACTGTGCCACCAGGGAAGCCCTCCTTTTTTATTTTTTACTCATTTCAGTTTTTAATTGTGAAGAAAGTTGAACATCTTATATTTTGTCATATGTTTTTTTCCTGTGAATTTTCAGTATGCTTTCCTCACATTTCTATTGGGATACAAGTCTTTTTTTTTTTTTTAACATTTTTATTGGAGTATAATTGCTTTACAAGGGTGTGTTAGTTTCTGCTGTATAACAAAGTGAATCAGCTGTACATAAACATATACCCCTATATCTCCTCCTTCTTGCGTCTCCCTCCCACCCTCCCTATCCCACCCCTCTAGGTGGACACAAAACACCGAGCTAATCTCCCTGTGCTATGTGGCTGCTTCCCACTAGCTATTTTACATTTGGTAGTGTATATATGTCCATGCCACTCTCTCACTTCGTCCCAGCTTACCCTTCCCCCTCCTCGTGTCCTCAAGTCCATTCTCTACGCCTGCGTCTTTATTACTGTCCTGCCCCTAGGTTTTACAGAACCATTTTTTTGTTTGTTTGTTCAGATCCCATATATGTTAGCATACAGTATCTGTTTTTCTCTTTCTGCCTCACTTCACTCTGTATGACAGTCTCTAGGTCCATCCACCTCACTACAAATAACTCAATTTCATTTTGTTTTATGGCTGAGTAATATTCCATTGTATACATGTGCCACATCTTCTTTATCCATTCATATGGACACTTAGGTTGCTTCCATGTGCTGGCTATTGTAAATAGTGCTGCAATGAACATCGTGGTACATGACTCTTTTTTTTTTTTTTAAACCCCACATTTGTTTATTTATTTATTTTTGGCTGTGTTGGGTCTTTGTTTCTGTGCGAGGGCTTTCTCTAGTTGTGGTAAGCGGGGGCTACTCTTCATCGCGGTGTGCGGGCGTCTCACTATCGTGGCCTCTCTTGTTGCGGAGCAAAGGTTCCAGACGTGCAGGCTCAGTAGTTGTGGCTTATGGGCCTAGTTGCTCTGCAGCATGTGGGATCTTCCTAGACCAGGGCTCGAACCCGTGTCCCCTGCATTAGCAGGCAGATTCTCAACCACTGCGCCACCAGGGAAGCCACTCATGACTCTTTTTGAGTTATGGTTTTCTCAGGGTATATGCCAGGTACTGGGGTTCCTAGGTCGTATGATAGTTCTATTTTTAGTTTTCTAAGGAACCTCCATACTGTTCTCCATAGTGGCTATATCAATTTACATTCCCACCAGCAGTGCAAGAGGGTTCCCTTTTCTCCACACCCTCTCCGGCAATTATTGTTTGTAGACCTTTTGATGATAGTCATTCTGACTGGTGTGAGGTGATACCTCATTGTAGCTTTGATTTGCATTTCTCAAATGATTAGTGATGTTGAGCATCCTTTCATGTGTTTGTTGGCAAACTGTATATCTTCTTTGAAAAAATGTCAATTTAGGTCTTCTGCCCATTTTTGGATTGGGTTGTTTGATTTTTTGATATTGAGCTGCATGAGCCACCTGTATATTTTAGAGATTGATCCTTTGTCAGTTGCTTCATTTGCAAATATTTTCTCCCATTCTGAGGGTTGCCTTTTCTTCTTGTTTATGGTTTCCTTTGCTATGCAAAAGCTTTAAGGTTTCATTAGGTCCCATTAGTTTATTTTTGTTTCTATTTCCATTCCTCTAGGAGGTGGGTCAAAAAGGATCTTGCTGTGATTTATGTCATAGAGTATTGTGCCTATGTTTTCCTGTAAGAGTTTTATAGTGTCTGGCCTTACAATTAGGTCTTTAATCCATTTGGAGTTTATTTTCATGTATGGTGTTAGGGAGTGTTCTGATTTCATTCTTTTAAATGTAGCTGTCCAGTTTTCTCAGCACCACTTACTGAAGAGGCTACCTTTTCCCCATTGCATATTCTTGCCTCCTTTATCAAAATTAAGGTGACCATATGGGCGTGCGCTTATCTCTGGACCTTCTATCCTGTTCCATTCATCTATCTTTCTGTTATTGTGCCAGTACAATACTGTCTTGATTACTGTAGCTTTGTAGTATAGTCTGAAGTCAGGGAGACTGATTCCTCCAGCTCCATTTTTCTTACTCAAGATTTCTTTGGCTATTCAGGGTCTTTAGTGTTTCCATACAAATTTTAAGATTTTTTATTATAGTTCTGTGAAAAATGCCAGTGGTAGTTTGATAGGGATTCCACTGAATCTCTAGACTGCTTTGGGTAGTATAGTCATTTTCACAATGTTGATTCTTCCAATCCAAGAACATGGTATATCTCTCCATCTGTTTGTAACATCTTTGATTTCTTTCATCAGTATCTTATAGTTTTCTGCATATAGGTCTTTTGTCTCCTTAGGTAGGTTTATTCCTTGGTATTTTATTCTTTTTGTTGTAATGGTAAATGGGATTGTTTTCTTAATTTCACTTTCAGATTTTTCATCATTAATGTATAGGAATGCTAGAGATTTCTGTGCATTAATTTTGTATCCTGCTACTTTACCAAATTCATTGAATAGCTCTAGTAGTCTTCTGGTAGCATCTTTAGGATTCTCTATGTATAGTATCATGTCATCTGCAAACAGTGATAGCTTTACTTCTTTTCCGATTTGGATTCTGTTTATTTTTCTTCTCTGACTGCTGTGGCTAAAACTTCCAAAACTACGTTGAATAATAGTGGTGAGAGTGGGCAACCTTGTCTTGTTTCTGATCTTACTGGAAATGATTTCAGTTTTTCACCATTGAGAACGATGCTGGCTGTGGCTTTGTCATATATGGCCTTCATTATGTTGAGGTAACTTCCCTGTATACTTACCTTCTGGAAAAATTTTATCATAAATTGAATTCTGTGGAAAATTTTTTCTGCATCTACTGAGATGATCATATGGTTTTTCTGCTTCAATTTGTTAATATGGTGTACCACATTGATAGATTTGTGTATATTGAAGAATCCTTGCATTCCTGGGATAAACCCCACTCGATCATGGTGTATGATCCTTTTAATGTGCTGCTGGATTCCGTTTGCTAGTATTTAGTTGAGAATTTTTGCATCAGTGATATTGGTCTGTAGTTTTCTTTGTTTGTGGTCTGTAGTTTTCTTTGTTTGTGATATCTTTGTCTGGTTTTGGTATCAGGGTGATAGTGGTCTCGTAGAATGAGTTTGGGAGTGTTCCTCCCTCTGCTATATTTTGGAAGAGTTTCATAAGGATAGATGTTAGCTCTTCTCTAAATGTTTGATAGAATTCGCTTGTGAATCCATCTGATCCTGGGCTTTTGTTTGTTGGAAGATTTTTAATCACAGTCTCAATATCAGTGCTTGTGACTGGTCTGTTTATATTTTCTATTTCTTCCTGGTTCAGTCTCAGAAGGTTGTGCTTTTCTAAGAATGTGTCCATTTCTTCCAGGTTGTCCATTTTATTGGCATAGAGTTGCTTGTTGTAATCTCTCATGATCCTTTGTATGCCTGCAGTGTCAGTTGTTCCTTCTCCTTTTTCATTTCTAATTCTATTGATTTGAGTCTTCTCCCGTTTTCTCTAGATGAGTCTGGCTAGTGTTTTATCAATTTTGTTTATCTTCTCAAAGAACCAGATTTTAGTTCTATTGATCTTAGCTAACATTTCCTTCATTTCTTTTTCATTTATTTCTGATCTGATCTTTATGATTTCTTTTCTTCTGCTAACGTTGGGGTTTTTTGGTTCTTCTTTCTTGCTTTAGGTGTAAGGTGAGGTTGTTTATTTCAGATGTTTCTTGAGGTAGGATTGTATTGCTATAAACTTCCCTCTTAGAACTGCTTTTGCTGCGTCCCATAGGTTTTTGGTTGTCATGTTTTTATTGTCATTTGTTTCTAGGTATTTTTGATTTTCTCTTTGATTTCTCTTGGTTATTTATTAGTGTATTGCTTAGCCTCCACGTGTTTGTATTTTTTACAGGTTTTTTTCCTGTAATTGATATCTAGTCTCATAGCATTGTGGTCGGAAAAGATACTTGATATGATTTCAATTTTCTTAAATTTACCAAGGCTTCATTTGTGACCCAAGATATGATCTATCCTAGAGGATGTTCCATGAGCACTTGAGAAGAAAGTGTATTCTGTTATTTTTGGAAGGAATGTCCTATAAATATCAGTTAAGTCCATCTTGTTTAATGTATCATTTAAAGCTTGTGTTTCCTTATTTATTTTCATTTGGATGATCGGTACATTGGTGAAAATGGGGTATTAAAGTTCCCTACTATGATTGTTACTGTAAATTTCCCCTTTTATGGTTAGCATCTGCCTTATGTATTGAGGTGCTCCTATGTTGGGTGCATAAATATTTACAATTGTTATATGTTCTTCTTGAATTCATCCCTTGATCATTATGTAGTGTCCTTCTTTGTCTCTTGTAAGAGTCTTTATTTTACAGCCTATTTTGTCTGATATGAGAATTGCTACTCCAGCTTTCTTTTGATTTCCATTTGCATGGAATATCTTTTTCCATCCCCTCACTTTCAGTCTGTATGTGTCCCTAGGTCCGAAGTGGTTCTCTTGTAGACAGCATATATATGGGTCTTGTTTTTGTATCCATTCAGCCAGTCTATGTCTTTTGTTTGGAGCATTTAATCCATTTTCCTTTAAGGTAGTTATCGATATGTTTGTTCCTATTACCATTTTCTTAATTGTTTTGGGATTAGTATTGTAGGTTTGTTCCTTCTCTGTGTTTCCTGCCTAGAGAAGTTCCTTTAGGATTTGTTGTAAAGCTGGTTTGGTGGCAATGAATTCTTTTAGCTTTTACTTGTCTGTAAAGGTTTTAATTTCTCCGTCAAATCTGAATGAGATCCTTGATGGGTACAGTAATCTTGGTTGTAGGTTTTTTCTCTTTCATCACTTTAAATATATCCTGCCACTCCCTTCTGGCTTGCAGAGTTTCTGCTGAAAGATCAGCTGTTAACCTTATGGGAATTCTCTTGTATGTTATTTGTTGCTTTTCCCTTGTTGCTTTTTAACATTTTTTTCTTTGTATATAATTTTTGGTAGTTTGATTAATATGTTTCTTGGTGTGTGTCTCCTTTGATTTATCATGTATGGGACTCTCTGTGCTTCCTGGACTTGATTGACTATTTCCTTTCCCATATAAGGGAAGTTTTCAACTATAATCTCTTCAAATATTTTCTCAGTCCCTCTTTTTTTCTCTTCTTCTTCTGGGACCCCTATAATTCGAATCTTGGTGCATTTAATGCTGTCCCAGAGGTCTCTGAGACTGTCCTCAATTCTTTTCATTCTTTTTTCTTAATTCTGCTCTGCAGTAGTTATTTCCACTATTTTATCTTCTAGGTCACTTATCCGTTCTTCTGCCTCAGTTATTCTGTTATTGATTAATTGCAGAGAATTTTTAATTTAATTTATAGTGTTGTTCATCACTGTTTGTTTGCTCTTCGGTTGTTCTAGGTCCTTGTTAAACATTTCTTGTATTTTCTCCATTCTATTTCCAAGATTTTGCATCATCTTTACTTCCATTATTCTGAATTCTTTTTCAGGTAGACTGCCTATTTCCTCTTCATTTGTTAGGTCTGGTGGGCTTTTACCTTGCTCTTTCATCTGCTGTGTATTTCTCTGTCTTCTCATTTTGCTTAACTTACTGTGTTTGGTCTCCTTTTCACAGGCTGTGGGTTCACAGTTCCCATTGTTTTTGGTGTCTGCCCCCTGTGGGTAAGGTTGGTGCAGTGGGTTGTTTAGGCTTCCTGGTAGGGGGGACTGGTGCCTGTTTTCTGGTGGATGAGGCTGGATCTTGTCTTTCAGGTGGGCAGGAGCACGTCTGGTGCTGTGTTTTGGGGTGTCTGTGAACTTATTATGATTTTAGGCAGGCTCTCTGCTAATGGGTGAGGTTGTGTTCCTGCCTTGCTAGTTGTTTGGTATAGGGCGTCCAGCACTGTAGCTTGCTGGTCACTGAGTGGAGCTGGGTCTTAGCATTGAGATGGAGATCTCTGAGAGAGCTTTTGCTGCTTGATATTATGTAGAGCCAGGAGGTCTCTGGTGGGCCAATGTCCTGAACTCGGCTCTCCCACCTCAGAGGCTCAGGCCGCACACCCAGCTAGAGCACCAAGACCCTGTCAGCCACACGGCTGCCTTCTCTCTCAACTTTGAAAATGTAAAGTCAGCTGGAAGAAGACAAGGTGGCTCTGAGCCGTAGGAGCAGAGATGGGCAGGAGGAGAAATCTCTCATTTTTTCTTTAAATAGACCAAATAAGTTCCATGTTCTTGTCTAGCTGGACCTTTGACTCTCTAACTGGTTTGCTTTCCCAAAATTATGAACTCATAGAGCCTGCAAGTTTTTAAAATCCTTTCTGGCAGTATAGGAATTTCTACATCTCTTATATTTCTTATTTCCCAACTTTTTTTTTTTAGTAAAATATCTATTGGTCAGCTTTTAAATTTTCCTTTAATTCCAAAGTAGATCATCCTTTTGATCTGAGTTTATTTTTTTTAACAAACACTTGTACTACCATCTTATCTACTCTTGAGATGCTACAGCAATACCTATGTCTTTCTACAGTCATGAAATGCAGTTCTGATCTTTGAACATGTCTCCAGCCAGGTGCTGGAATGCAGCTTTAACTGTGTATTTCAGTTATCCATGGTTTCAGTTCTCTCTATTAGATTCATTTCTTTCTAGCCTAGATTACAGCTCTAGCCAGGTATTATTTTAAATAACTGTTCAGTGATATTTAATACTCCTTAGTTTGTTGGTTCATTTGTTTCGTGCATATTTCCGGAGCATCCCCAGTGTCTATACTGGGCCAGGCACTGGAAATACACTGGTGAATAAGCCAAGATCCCTGCTCTAAAAAACTTTAAATTTTGCTCTGATTGATGAACTAAATTCAAACTGAAATACATACTGAACCTGAAATGCCAACCCCCTCTCTAAAGCATTATTTCAACAAATGGAAGATTGTAAAACATATTAACAATAATGTTAATAACAGTATCTAAGATTTATTGGATGCTTTTTCTGTTCTAGGCACTCTTCTAAGACTTTATGTGGAAGATTTCATCCATTTCTCACCATCGCCCAATAAGGTACCTTTTTAAAAATAAATTTATTTATTCATTCATTTTTTTATTTTTCACACACAATGTATTTTATTTTTACAAGAGATAAATAAACTGACACCAAGCACTGTAAATGGATGACCACAAAAAAGGAACAATGACTGCAATTACCAAACACAAAACACACTCGTACTATGTCATAATATTGACATTCAGTCCAGTAATCCTCCACTGTAACAGCTCCTTTACTTTGCAGTGAAAATTGATTTGTATATTTTTTGCCTCTGAGTCCTTGGGAATTTTTTTTTTATTCAAACAGAAAGTCACAAAAATTATAATCATCCTCATTTTGGCTGCACTGGGTCTTCCTTGCTGCACGCAGGCTTTCTCTAGTTGTGGCGAGCAGGGGCTACTCTTTGTTGCAGTATGCAGGCTTCTCATTGCAGTGGCTTCTCTTGTTGTGGAGCATAAGCTCTAGGTGTGCAGGCTTCATTAGTTGTGGCACGTGGGCTCAGTAGTTGTGGCTCGCGGGCTCTAGAGCACAGGCTCAGTAGTTGTAGCACACGGGCTTAGTTGCTCCACGGCATGTGGGATCTTCCTGGACCAGGGATCCAACCCATGTCCCCTGCATCACCAGGTGGATTCTTAACCACTGAACCACCAGGGAAGCCCCTAAGATACATGTTATAATCACTATTTTACAAATGAGGAAACCAGGGCACAGACTGGTTAAATAATCTACTATATGATCCACAGACGGCACAAAATATTTGTGAAATGTGCCATACCCTTGGCCAAATAAGTCGATCTTTGTTAATGAGGGCCAGGGCATTGGCATTTTATTTTAACCTTCAAAATGATTCTAAAGTGTGACCCAAATTAAGATCTGCTGCTGTTTCCGAATTTATTTCCCACCGCTCCTAAAAGGTTGTTGAGTCCTTGTCCCTTAAACATCAGCTTGTAAGTCTCTGTGATGGGAAGAAGAGCTCCTCTGTTCATTAAGACTTTCATGTCTCACTGTCAAATATGGGTGTAGATAATGAACTCCGAATTAGAAGAATAAACTTTTCCTCCACTCTCTGCCATGACAACGCAGGTATTCATCTGTAGGCAAGCTGCTTCTGCCTCTGAGGAACTCTACTGCCTCCTCTGTAAACTTGCTGTGAGTTTTTACAAGTACATAAATGTGGATCTCACCCTTTGGGGTTCTGCTTTAAGTCAGTCCATACTAGATTACATTGTAATGATACCAAATCTCAAGACATTACGACAAAGGTAATAATAAAACCTTCCCCTACCTGTAAAAACTCTTTAGGATTTTTGGTGTGAGTGGTGGTGGCAGAGAGTTAAAATAACACTGAGCTTGCTGGGTATGACTTCATTGGCAGTCAAAAATAGCAGGAAAAGGCAATTATCAGAGTCCACCCCTCCTGTCTCTTTTGTTAAAGATCAGCTACTCTTCCTGGGAGGCAGGTTGTCATGGCAATGGACGGATAAAGGGCATGACATAAGAATAATGGGCAAGAGATTATTTATAACCTCTTTATTAATGTCTTTTTTGGGCCAGGCATGGGGTATTGTATTAGTTATCCTCTCAGGAGACAAAGATGTTTCTCAACATCAATGAAGTCTCCCAAGAGACCAGCCTCTATCTTTTCTAAATTAATCCAGAAGCTTGAAAGTCTGCAACCACAAGTTGAGGATCATAGCACCAAAAGAATTGGTGATATCCAAGTTTCCTATAAAGGCAAAGAGGACTTAATGAGGCAGATGGGAAAATGTGTTTCAGGCAAACAAAACGAAACAAAACAAAACTAAGGCCCCACAGCACCACATCCCCACATGTCATGTTTAAAAACCATGGCAGCACATGAGAGAACATGGTACTTTCTGGAAACCATGTGTAATTCTGTATGGCTGGGTGGGCCAGACAATAGACCTCATATACCATGTTAGATAATTTGGACTTTATCTAGAAAAGCAATATTGAATTGATTTGTTCAAGATCACTCATTGAGTTGAGAGCAGAATATTGACAGGATTACTCAGAACTCCTGATTCCCAGGTTAGAGGACACAGGTCTGTGTAGACATATATACGCATATCTATATATAAATACCTATTTTTATATATACATATAATTTTATAACCATCTCAAATGGGGAAACATCTATATGAAACACCAATATCTCAATCTCCCTATTGAACCCATTAATGAGTTGTAGCATTCATTTTCCAAAAAGTAAACATCACTCACATAGATCCTCAACTTTCTGTCACTATCACATGCAAATCCCCTTTGAAGCTGAAAAATAAATGTACATCACCTAATGATTTTCCTCTTTTTTCTTTTCTCATTGCAAATATTGTGGCCTCTCCCCTGATGTTCTGGAGGCATTTATTTGCCTTTCATTTGCCTCCCTGCTGAGTCTTTACAACTTCAGTGATATCACAACGCTAGAACTACTGTGTTGTGGAAATTCCCATTAAGTCACTGTAAAAGGCAACTCTTTAAATTAAACATTAGGAACATATGTATAGTGTTTTGAAAGCCACTGGCATTGGCAAAGTAAAAAAACTCCCAAAATCTACCATTAGTCAAAAAATAACATTAGAAAATATAACACCAAATTTTCACATCCAGTTAATTTACTATTATAGGTTGATCCTGTCCCGATCCTGTCCCTTCTTGCTCCAAGATTTTTTGTGGTATTTTCTTATTTGCTTTTATTTTCTTTTCTCTTTTTAAAATACTTTAAATTTGTTCTTCATTGTTCAACTTAGTTCAGGTCTTTGCTACTAGTTCCTCCTATTCGTGCCTGAGTTTATCAATCCCTCATTCATAATAGGTATAAATGTTTCTACTCATCCACTACACGTGACAAATTTATAACAAATTGCCACACTGTTTTCACTTGCAATCATTCCAAGGTATTCAAAGATCCTATATGGGATGAAATATTTAAAGGAGAAGGTAGGTTGAATTGTAGGGACATTAAGCTAGAAAGAGCAGTTGTGCTCAGACAAGTGCTCAGTCTAGTAACAGCATCTATGGTAGGATGATCACAGTAATTCTAAGCAAAGTCTAGAAATTCAGACTGCAGGAATCAAAGATCTTACTTGAGAAAATGAATAATCAAGTGTTTGGGGTCTTGGTAGGATTTAGGTAAGATCTAAGTTAGAGATCTAAACAACATATATGTTATTTATAATGAGCTCCAAACCATATATGTGTCCTGTCTGGACATGAGTTTCTCTCAGACCAACAGTCACTTGAACCAAGAGGTGACATTAAGTGTAGGAGGACAGGATAGGCAATGGGAAAGGTACTGGCTTAAAGGCGCTAGCTACACAAATCAGTTATCACTCGAGCTCACTCAGTAATGTGTTTTTCCTTGTAGAGTAACCTATTCAGATTTCAAGGTATGGCAAATATGACCCCTCTGATATGCCCAGGGAGGTTATACACTCAAGACTCCTGTGTACTTATGTGTATCTTTAAGAGGTACAGACACAACACTCATTACTCTCTCACTGACTTTGGGCTTCTTAAGAGCAGCTGTTGAACTTATGAATTTTTTTTTTTTATTTATTTGTTCTTATTTTTGGTTGTGTTGGGTCTTGGTTGCTGTGCACGGGCTTTCTCTATTTGCGGCGAGCGGGGGCTACTCTTCGTTGCGGTGCACGGGCTTCTCACTGTTGTGACTTCTCTTGTTGCAGAGCCCGGGCTCTAGGCATGCAGGCTTCAGTAGTTGTGGCGCGCGGGCACACGGGTGCACGGGCTTAGCTGCTCTGCGGCATGTGGGATCTTCCTGGACCAGGGCTCGAACCTGTGTCCCCGGCATCGGCAGGTGGATTCTTAACCACTGTGCCATCAAGGAGGCCCCAAACTTAGGAATCTTTATACTGCATCAAGACCATGATTTACAGATAATATAGAAGATGCCCCTCAAATAGTTGCTGAATAAATAATGAGATGATTGAGTAGCTTTGTGAAATTACGCAGCTTCTTCTAAACCTAGACCGAAGTTTCTCAGAATCTACAACAGCCCAGAAAACACGCAGTGTTTAAGGTAAATATCACCATGGCCATATATATTTCTTCTAACTTCTGACTCCATTTAAAGAATCTAACACTCTACCTTTTACCTCCTATGTTTATGTGAGACATTTTAACACATTATAAGAAAACTTAAAATACTGCATGTAACTGTGGAGAAGGAAAAATAATTATCCCTCTACCTTTCTAGGTTTTTGACTGAGATGCCCTTATAATAAAAAACAGATTAACAGGAGAAAAACAAACAAAAGTTTAATATCTACCTCCTGTGGACATGGGAGATACCCAAGAAAACTCAGTAACTCCTCAAAATAGCCCAAACCATCAACTTAAATTGCACCTCCAGCTAAAGACAAAAGAAATTGTAGGGCTGGAGGGGGGCCCATCAGCTATGGAAGGTTACCAGGATAAACACAATAAACAAAATTTAGGTTGTTATGCAGATTTAAATCCTCATCCTCTCTACTGACAAGAGTTTCTAGAAATTTAGAGTCATCCTTCTCTTCCTGGTACAGAGAGAGACACCCTTACAAATGGAGATTTCTCTTATAAACTTAAATGTCTCTTACAAAAGGGCAACTTCTACTCAGTTTGTAGAGCTTTTCCTATGACATTTCTTAAAAATAATCAGCCTAGGGCTTCCCTGGTGGCGCAGTGGTTGAGAGTCTGCCTGCGGATGCAGGGGACACGGGTTCGTGTCCCGGTCTGGGAAGATCCCACATGCCGTGGAGCGGCTGCGCCCGTGAGCCATGGCCGCTGGGCCTGCACGTCTGGAGCCTGTGCTCTGCAACGGGAGAGGCCATAACGGTGAGAGGCCCGCGTACCGCAAAAAAATAAAAATAATCAGCCTAAAATGATTCTTATGTCAAAGAAGCTTATTTTGGGGTGACTAATTCTGCCTCCCCCCATTCATGGCCAAATCTACAGAAAATGACACGATAACAGAAATACCTCATTTCTTCTTCAGGTAGGAGGGCAAGATGTTGGACGGTCCATGAGCTCAGGCAACAGACCCAAACTGCCTGGATTTGCTCCCCAGCTCCACCAAATACTTAGCAAACGAGACCTTGGGTGAATTAATCACCCTCTCTGTGCATTAGTTTCCCCATCTGAAAAATGGCACTCAGCTCATAGGATGAATATAGCATCTAGAGCATAGGATTACTGTGGAGATAAATAAACCAAGGCAAGGAAAACACTTATCACAGAGCCGGGCACATAGCTTTATATGTTAATATTCCAAGTATAAGATAAAGTGAGAGCAACATTTACATTTTATTAATTATTTCCCACATTAGGTGTATGAGAAAGTCCGCCAACATTTTATAGCATGCGCTCATTTTGTAGACAAATTTTCAACAACTGATGATGGTCTATAAGACAGGTGCTGTGAGAACCAAAGGCTTTTAGCTGCCCTCTTTCCTACCCAACTCCTGCTGGGTACACTACCTGATATGTTCTCCATTTGGCAGTCAGAGAATTGATAGCGCAACAAAAAACATTTTTGTTAACTAATATTCTGTATTAGTTCTCTGATGAAAGAAACAAACAATTCATCTGAAACTAATTTCTTAAGGATATTATGGTAGGAACTGTATCTATGGGAGACTGTCAGAGTGCTATAAACAGAGCTAAGCTTCCTAAGGAGGGAATACAGTGATTTTCATTAACACGTAATACTGTCCAAATTTTCTTCTTTATGGCAGTGTGACTGGAAAAAGGAAGGTCTAAAAAAAGGTCTAAGTATTAGAATACCCACAATTTAGCCTTAGGTTTTCCATGGTTTAGCAGTAGCAGGGATGAGTGTATGTAGAAAGTCCCAGTGGCAGCCCTAGCCTATTGCTTGCCACTCAGGATAAGCTCAATCCTGGTGGCTGAAGGAATAAACTAAGGCAAGTCATTTAATACTGAGGTTTCCTGAACTGAAAAGAGAAGAGATAATACCACATTTGTATTGCATTGGCAGTGACATGAGAAAATAAAAGTTTCATAAACACAGGTGCTATTAAAGCATTTAAAATTTCTCTTGTTTCTCCATCACCGCATACATAATACACTTTTCATTTACAGGGTTTACTTGATAGAAAATTTTAGAAATTACTTTATGGGTTGGAAGGAGGTCGAGAACCCAGATATCACAAAGTAAATTCAAGTCAACCTTCAGCCCTGTCTAGACATGCAGACCAGGTTTTAAAAAGCAAACTTGATTTCAAATCTAAGAACACACGTCTAACTGGTAATGGATCTTGTTATGGCCAGTCCACATGTAGTCATCATTTATAAACTAACACCCAAATCTTTTCTTTTCCATCCTTTCATTAAAATAACATATCTGTAAGACAGACATGAATAGAAAAGTTCACAGCTGTAGTAGCACTAGTTACTGTGTTTTTAGTATAATGATGATGATAATATTTAAAATGTCAATGATAATAAGTTAATACTGAACAATCACCGACTCCACGCCAGAGGCTGCTGTGCCCTGCGGGGTCCTCGGACATCAGCCACCCCTCTTCTTCCTTTCTCAGTGAGGGTGGTCTCTGTTGTCCCTGTTCTCTGGCCCACGGGTAGACATTTGATCTAGGCCTGCCTAATCTGCATATTTCCCTCCTGGCAAATTAGGCCTGGGGATTTTCCTACAAATAATTAGAATGAGAAATTTCTCTTTTTCTTTAATTTGACCACTGGGAGGGTACCAGTCTGACTTGCTGCCATGCCTTTTCTCACATCACAAGAAGAACCTGCCTAGAGATAAAGCAAAGGAAACTAGGGCAAAGAGAAAAAAGAGATTTCTGATTCTATTCTGTGAGCTCCTGGAACCAGCCATATCTGAAAGCCAATTCATCAGGGATGTTTAAGTGATGTGAGTGAATAAATCTCCCCTTTTACTTAAGTCTCTTTGAGTCAATTTCTGTCACTTACAACCTAAAGATATTTGTACTTGAGCTGTTGGACCAGGTTCTCAGGATCATCCTCCTTCCTTCTCAATATATATTCACCAGCCATAACCTGAAACTTAAATTTCCGGTTGTGTGTGTGTGTGTGTACATGTGTGTGGTGGGGCGGGTGTTAAACGAAACTAATTTAAAATTCTGTGATAGAATACAATTTGAATATGTGATGCCACACAAGCATAAGCCTTATAGTGAATTCCAAAGTGTGACTGAATTCTGTAAACTAAGTCAGACTCATAGAATAATGGTTTGGTTTGTGCTCTGATACTAAAGCTACAAATTTTAGCAAGTCACTGTACTTCTGTCATCCTCTGTTCTTTCACTTATGAAATAGAAGTAAGAATAACAGTCACTTCACATGGGAATAGCAACAATCCTGGCGATGACCAGCTAGGACACGCTGGACAATACCTGATAGCCACTCCGGCAGCGTTTAAGAGACAAAAAGCACTGCCTACCTCTAGACCTAGCCGCCTGTCTTACAGAGGAGAGTGAGGAGATTTATCAAGGCTCGTGGAAGTGGCCACAAAACTGGCCAGAGGTTCCCTAGGTTTTTCTCTTTACTGTGTTTTTGCATTCACTTAATCCACACATAATATTTATTTCTTATCCCTGGTCTCTCAGCAACACCACTGTTCTGTGAGCTACCTGGGAGTTGCTTAAAATGCTATTTTCATTCTAGCACTGAAGGAAATGTTAGTCTTCACTCTCAGATATTCTGATTTTGAATCTGGGAAAAAGTCCAAAAATTTGAATTTTTAATAACTATGCCCGGTATTTCTAATGCTGGTGATGCACAGACCACACTTGGAGAAACACTGAGTCTAGCCCATGAAGACGGTCAAAGAAACATAATCCCTTTTCTCTTGGGTTATAATTATCCCATTTGTAAAGTGTTTTGATTTAAAACTGAAATGTATGGCCACATGTGATGCAAAGGTCCCTGGGAAAATGTTTATGTGAAAATTTCCCTATCCAGTGCACAGTATAAGTGGAAGTTCCATAAATAAAAACTGCCTATACTTTGGGAAACATATGAGGTGAGCATTATCATTCCCTTTATGTGGCTAATGTTAGAGACCAGAGAAAGTGAAGTGAAAAATGTATATCATTTGCCTGACTAATGCTGTAATTTAAAACTACCAATTCCTGCAGAGCATTTTGTATCCACATGGAGCTGGGCACACAGGCAATAAATTAATATGCCTCAAAGCAATAAGGTTCCTGAATGAATGACTGCCTGTGTTTTTTAAAGAAAAAACAGCTTTAGATTATTAATATTCATTCACATTTTCCTCCATATGTTTTGTGAATGCTGCTTCTTTATTGAATTTCTAGGAAACAAAGCAACTTGGTTAACCTATAAGTTAAATGAAGCTATCATTGTGTCTAATGCAGAATTGAAGGGGATCTCAGTCAAAATGTTCTAACAGCACTGTCCTCGTATTTTATCCAAATGGTTTTTGAAGACCGGAGTGACAAGGAGTTGGATGCTTGGTGTTGTCCTGCAAGTTTTTTACCTGCGAGTGTTATGGTTTAAATCCAACCTATGAAGCAGAAAGGAGCCATGGAGGTAACCTACCCTGACATCTTGGCTTTATGGGTAGAGTCAGAGGGTCCTGTAAATTCAGAGATGGACTCACAGACACCAAATAAATTACAGGCAGAGTTATTAAACCCAGAACGTCCTTAGTCCTCAGGCAGTGTTACCTACTATATAAACAGTACTTCTCAAAGAGAGCTCAGAAGAAAGGTGAAGCAAGGCCAAGCACTTGCATTGAATACCTGGTCTTTTGCATTCATAAAGGAGTTTTTAGACGAGCCATCTAGGTCAACATTAACCTATGACAGTACTGATATTATTTTTCATAGACAAATGATCACGCTATGAATTTCATCAGTTATCAATGAAAAAAATACCTCTTTATATGCATATATGGTTTATACATTTTTTCCTTTGCTCCTTTGTAAGATAATCTATTGAAAGTAGATAGTGAGGAGTCCCCTCAACTCAGATGAATAGAGTTCGGAGAGGTTGAATGTCTTGGCTGGGCTCCCCTATTCCCCCTGGTATGGTATCTTCATATTTACACAACTTTCACATACTTTCACAATGGCTTCTGAAAACAACCAAACTTCCCTTTAACAGCCTGATTTACATGCCTACCTAACCATCTAGGACTTGAGTCCCTTCTTTGAAGGTTTAGATAACAATGCATCTTGAATCCATTTTTCTCTATATATTATTCAAGGATTTTTGCAAAGACTGTCCAAAAGATCCCCTAATATGTAAACTGAGATAGCGCTTGCTTTGCTGGCAGAGTCTTGACAGTCAAAGTCCAGCTGCTCAGGAATAATAACATGCAATTGGCTTGCTATGAATTTCTCCATTCTCATCTAAGACTAAGGACCAGGCCAACCAGACCACTCTCGTATAAATCCGGTACATCTCTCTGATTTATCATCCCTGGCCTGTCTGACCTATAGTCAGATGGTCATAACCTGTATCTTATGCAACCACAAGACTCTGAAATCCAGGGCTTTAGCCTCATAACAGGGATTTGCTTTCTAGATTTATCGTACCTACTCTTTAGACTCCACAGGGAATAATTCCAGTTAAGAATGACTATTTAAAAATATTAGAGATCATGCAGCCTAGGTCAGAGGCAGGCCTTACGGAATTTTATTTCTCTACAGCTTCTAGCCTATTCCTTTTTATGAATCAGTTTCCCTACAGGGTAGTTAGGGTCAATGGGAACCTCCTTACTCCATCCATAGGCCACAGTGATCTTTAAACATTTTGTGTCAGAGAACTTTTTTTTCTAATTGAAATCTTAATATCAGAAAACAACATTCTATGAGGATACAATCATGAATTGTATGAATTATATCACCTTATTATTACATTGTTAATAAAACTGGAAATCCCTTGTTAAACAAAATGTGAATTTGGGTGTTGAGAAGAAAATTGTAGAAGTCTCTTTGGGGCTCAGTAAGGCCAAGCAAATTCTGATTAACAAAGTACTCCTTGGCAATGGTAACGAGGAATTTTTTTCTGATATTTTTTAACAACTCATTTGCAATCATAGGATATTCTTCAATTAACTAAATTAGATGCCTAAAAGAGTAGCAATATTTGGGGATTATTGTTTCAAATGTGTCTACTAAAAACATCTAACACATTTAATTACATAAATGTGTTATACAAGAAGTACTAAAACTTAGAATAGGTGCAGAATACGTGCTTAAACTCCACAGGATACATTCATCTGATATTTACTGACAAGAGCACTGCTGATACACAGATAGATGACCTGAGTTTTGCATAATATTTTAAGGAAATGTAATGCCCATGAACTGTATAATTCTGTGTGAGTGAATATGCAATTTTGAAGTGACTAGATATGCAAAGTCTGAGATTACAAAGATTAAAAAAAGAGTCTCTACAACTTTTCCAATCAATGTATACATTTTAAAATAAATAAAAACTCAAAAAATATGGTTCAAGATAGCAGAAGCAGCTTTATTCTGATGTGTGCACAGCCTTGCACAATTAAAGCACTGGTGATCTCCAGTATTTTAAAAGTTGCCATATGATTATTACATGTTTAATTACTAAAAAAAATTCAACTTAATAAAATGTTTAGATAATCCCAGAAATGTTTCAGCAGAACTTCAATCAGAGACATTCATTGTGAAAATTACTGCTGGTAAGCACCAGCTTATTCCAAACAATATTTGTGAACTAGTGAGCCATGATACGGTTCTCATTTCCATTCTTATTCATTCCTTATAACCACCCTTTCATGCAGGTACAAATTTTATTCCCAAGAGGTGAGGGTTAATTTGTGCAAGACTGACACCTTGCAAACTGGCCAGCACCAGAAAGAACCTATCTTATTTACAGCCAAACAGGAAAACACCTGGAGGCCAATAGATATACTACCTGACACTGCTTACATTCTCCCCCTCCTTGGTTAGCTTTTAACCAGAGCCAATTTGGCCTCACTTAAATCCACTCTGTTTTAAACTCCCACCTGCTCTTCCCCTCCTACCAATCTATTTTTCCCAAGGGGTCCAATCCAGTTTTAACCCTTTGCTGCCTTCTTTTTCTGAGAAAGCAAGTTCTGTTTCCCATGATCACACCACCCTCAGGTTTACTGAAGATTAAGTTCTGTTTTGGCTTAAGACTCAAATCACCTTAAGTACAAAAAGCCTATTGGCTGTTCTTTCCCAAACTCATTTCTTAGAGGGAGTGACAAAAAATGGAAGTCACACTTTTATAAAGTGTAAAAAACACTGCTATTAGGTTTGAGATATAAAACTAATCATATATATGTGTTAGCATATGGTATTTGTTTTTCTCTTTCTGACTTGCTTCACTCTGTACGACAGACTCTAGGTCCATCCACCTCACTACTAATAACTCAATTTCGTTTCTTTTACTGATGAACTTAGTTGCAGGGCAGGAATAAAGAGACAGACATAGAAAATGGACTTGAGGACGTGGGGTGGGAGGGTGAGGCTGAGGCAAAGTGAGAGTAGCATCGACATACATACACTACCGAATGTAAAATAGTTGGCTGGTGGGAAGCAGCCGCACAGCACAGGGAGATCAGCTCAGTGCTTTGTGACAACCTAGAGGGGTGGCATAGGGAGGGTGGGAGGGAGGCTCAAGAGGGAGGGGATATGAGGACATGTGTATGCATATGGTTGATTCGCTCTGTTGTGCAACAGAAACTAACACAGTATTGTGAAGTAATTATACTCCGATAAAGATCTATTAAAAAAGAAAAAAAAACTAATCATATACTTTTGCCATCCCTGTGTAAAAGAAGACTGAGGACAAGCAAAAAATCACTTAGCTCTTTGATCCAAAAAAATACACTTCTGGACGAAAAGACCTGAAACTAAATACTATAACAGCATCTTTTTCAAAACTGATGCTTACCAATATTCACTCCAAAAGCCTCAACAGCCATTATATCATAAACCCAGCCCAGTTCCCCACCTTGCAAGATATGCCTTTAAACTGCCCAGGGCAGATCCTAAAACCCTATAAGCCCCAAAATCCTTCTTCTGAGACTCAACTAATACTCTGTCAATGTGTGTTCTCTCTTATACAGCAGGTCTAACACACTTAGCTTTGCTTAATCAACAGGCTCTTCTGATGGTCTTTAAGGGATGGGAATCGATAGCCAGACTCCACACATCAAAAATAAGAAAATAAGAAAACTGATATAAAGGACATGAGCAGGCAATTCATAGAAGAGGAAATCCTCAGGACCTTTAAAGTGTGGAGTATGTTCAAAGGAAAGAGAGTATTTCTAAATAATGCAGAATGTAGATGAATTTCCTGACGAAGACGGCATTCAAACTTAGACTCATGTGAAGAACTAGATTTCCACAATCTGAATCAGAGGTGAAAGATGCAAGGGAAAGATTTCCAGGCCAAAAGAGTCATGATAACCTTAGGAAATAAGACTATGTGATGTGACTGATGGAGCAGTCTAGTGGGACAAGTATAAGTCAAGAAAAGGCTGGACAAGGAACTGAAGACCAGATCATGAAGGGTCTGGAGTATTTTGAAGATGCGACGTAAAGGATATGGTGGTCCTCCATCAGTACTGCATTCTCACATTGCTGTTTAACTCTACAGGGACCACTGCTCAAGTGGGTTATGAACTCCTCCAGGGCAGGGGTTTTGCTGTGAACTGTACCCTCCAAGGTTCTAAACTAGCGGCCTAGACATAGAGATATGAAAGCGTCACTTAAAAAAAAAAATACAACAAACACCTCTGTTAGCATCTTATATTTGTGTTAGAAATTCATTGCAGCTCTGTGAGTGAAGGGGGCAAGGCATGTATTATTCCTTGACAAACAAACGGTGGTTCAAAAAAGAAAGGGGAAGACAATCACCAACCACTGGCACGGTTGTGGTATGTTTGTGTGTGTGTGTGCGTGTGTGTAAACTCACATGCACTTATATGTGTATGGATGTATATTTATGCACTCACACATGTACACACAATTCTCTTGTAAGTGCTCACAACAATTCTGTAAGGCAGATACTGTTATTATCTTTTCAAAAACAAAGAATCGGAAGCTCCAGTTGGATCAATGGGTGGAGCTGGCCCATGAACTCAGCTTGTCTGACCCCTAGTCCAGTGTTCACTTCATTATACGATATTTCTTCCCCTCACTTGCCATTTTCCAAAGCTCTTTTCTGAGAGTGCTTTCCCTATCCTTCCGACAAACAGAGACAACCCTAACTGTTGAGCTGATCTCCTTATCATGCCCCAAACAGACACTGCAAGTTTTGCTGACTTGTTTATGGCTTTAAACAGAAGAGCTCTTCCTACTGGATACTAAGTTAAGACACACAAATATTTGGGCTTCGACCCTGGTCCCCAAAGACAGATGTGTATAACATTCAGCTCACAAAAACTGAAACTCAGGATGTGGCTGTACTTTTCCTAGTGAGTTTAGACAAGGCTCTGTGACTTTCATGCAAGTCTTCTGCCAACAGCTTCTTACAACACACCTAAAATTGGCTTCTTAAGAAGGCAACCAACTGTTAAATGTATTCCATTTCTCATAAAGCTGAAAATAATTTACCTTCAGTTGCACTGCAACATATGTGAAAAGTAGGTGTCTTTCAGAACAGATGTGGGGGCCATTCTTATAAAAATTTCTAACTAGAGCAACATTAAACAGCCAGCTTACTTATGAAAGATGTTTAAGAGCTTAATCAGTGAATCCCATGGATTACACCTCCTCCTGCCTTGTCTCACTCTCATTAACTATCAACTCTTTTAGCTGCATCTTAAAGTTCCTCATAATGCATAGTGCTTGGCCTACAGTAGGTGCCCGCCTACTTTTGGGTGAGTGATTGCTTGAGAAGATGGGTATTTCTCTATTTCAGTAACCTCAGTATCTGAGACATAATAGGCAAAATGTGTCAATTAATTAATTTCAAAAGGCTTCATTCAGAAATGATATTCTGAACTGGATTTTTTTAAACAAGTTATTGGAGTATAATTGCTTTACATTGTTGTGTTAGTTTCTGCTGTATAACAAAGTGAATCAGCTATACATATACATATATCCCCATTGCCCTCCTTCTTGCGTCTCTCTCCCACCCTCCCTATCCCACTCCTCTAGGCGGTCACAAAGCACCAAGATGATCTCCCTGTGCTATGCGGCTGCTTCCAACTAGCTATCTATTTTACATTTGGTAGTGTATATATGTCCATGCCAGTCTCACACTTCTTCCCAGCTTACCCTTCCCCCTTCCCGTGTCCTCAAGTGCATTCTCTACTCTACGTCGGTGTTTTTATTCCTGCCCTGCCCCTAGGTTCTTCAGAACCTTTTTTTTTTTAATTCCATATATATGTATTAGCATACAGTATTTGTTTTTCTGTTTCTGATTTACTTCACTCTGTATGACAGACTCTAGGTCCATCCACCTCACTACAAATAACTCAATTTCATTTCTTTTTATGGCTGAGTAATATTCCATTGTAGGTATGTGCCACATCTTTTATCCATTCATCTGTCGAAGGACACTTAGGTTGCTTCCATGTCCTGGCTACTGTCAACAGAGCTACAATGAACATTGTGGTACATGACTCTTCTTGAATTATGGTTTTCTCAGGGTATATGCCCAGTAGTGGGATTGCTGGGTCATATGGTAGTCCTATTTTTAGTTTTTTAAGGAACATCCATACTGTTCTGCATAGTGGCTGTATCAATTTACATTCCTACCAACAGTGCAAGAGGGTTCCCTTTTCTCCACACCCTCTCTGGCATTTACTGTTTGTAGATTTTTTGATGATGGCCATTCTGACTGGCATGAGGTGATACCTCATTGTAGTTTTGATTTGCATTTCTCTAATGATTAGTGATGTTGAGCATCTTTCATGTGTTTGTTGGCAATCTGTATATCTTCTTTGGAGAAATGTCTATTTAGGTCTTCTGCCCATTTCTGGATTGGGTTGTTTGTTTTTTTGATACTGAGCTGCATGAGCTGCTTGTTTATTTTGGAGATTAATCCTTTGTCAGTTGCTTCATTTGCAAATATTTTCTCCCATTCTGAGGGTTCTCTTTTCGTTTTCTTTATGGTTTCCTTTGCTGTGCAAAAGCTTCTAAGTTTCATTAGGTCCCATTTGGTTGTTTTTGTTTTTATTTCCATTTCTCTAGGAGGTGGGTCAAAAGGGATCTTGCTGTGATTTATGTCATGGAGTGTTCTGCCCATGTTTTCCTCTATGTTTTCCTTTTATAGTGTCTGGCCTTACATTTGGGTCTTTAATCCATTTTGAGTTTATTTTTGTGTATGGTGTTAAGGACTGTTCTAATTTCATTCTTTTACATGTAGCTGTCCAGTTTTCCTAGCACCACTTATTGAAGAGGCTGTCTTTTCTCCATTGTATATCCTTGCCTCCTTTATCAAACATAAGGTGACCATATGTGCGTGGTCTTATCTCTGGGCTTTTTACCCTGTTCCATTGATCTATATTTCTGTTTTTGTGCCAGTACTATACTTTCTTGATTACTGTAGCTTTGTAGTATAGTCTGAAGTCCAGGAGCCTGATTCCTCCAGCTCCATTTTTCTTTCTCAAGATTTCTTTGGCTATCCAGGGTCTTTTGTGTTTCCATATAAATTGTGAAATTTTTTGTTCTAGTTCTGTGAAAAATGCCAGTGGTAGTTTGATAGGGATTGCATTGAATCTGTAGATTGCTTTGGGTAGTAGAGTCATTTTCACATTGTTGGCTCTTCCAATCCAAGAACATGGTATATCTCTCCATCTGTTTGTATCATCTTTGATTTCTTTCATCAGTGTCTTATAGTTTTCTGCATTCAGGTCTTTTGTCTCCCTAGGTAGGTTTATTCCTAGGTATTTTATTCTTTTTGTTGCAATGGAAAATGGGAGTGTTTCCTTAATTTCTCTTTCAGATTTTTTATCATTAGTGTATAGGAATGCAAGAGATTTCTGTGCATTAATTTTGTATCCTGCTACTTTACCAAATTCATTGATTAGCTCTAGTAGTTTTCTGGTAGCATCTTTAGGATTCTCTATGTATAGTATCATGTCATCTGCAAACAGTGACAGTTTTACTTCTTCTTTTCCAATTTGGAGTCCCTTTATTTCTTTTTCTTCTCTGATTGCCGTGGCTAAAACTTCCAAAACTATGTTGAATAATTGAGGTGAGAGTGGACAATCTTGTCTTGTTCCTGATCTCAGTGGAAATGCTTTCAGTTTTTCACCATTTAGAGCGATGTTGGCTGTGGCTTTGTCATATACGGCCTTTATTATGTTGAGGTAAGTTCCCCCTATGCCTACCTTCCGGAGAATTTTTATCATAAAAGGATGTTGAATATTTTTGAAATCTTCGTCTGCATCTATTGAGATGATCATATGGTTTTTATCCTTCAATTTGTTAATATGGTGTATCACACTGATTGATTTGTGTATATTGAAAAATCCTTGCATTCCTGGGATAAACCCCACTTGATCATGGTGTATGATCTTTTTAATGTGCTGCTGGATTCTGTTTGCTAGTATTTTGTTGTGGATTTTTGCATCTATGCTCATCAATGATATTGGCCTGTAGTTTTCTTTCTTTGTGACATCTTTGTCTGGTTTGGGTATCAGGGTGATCGTGGCCTCAAAGAATGAGCTTGGGAGTTTATCTGGATTTTTAAAATACTACTATGTAAAAGAAACAAACACTCATCAACTCAAGCTCAAGAATTATTTTGAGATACCTACTAAATATACTCATAAGTAAAAACCTTCAGTGTAATTTTATTTAAAAGCTATAAATTGGAATGAGAGGAAGAACAGCAAATCTGATTTTCACCTATTTTTTTTTTTCTTTTTTGCAGTACGTGGTGATTTTCACCTATTTTTAAATGTAAGCTGTAGATCCACACAATAGCAAAACATTTCCATATTCTAGGCTGTGTCTAGTCATTCAAAGCAAATTAGAAAACTGAGGAAAGTTTCTGGATAATTCTGGTTCTTCTTAACCCTCACATCTAAAATGCATAAATAACTGAGATAAAAGATATAGAGCTGGGGGGCTTCCCTAGTGGCGCAGAGGTTGAGAGTCTGCCTGTCAGTGTAGGGGACACGGGTTCGAGCCCTGGTCTGGGAGGATCCCACATGCCGCGGAGCAACTCGTCCTGTGAGCCACAACTACTGAGCCTGCGCGTCTGGAGCTTCTGCTCTGCAACAAGAGAGGCCGCGCCAGCGGGAGGCCTGCGCACCACGATGAAGAGTGGCCCCCGCTTGCCGCATCTGAAAGCCCACGTACATAAATGAGGACCCAACACAGCCAAAAATAAAAAAATAAATAATTTTTAAAAAAAATATAGAGCTAGAAGCTTCTAGAAGGTCAGTTTCATGTGTACTTCACTGGGAGGGTGCAGTATTTGACCCTGTGTCCACTGAACAATTGTTGAGCAGGGGAAGGATTTCTTTTACTCAAACATTCCTACTGGGAACAGAGTTAAGACTCACATATACTTTGGCTCTGCAGTTGTGGCCATATTCTGCTAGGCCATGAGAAGTGAAGAGGCAGAAGTACTTCTCTTAGTCAATTCAGGCTGCTATAACAAAGTACCTTACACTGAGTGGCTTAAACAACAGAAACTTATGTCTTGCAGTTCTGGAAGCTACAAGTCCAAGACCAATGCACCAGCATGGTTGGGTTCTGGTGAGGACCACCTCTGCCAGGTTGCACACTGCTGGCTTCTTGCTGTGTCCTCACATAGCAGAAAGAGAACAGTAACTCGTTCTCCACCTCTTCTTATAAGGGCACTAATCCCATTCGTGAATGCTCCACCTTAATGACCTAATCACCTCCCAACAACTGCTGGGGGTGTGGGCAAATATTCAGTCCCTAACAATCCTCGCTAATCTTTGCTTGCAGACTACCTCAGGATTCCCTTTTATCTCCTATAAATATTGAAGCTATTAGGAGAGCAACTCTACTTCTGAAACTACTTGTTTGGCTCAACGCATTCAAGCCAGAAATGTTCATTATGCATCTATGTGTCAGTCACAGTTTTAGACACTATTGCCATGGTGATAAAGGAAATAGATTTGGTTCTTGCCTTCATAGAGGCAAACAAGAGTTTTACCATATTCAGCACTGGGGTAGGGTTAAAAAGACCTGAAGGACAATGAACCCTTTCCATGATACATTTTCATGTTTTGAACTATTTTAGAAAGGTAAAAAGTAGTCCTAAGAGATTCTGATGTCTTAGGCTGATAACCCCAGCTGATGGGCATTTATCTATAGAAGATCATGCCAGTCCAAGAGCACTGGAACCAGAAGAAGGAGAAGAAGGCAAGCCATCCATCACGCTTTCTTAATTGGTTGAATTAAAAACAGTAGAATACTAAGAACTTATGAATTTGTTGATTTGGGGTCATTTTAAGCAAAAGGTACACACACATCCACACACTCATATATATCAAGGACACTTTGAATTGCAGGAAAATTTCCTGCTCTCATGTGACCATGCTCCCTAGTGGTTATATATGACACTGGTTAACATATCAACATATCACTATGACATTTTAGAAGACATCTATATTTCTCAGAACCGCTTAAGATCATGCCTGAATTATAGCTCATACAGAAATATAGGTGATTACACACTATCTGGAATTGTAAAGCAGAGGTGTGAGGTGTGTGTGTTTGTGTGTAAAAGGAAAATTGAATGGAGGTGTGAGAGGAGTGGCAGGATCTGTTTTGTCTAAGCCTGCCATCTTCGCGCCAATTACAGTGAAAAGAAAATGTTCAATAATGATATGAGTTGAGAAATACCAACTGTATAATTTTTCATTTAAAAGGGAAAGCATGGTAAGCTTCCTGTGAATTTCTTCTGTGGAACACACCAGCGAGCTGAACTCAGAAGACAGGATATTCGTGGCCCTTTTTAGCTTAGGATTTATTTCCGTTTCCATGGCAATTCTGTCACATAAAACTGCATTACTCCTCCTGGTAAGAGGCCTTTCATTTGTCATATAAACCAGTAAGCCAAAAGGTGCCTTCAACAGTTAGGTCCAGTCCAAAATGCACAGCAAACTGGCGACTATACTTATTTTAAATCAATATTCTTGCTCCATTTTAATCACAATGGCATTGTTATTTGGCATTTTATTTGCTACATCATTTCTGAAGTCCTATTTTATTAGCTGGTATGGGCCTTTTGAGTACAACTGCACTGGAGCTGCAAAAGTCAATAAAAGTAATAAATTAAATGTACCAGTCAATCATTTTTCCTTTGCTCAAATCCCTCTGCAACCCTGACAGCAATGAACAACCAATTCTAATGTCCTCCACTTATGTCACTGTTAAAAATGCTAATAGATTGAGACTATTAGACTGGAACATGGCTTCAAGAGCCATCTGAATCTCTAATGGCAGAGCAGTATTACCATTAGTTTATTAACATTCTCTTGGGCACTTCTTTCAATAAATGTTCACACCGGCTCATTCCATTTTGAACTCCTGTCAAAGCACCATCTGATCACCATTTTGAGTGAACTCTTTTCTTCTAGGGACAGACCGCCCAAGAAGCAGTTACATTACCCTGACTTCCTGATTTGCCTTCCCACTCACTAGTTTGGGTATCCAGGATGGTGGGTGGCCTCTCTGCATTTGTCTACTGCAATCAATACTATTTTAAAAGGCATCATTTGGTGGGGGAAAGAATGGCTAAAGCAAAAGCCCATAAGATCTCCTGGTACTTGAAAAAAATCTATGCTTGACTTATTAGCATTCATAGCCCTCAGACATCCAATATTTATTGGGCACCTACTATATTCTAGATACTGCTTTAGCTGTCATACACAATATTGATAGAGAGTGAGAATTTATCCTTTTGGGAGCTCTCTTTGCAGTGGATCTAGAGAGCTTTCTATTATACCACATTGCCAGAATCTACTCAGAAATACTTAGAGTATTATTTCTCTTAATCAAGAGTTTATATACCAGAGAAACAAAGTTTCCACATGGTGAGATGAGAATAAAGAAGATAAAGATGAAAAGTATTTTCACCTGAATTTAATCAAAAAATGGTATTTGGAAGGTAGCTCTTCATAAGTTCTCAGCTCTTCTGCTGTTTATATAATGCATAATTATTAGGGACTGTGTCTCTGGAATTGCCAAATTTGAGGATTAACCCAGTGGCATATGTATAATGGGACTAGGACTTGCGGAATCTCAAGGAAAGTTTCAATTCAGCCGTGAAAGTCATGAAAACAAAGGTTTTTCAATACTGGTAGGTTTGCCTGGACTTACATATAGGCAAAATGGAGCTTTTCAATCTGTGGTTTTATTATTCTGATTTTTAAAAAATAGTTTTAACTATAGTGAGTTATTTCTAACTAGGAATACATTTGGAGACCAACTGGTCCCATCCTCTGCCAACCCCCAACATACTGCTAAAGACCACCAGATGGTCATGCAGTGTCTACTTGAGTACCTTGAGTGACAGTTAAGTCACTAACTTCAAGATAACTGTTTCAAAATCATTCCAGGATTTGTGATCACATTAAACAATTTTTCACCTTATAGATTCTATATCTATAGATATAAGGCCATACAGAAGAAATCTGACTTCTTCCTCGTGACAGCAAGTTGTATTTTTTAAGATACTTACTGCGACTGTCCTGAATATTCTGTTCTCCAGCCTAAAAATTCCCAGTGGCCCCTGGTCCTATTTGGAAAAATAGAATATTTATAGAAAAGAGAATATTTATACAAATCTACCAAGTGCCACAAGACCTGCTTTCTATTTTCTCTCTCTTAAATTTTACTTTTGGGTTAAGGTATGACTTGACCTAATTAGAAATGAAGTTATATCACCAGGGAGAATTACTATCCTAGCATTTGCTTATATCAGCAAACATTACTCATTACTGGGTGACTTGAATATAGACATTAATAAAAGCCAGCTCTTCTCTAGATGAGTTCACAGCTTTCATGGGAAAGACTTCCATCCATCCATTCATCCATCACTTCATTCAATATTTATTGAGTACTTAGTATTGTGACCAGCACTGAGATAGCACTAAGAATTTAATAGTAAATAAGAAAGACAAGGTCCATGCCTAGTAGAACCCACATTTCTATAATATAAAATGCTCAAATGAACAGAGAGTCCTAGAAAAGAAGGAGCTCACCATTATTATAGGCCAAAAAGAACAAGAAAGGAAAGGCTCTTAAATGCAAGTTGTATGAAGAATGGAAGATCCTCAGTGTAGACTGTACAGTCTACTACACAATTTAGTCTGATGGCAGTTATGGAGTATCCACTGTATGCAGAATGCCTAGTCAGGCAATACTGTGGAATAGACCAGAGTATTAGAGTAATGCCCTGAAAACACTAAAAGAATAATGCCACCTCACTTTTATATACAACGTTAGAGTACATAAAAAGATCTCTCGACATAACAATAATAATGCATAAGTAGACCTTACTTGATGAACAGGAAATATTTCTACATATCTCATTAAGTAAGTCATTAAGATCATCACCTCATTTGATTCTTATAACAACTGTGTGATGTAGCAAGCAAGAGTATTTTGAGCACCATTCTGTAGATGAGGAGAACAGAATCTCAAAAAAAGTTAAGTAACACCGTCCGGACTCAGTAAGAGATGCAGCCTGGGAATTAAGCTACGCCTTCCAACTCATGATTCTGTGTGTGTGTGTGTGTGTGTGTGTGTGTGTGTGTGTGTATTGATACCTGTGAGCATTTATTTAAGTCAAATGAGGCTAACTCTTGTCTCAGGAACCTATGTCATGACTGATTCACTAATAATAGGCCACTGTATTGGAGGATGAATTAGGAATACAAAAAATGAAACTTTGTTGAGTGGTATTTGAATTTTCATAGAAATTCTCCTCTGAAAGTGCATGTTTTGCTCACGAAGACAATGTTGAAAGGTACCTGCACTGTATTATGAACTGGGAGTTTAAAAAACAGGTGTTTCTCTGCAGTTAGGCATGTCCAGCGATAATAAGGATACAGCACTAGGATGGCATCATGTCACCTCAGATGTCTTCAACTTCAGTCTTCCTACTAGGACACCAGTGCTTTTAAATGAAATTTATCTTGTGCAATTATAGGTCTCAAATGTCAGGGTTTTTTCCGCAGAAAATCAAAATATGCAAATAAATATGTGATGCCTAGAGCACTTTTTCCTTGGGCTTAATTTCACAAAAATATTCAGCACTGCTGATGATAGCAGCTCAACAGGTGCTGAAAAGAAATCTCTGAATCTGCAGTTAGTTAGTCATATAAATACTTGCTTTTTTCAATTTAAAGGGCTTAAGAACAACTTAAATATTACAAAAACATTTAATGCTTACTTGCTTTATTTACAATAGTATCCCTTTGTCCATTCTTCTAGAAGCTAATTTTATAAAAGATGTATGTCATGAGAAATACACTAGGATAAGTCAACATCAACAAATAATCTTTTTTATTAGATGAAAATAATATCTTTTATAATATCTCACTGCCCCAAAAGACTGAATTTGTTACTTAAAATTAAAAGTCGCCTCTAGATCGTGTTCAATGATAGAAATGCATATAGGCCTGAATTAAAGAGGAGAACTCTCCAAGGAAGTGAGAAGAATATATCTGGAGGAGGCATCCCAGCTGCTACTGAAAAATACTCTTCAATCTAATTCCACAAATGTTTGTTGAGCAACTATTATGAACCAAGCACTGTGGTTGAAGTCAGAGACACAAAGTCGCTGACCTCAACTGTTTCCGAAGCACATAAAACAAATCCTACCATGATAATGGAACAAACTATTACTGTTACCCAGAAGAGAATCCATCTGACTACTCTGAGACTTCATTAATGAGGTGACATTTGAAGCAGGATGTGAAAGACAAAATGAGAAACAAAACTGTAGACAAAGTAAATAATAGACACAAAGGCTTAGAGACAGGGGAACACAGGATGTGTTTATAGACTAGTCTGTGGTCTGATGCAGTTAGAAATGAGGGGAAGTTGGGGACTGAGCTGGCAGAAGGGGAGCCTAGAGATGCAGGTTGGGACTACATCGTATGGCACCTTAAATACTAGACTTAAGGCATATGTAGTTCCTTCAAATATTTCAAATTATTTCACAAAAGGAACAAAACCATTCAACTGGTAACGAAAGGCAAGGTTTACCAATCATATCCATTTTAGAGAGGTGACATATTGAATACAGGTGGCAAAGGGGTTCTTATTTGTTGCGAGGTTTAGAGATGGAAGAGAATTGGAAGGTGTTAAGACCTATTGGTGGAGATGGTGATGAGGATTAGAAGCTGTGCAGATAGATGCAAATTGGACCAGCCTCAGTTACAAGTCACAGACTTACACATATAAGCATAAATATTTAGCAAGTAAATAAAAACACAAAAACCTGCTGATTTTCCATCAGACCCAATAAGCACACAGGGGAACACGTTTATGGTGCAAGATGCTCCACATTTGTGGAGTGTGATTTATCTTTCACACTTAAGACTGTCTTCATCTGTAAATTGGGTTAATCATGACACCTGCCTGAAGAAGAGAATGTGTGTAGGGAATCCGGTAAAGGCTCAATCAACACCATATCGTTAATATTGCTATTATTATCCACTTGTTTCTTTGGGCCTCTTTTGTATTTTTATGTATTTCTGAAACTGCGGTGTATTAATTTGTATCATGTTTTTACTTTATTATTATATAAGCACTATAATATTTAGTTTGTATATATTTAAGTAATAGTGGAGAAAAATAAATCTTCAGTATTTTTTCTACTAAAAAGAACCTATGTTTGCCATTTGACCATAAACTCCAGGAAGATAAAAATGAATTTTAGTCCCTTCCTGTATTCCCAGTGCCTTTCAGAGTTCCCGGTATATAGTACATTTTTGTGGGAAGAGGAAAGAGAGTAAAAAAGAGTAAAATTCAAAATATGTCTCAAAGTATTAAAATGCATAGCATCCTCATTTTACATGGTAATTCAGGAACAAAAAAAAAGAAAAATGACTAAGCTGTAACAGCGCAAAGTAATTTTAATAAAGGGAGAAATTACATTTGTTCTGTGAGCTGTAAACATTTGTTGTCAAAATAATAAAAAATCTCTTACCAACATTTATATGTGTATAGGGAAATAAAAAAAGAGTAAAACTAATATTTATTTAGTACACTGTAACTTAAAACACTAGAGAAAGTGAGAATTAAAGTGTTCTCTTTCTTTGTAAAAATAACAATAAAGAAAGCTTATCAAGACAGGACTTCCCCTTCTAGGAAGATGGAATAGATATAATTTTTCCTATCTTCCCACTAAGTACAACTAATAACCTAGTCCATTACACATAAACAATCATAAAGAGACTCTCAGAGAAGAAGGCAGACCAGCTAGGGTGCCTGTGACTCAAAGAACAACAGGGTGGTGAATTCCTTGGATTCTCCTCTAGCCTCATATATCCCAGACTATGAGATGGAGAAGCCAGCAACCTGCAAACTCCAAGGTGCACAAACAAAAAAACAATCTGCCAAGAAAAGCCTGCTTTTTCTAGCGAAAGGATCAGGAAAGCCTAGCAAGACAGAAAGCTTTTAGACAATAACCTCTCTACTCCAACCAAACACCAAGGAAAACTGTGAACCCTCCTTCCCTATAGGCATCAACAATCATTGGCCCACACTAAGGCACTTCAATCCTCATTTACGACGTAAACTCTCAACAAAGTGGGTACAGAGGGAACATACCTCAACAAACGTCGCCCATGACAAACCCACAGCTACCATCATATTTCTGGACTGTTTTCTCAATATGTAATCTCTATTCCACTCTCCTGTGGAAACTGCCTCTGTCCTCTACCTGGGCCTAGCCCCTCCTAGGCACTTCTGGCCTGTGGGGATCATGAGGGGAGCTGGTCTGCAATCCCATGCCCTGAGGCCAGGGCTTCTCCCTCTACTGTAGGTCTAACTCCTCAGCTGGGGTTGATCACGGGCCTCATTAAAGATATACATTCAGGCCTATTTTCCTAAAACTCAAGCCTCCTCAGTCACGCCTTACAACTCTGGACTTGAGAGTAGAGGAGACAAAGTCACATATCAAAGCCAAGGGCACCTGATTTGGACATTCTGAGAGCAGATCATGCTTCCAATAAGCTTCATGGGCAACTTTCTGCTCACCACTTTCTTCTTACCTCTTAATGACAACTCAGTCGGCCCAAAAGGCACCAGCAGTTAAATAGGAGAAAATTTGGCAGAGACGATGGTTCACACAGCATAAATATTTAAATGAAAGCTGAGAGGTAATGCAAGGGAAAATAAATCATCATTTGTGATTTTTTTTTTTTAACAATCTTTCTGTGGAGGGCTGCCGCAGTTCACAGAAGTAACAGACTAGAAGTCGGGACCCACCTTAACACCCAAAGGAACTTGGTCACGGCACGCCTGCTCTAGTAGCCTTCATTTCTTTTTTGGAATATAGTAATAATAATTCCTGACCACTCCAAAGCAGTGGCAAATATTTTATATGTATAACGTGCCATAAATGTCTATACAAGTACTTCAGACATGGAGATGACATTAAGGTATAGCATGAACAGTCTGAATATACATCAGTATTACGCTAACATCCCTGAGTTTAAACGTTAATGGACTTTCTTGGTGGTGCAGTGGTAAAAACTCCGCCTGCCAATGCAGGAGACACGAGTTGGAGCCCTGGTCTGGGAAGATCCCACATGCTGCGGAACAACTAAGCCCGTGTGCCACAACTATTGAGTCTGCACTCTAGAGCTCGCGAGACACAACTACTGAGCCTGCATACCACAACTACTGAAGCCTGTGCACCTAGAGCCCGTGTTCCGCAACGAGAAGGCACCACAACGAGAATGCACCACAATGAGAAGCCCACGCACTGCAACAAAGAGTAGCCCCCCACTTGCTGCAACTAGAGAAAGCCAGCACGCAGCAATGAAGACCCAATGCAGCCATAAATAAATAAATTAACACATAAATAAATTTATAAAAAGTAAAAATAAACATTAAATACCTCAGATGTTCTAATTTAGAGTGAGTACAGAAAATGAGGTCACTTCTGCACATCACATGCTCATATAATTTCTCACACATATTAGGGATTCAATGAATCTGAGGGGCATGAAAGTGGGAACAAAGTCTGCTTAGCTTAGAGGGGGAAGAAGATAACTCTATGTGGTTCTTCAATTAGTAACAGTAAATATATTTAAATGAGCAAACGTGCACAAAGTTTAACAGTGTACTGCACCCCAAGGAAACACTGGATTAGTGGTGGTTATTAGTTATAACAGCTTCTCTGATTTTGGAAGTGATTGTACTCACTTTGTTAGTCACTATATCTGAACATGTGATGCTTTTTCCACACTCACTTTGTTAGAGCATTTTGACCTTTTACAAACTCTCCACACCGTAATTCGACCTTCTCCAATATTTTCAACATTAAGTCATTTCCATGACATAGACATACAATGATAGTGTTCCAGATGAGCTGACTGATGACAGAAACGATGGTACAGAAGGAATCCTTGGAAAATTTTCATGTAATTGATGCTTCTGTACGGAGGGAATGGAAAGAGAAAGGAACTAATATTTTAAACTCTAGAAAGTAGAATTCAGATTGAACTATGCTGATCATGTAATGAATAAGATACGGAAATGACTTAGTGATGAATGAAAATGTTGTAAATGGTCCTCTAGTCCATTTATAATGTTGATGGCCTCCTCTGTATTAAAACTGGCAAACTTAAATGTTTGATATAAAAAAGGATGATATAAAAAAGGATCTAGGGCTTCCCTGGTGGTGCAGTGGTTGAGAGTCCGCCTGCCAATGCAGGGGACACGGGTTCGTGCCCCGGTCCTCTGGGAGGATCCCACATGCCGCGGAGCGGCTGGGGCCGTGAGCCATGGCCGCTGAGCCTGCACATCCGGAGCCTATGCTCCGCAATGGGAGAGGCCACAACAGTGAGAGGCCCGCGTAGCGCAAAAAAAAAAAAAAAAAAAAAAAGGATCTAGTTTTGGGGGGTATCTTACATGTATATTATATAATGCCAGATGAATTTACTTCTATAATGCATTCAAAAACGTTTAAGAATAAAACAGCACACAAAGTGACAGGGGTGCACTCTTAAGTATCACATAAATGAATAGTACAGCAACCAATTTTTAATTTTCATTCTTGGCGATAAAAGTCAAGTGACTTCACATTAGGATTAAATTTCTTGATTCTACCCTACTTTAGAGATTGTACTCTTAACCTATACACTGCTTACATAAGCCAGTTAACTTTATGCTCATCCTGGATAAACAATGAATATTGAAGATTCGTTGTATTTTGAATAAGTTATTGCATTTCAAAATAGGTACATCCTCAATTCACCGACCTTGGCTATAATAACATGTTTTACCAATTGATAATTGAAGAATATTCATTTTGGGAGAAGCACAAATACTGTTTGTCTCCTCCTAGTATGAAATAATTTTTCTCTTTTCTAAATTCCTATAACAGTCTATCTCTGTTCTTCTAGTGGCATTTACATTATTTTTCTTTGAATTTATGATGATTAATGCTCAGATACTATCTCTATCTCCCTGGAGCTTGTGCTCCTTAAAGTTCTTTAATATGTGGTTTTATATCCCTCTTAGAGCCAAATTAAAACCATTATCAATAGGTCAACAGAGATTGAACAAAAGGAAGTTAATTTTTTGGTGTTTTTTCCTAATTGTGCTGTAATTATAATTTATAAAAGATATAAATGCTCATGAGATTTCAGCCAAGGCTTTCACTTGAACAATGAACAAAATTCTCCAGCTAATGGAAAAATAACAATAAAAATTTTGAAATATAAAGAACTCATACAATTCAACAACAGCAACAAAACTCCACAAACAATCTGATTAAAAACTGGGCAGAGGAACTGAATAGACATTTTTCAAAGAAGACATCCAAATGACCAACAGGTGCATGAAAAAATGTTCAACAACACTAATCATCAGGGAAATTCAAATCAAAGCCACAATGATGTAACACCTCATACCTGACAGAATGTCTATCAACAAGGCAAGAGCTAACAAGTGTTAGCCAAAATGTGAAGAAAAGGGAACCTTTGGGCGCTGTTGGAGGGGAGGTAAATTGATACAGCTGCTATGGGAAACGGTATGGAGGTTCCTCAAAAATATTAAAAGTGAAGCTACCATAAGATCCAGCAATCCTACTTTTGGATATATATAGATATATATCCCCCCAAAACTGAGAACTAGATGTCAAAGAGATATATCCATTCTCATGTTTACTGCAGCATTATTCATAATAGCTGCGAGGTGGAAACAACCTAGTATCTTTCGGGGATGAACAGATAAAGAAGATGTGGTATACATATACAATGTAATACTGTTCAACAGAGAAAGAAAGAAATCCTGCCATGTGATAACATGGATGGACCTTGAGGCATGATGCTCAGTGAGATAAACCAGACAGAGGAAGACAAATGCTGTATTATAGCACTTATATGTGGAATCGAAAGAAGTTGAACTCATAGAAAAAGAGTAAAATGGTGGTTACCGGGGTCTAGGAGTAGGGAAACTGGGGGGACATTGTTAAAGGGTACAAACTTGCAACTACAAGATGAATAAATCCTGAAGATCTAATTCACAGCACAGAGATTACAGTCAACAATATTGTATTATATACCTCAAAATTACCAAGAGACTAGACATTAAATGTTATCACCACAAAAAGAAATGATAATTATGTAACATGATAGAGGTGTTAGTTAAAGCTATGTATAAATGCAGCAAGTCAACACGTTGTACACCTTAAACTTATACAATATTATATGTCAATTAAGTCTCAGTCAAATAAGTATGTAAGTAAATAAATAAAGTGAGGAGGCAAGCTGGGAAGTATACAGGGACAATATTGTGGAAAGGATGAGAATGACAGATCATAAGTGTGCTTATTTTTTAATGTTAGAAAATTAAATTTCTTTTAAGGATATTGTGTTTTGTTATTCAAAAATAATTTCTTGTTCTTAACAAAATATAAATTCTAATATAATGAGATATATCTATTCCACATATCCATTCATACTAAGTTAATAACTATAACAACTGGAATTGAATATTTATTTCAACATCCTGTTAAGTGACAAAATCTTGTTTATACTTTTTATAGACAATGTTTTCAGAATGAAATTGGCCTGTATGCCTGAGGCTGATATGAATTCACAAGGATACAAGTCTAAGAGAAATAATTACGTTTTTTATACTTCCACTCACTTAACACTGAAGACATAGACTAGCATATATTTTTATCTATTTATAAGGTCTTAATGCATTAGTCTTTAGAGCTACAAAAAGAAAAAAAAATGTCCTGTGGGATTTTATCTTCATAGAAGTTAACTTTTAAAATATATTTTGGGACCAAGAACTTTAATTTATCAGTAGTCCAAGTCTGTCTTAAACTAATTTGAGGCACCACACAAATCACCTAGTTAAGTCTCTAAATAAACTGGGTTTAACTTCTATAATAAGTAAATAAATACATTTAATATTTGTCTCCACAAGACATAAAACTTGGATGGAAAATATGTTAAAAAAAACTTTTCCAAAAAGTGATATTATTATAGCTTACAAACAATTAAGGATGACAGCCTTAGAGATACAAAGATTTTCATTCCCATTTGAACATTTCCAATCTCTTTTATCACTAGTCACAGAGATAAGTTTATGGCACCATTATGTCATGCTATATCCCAAATTTTGAAGCTGCCTTATGACTGATATACACAGGGGCATATTTTTAGAATTGATAAAGTATAACATTTGTTAGAAAATGTGTTAAGACTAAATTGGCTTTGGACAATTTAAGCTTTGGAAAATTAACCTAGGAGAGACCCTGGGGAAATAAAGATGGATTGGTTCCCACTGGCAAAGATGTTGAGATCACATTTTGTCATTATAAGAATGCAGGCAGGGACTTCCCTGATGGTGCAGTGGATAGGACTCCATGCTCCCAATGCAGGGGGCCCGGGTTCGATCCCTGGTCAGGGAACTAGATCCTACATGCATGCCGCAACTAAGAGTTTGCATGCTGCCACTTAAGACCCAGTGCAACCAAATAAATAAATATGAAAAAATAAAAGAGGGCTCGTGTCCTTTGCTTTTAAAAAAAAAAAAAAAAAAAAAAAAAAAGAATGCAGGCAGTAACTGTCTCTAGGCAGCCGTCTATGGCCACGGGGGCCTCCCTACCTGAATGCCTTTTGTCTGGAGTCCTGTTAGGAAATGTGGGAAACTGTCCTTTTCCATACACAGTAAGGCCTAAGTGAGAAGGAATTTACTTAGACTGGGAGACCCAAACATTGGAAACCACTCTTTCGACACAGGAGCCACCTGACTTAAAATGATTTGCCCAGTGGGCTTCCAGTGACACAATCTCTCTTTTACAAACAAAGCTCCTGACACAAATGACCCAAACTTGTCAAATTCCATCTGACAGAGTGCTTCCCAACATACTCTCTTCAGAGCACTCCTTCCAAGAAAGTTTCCCCCAAACAGTTCTGCGATTAATACAGACTCATCACGAAGCAAGATGGTAGTTAAGAGCATTAATTCTGCAGTTAGTCCCCTGAGTTTGACACCCATGTGTCCACAGGCATATATTTTAACCTCTATGCCTAAATTTTACTACTGTGAAATGTGGATACCAATAATATCTACCTCATAGGATTATTGTAAGAATTAAATTAGATATTACACATACAAGGCTTAGAACAGTGCTAGGTATGAATTAAACACTCACTGAGGGACTTCCCTGGCAGTCCAGTGGTTAAGACTTCACCTTCCAATGCAGAGGGTGTGGGTTCGATCCCTGGTCGGGGAGCTAAGATCCCACATGCCTCGGGGCCAAAATACCAAAACATAAAACAGAAGCAATATTGTAACAAATTCAATAAAGACTTCCAAAATGGTCCATATCAAAAAAAAAATCTTAACAAAAAAAATTCAACAAATGTTAGCTACATGTAGCCATAAAAGTAAACCTGGAAATCCTTCATATAATAATCCGCTTCTGAAGATTACTGTGATGTGAGCATATAAATGCTCTGAAAACTACTTAAAGAAATCAGTTTAACCTACTATTTCCCAAACCTAAATAGTAGATCATTTAATGACTCACTGAACTAGTTTTCAACAGAATATTCTATGAAAAACTATCCCAACAATTTTTACTGATGCCAAAACCAAGTTGAGTTGACCCACCATCTTTTCAAGAAGATAGCCATTCTCACTTTAAGCAAGTAATGATCTCTTTGGACGAAAACTGTGTGACAAGACGTTTGAATTCAAGGGCAAGCCGCATGAACTAAGACAGGCCAACCCCCAAAAATGGACTTTGAAGCATTCTTCAGAAACCAAGTACATCCCAATTCTGCGGTCATCTGTTGCTGAACACTTGAATGACCCATTCGTTTACACTTTTGCTGTACCCTAATCAATTACTTACCTACATGTTACAGAGAAGGAAAGGTTGATGACCCTGCATTCAGCAATATAACAAGACTGCTAGCAATCACCTAAGAAGGACAGTTCGCCCCTCAGACCAAACTTAAAAATAACAGCTCCTTGAATTGGACACTCAAAAGTTCTAGGCATCTCATATTACTAATTCTCACAGAAATCTTCCAGTGGGCATTATAACCCTCATTTTACACATAAAGTAACTAAAGCTGCAAAAGCAATTGAATTACATAATTAGGAACCAGGTAATAATGGATTCACCCAGATCTGTGAGATTGCAAAGCTGGTGCTCATTCTTTTACACTATGCTGGCTATTTATACAATGAGTATAAACTGTTCCGCTTTGACTTTTTAATCATCTTTTTCTCCTATATCGTTGTCTCTTTTCCTTTGACATTGACTCATAAAATAGAATTACAGTCTCTGGGGGGAAGATTCTGAGAAAGCAAATCCCTATGGACAGGTACCCTCTTCTTAACTAGTCCTGAGTGGGAGTGGTTAGAAACCCAGAAAAGACTGGTGTGGCAGCTTTGAAATACTAACTTAGAGAAGGTTAATTTCTTAGGAATCTGCAGTGGAGACTTAAAAAAAAAAAAAAAAACAAAGACAATTGGAATTTGGAAACTGAGAATTGGTCTGAGGCCTTAAATTGTTGGAGGTTTTAGTTTTCTAATAAACTCAAGTTTCTCTGGAAAGTTTCTTGCTCAAGCTTAGTGGATGGGGCCTAATATTTGTGCAGCTGTAGGAATTCAACTTATATAAGTTAATGGCAAAATTGGATTAGCTATATGGAATTCTTCCTTACCAACAATATTTTAAGAAATGCATCTATTTCTAAAGATAGCTGAGGTACAGCTGCTCAGTGGAGAAAAATAACCTCTTGATTCTGCCATCATCAGGGTCTATTACTTAGAGAAATAAAGTTGACAGCAGTCAACATGAAGGCCAAGTCAGTGTCATGCTAAGACAAATAGGAGGAAAACAGAAAGCACCTTGTATTCTTTCTGCTTCCAAATAACCTTAATAGAATTAAATCCCAAATGTGCCCAAGATGGGCTGGAAGGATTTATAGACTACAAGCATCTAATGATTACAGATAAATCTGGGCATCATTAATATAGTACCTATGGGGAAATGTTCACTATTTCTGGCTTTCATATTTGTTGTAATTTATATTAATGGCTGTCAGAGTACTTGCTCAATAATTGGACTGTAACATTAATGAACTGGTGTTGATTTACTATACCTGAGGCTGTAAAATTATAATTATGAATGGCTGTTGAGAGAGGTACGAAGTCAGAAATCATACACTGACAGTAGCCCAAAGTGCATAGATAACTTGAAGATGCAACAAGAAGTTGGGATATAAGCTGAATGAAAAAACAAAGAAGATGTAGTCCCTTGGAGGCATTAAAACCTACCAACTTTAGACAGAGGTTTGTCCAGATAGAGACCAACACTCTCAGGAAAGTAAATCAATATTTTGGGGTTGGCTCAAATTGGCAGTCCAGAACTAGAATGGATCAGTGGGCAATGGAGGCAGTTAAACAATGTCTTCAAGTGCCTGATTCTCTACACTGCCATTCACTGCCATCAAGATGGCCCCATTCACGAGTAAGATGATTTCCAGCAACAAATATGTTTGTATCCGTGATGTTTCAGATGCAGTCGGAGAAAACAGGTCACGTCCAATGACCTTTAAACAGAAGCTCTAAACTTCCTGCTGTTTGGGTCACTTCTGATCCAGTCCCTGGGACCAGAGAGAATGCCATGTCCTGAATAAAACTCAGGCTTTAGTTATCTGATCCACTGACTATGACAAGGGAGTGTTATCCTAATTAGTTTTGACCAACCAAATTTCACCCCAACAAGAGGAACTCCAACCCCATCAAAAACCTATATCTACGGGCTGCTATTTTCAGAGAATATATTTCATAATGTCAAAGACAACAACTCCTTTTATTCTTCAAGACTCAGGTAAATATATCTGATATAAACATAAAGAAGGGAGTGGTGAGGGGGTAGATATTATCTACACAGATATAATTAACATCTAAAGATAGCTTCTAAAATGTGACCTATAAATGACAATTTTTTTTCTCAGAGTAAGGCTAAATACATTCATTTATACATACATACATATGCATGGAATTAGAGGTTTAAACATATGCAGATACCTCAGATATCCTGTGATGTTCTTTAAACTTTCTAAGTACCTACCAGTTGATTTTATAACTTAAAAACAAATAACCTCAGCTCCAAAAAACAAACAATAACAAAGTAAATTGACTTGGATATCCTACATTTCTGGGGATAATCACTTGAAACAAAGAGAGATATCTGCTTAACTTAATTTACAAGTAGAATCTAGCATTTCTAAGTAACTGGCCACAGAAGACATTTAAGGAATATTTCACATATAACTCATATCAGTGAAATTTTACACACCAGTGTGCCATATCATGATTAGTTATTCTCTACATATTTCAATTTACAATATGAGATTTCAGAACAGATTGAAGATGATTACTTTCTTCTTAAATTTTCTCAGATTCTAAATATTGCCCATATGTCAAGTTGTCACATGGTTAACTTGGTAAAATTAGAAGTTTAAAGAGGCTATGGTGACCTAAAGTAACTAGAGAAAGAAGAACAAAAAAAACCCCAAAGTTTGTAGAGGGAGAGAAATCATAAAGATCAGAGCAGAAATAAATGAAATAGAGATGAAGAAAACAATAGTAAAGATCAATGAAACTACACACTGGTTCTTTGAGAAGATAAACAAAATTGATAAAGCTTTCACCAGACTCATCATGAAAACAAAGGAGAGGATTCACATCAATAAAATTAGAAATGAAAAAGGAGAAGTTACAACGAACACCACAGAAATACAAAGGATCATGAGAGATTACTACAAGCAAGTATACGCCAAAAAAAAATAGACAACCTAGAAGAAATGGACAAATTCTTAGGAAGATACAACCTTCCAAAACTGAACCAGGAAGAAATAGAAAATATGAACAGACCAATCACAAGTCTGAAATTGAAACTGTGATTTAAAATCTTCCAAGAAACAAAAGTCCAGGACAAGATGGCTTCACAGGTTGAATTCTATCAAACATTTAAAGAAGGGTTAACATCCACCCTTCTGAAACTCTTCCAAAACACTACAGAGAAAGGAACACTCCCAAGTTCATTCTACAAGGCCACTATCACCGGGATACCAGAACCAGACAAAGATATCACAAAAGAAGAAAACTACAGACCAATGTCACTGATGAATATAGATGTAAAAATCCTCAACAAAATACTAGCAAACAAAATCCAACAACACATTAAAAGGATCATACACCATGATCACGTGGGATTTATTCCAAGGATGCAAGGAATCTTCAAAATATGCAAAACAATCAATGAGATACACCATATTAACAAATTGTAGAGTGAAAAGACTATGATCATCTCAATAGATGCAAGAAAAGCTTTTGACAAAATTAAACACCCATTTATGATAAAAACTCTCCAGAAAGTGGGCATAGAGGGAACCTACCTCAACATAATAAAGGCCATATATGACAAACCCACAGCAAACGTCATTCTCAATGGTGAAAAACTGAAAGCATTTCCTCTAAGATCAGGAACAAGACAAGGATGTCCACTCTCGCCACTATTATTCAAGATAGCTTTGGAAGTCCTAGCCACAGCAACCAGAGAAGAAAAAGAAATAGAAGGAATACAAATTGGAAAAGAAGTAAAACTGTCACTGTTTACAGATGACATGATACTATACATAGAGAATCATAAAGATGCCACCAGAAAACTACTAGAGCTAATCAATGAATGTGGTAAAGTTACAGCATACAAAATTAATGCACAGAAATCTCTTGCACTCCTATAATTAACAATGAAAGATCAGAAAGAGAAATTAAGGAAACAATCCCATTCACCATTGCAACAAAAAGAATATAATACCTAGGAATAAACCTAGCTAAGGAGGTAAAAGACCTGCACTCAGAAAACTATAAGACACTGATGAAAGAAATCAAAGATGATATAAACAGATGGAGAGATATACCATGTTCTTGGACTAGAAGAATCAGTATTGTGAAAATGACTATACTACCCAAAGCAATATCTACAGATTCAATGCAATCCCTATCAAACTACCAGTGGCATTGTTGACAGAACTAGAACAAAAAATCTTAAAATTTGTATGGAGACACAAAGGACCCCGAATAGCCAAAGCAGTCTTGAGGGAAAAAAACGGAGCTGGAGGAATCAGACTCCCTGACTTCAGACAATACTACAAAGCTACAGTAATCAAGACAATATGGTACTGGCACAAAAACAGAAATATAGATCAATGGAGCAGGATATAAAGCCCAGAGATAAACCCACATTCCCATGGTAAACTAATCTATGACAAAGGAGGCAAGGATATACAATGGAGAAAAGACAGTCTCTTCAATAAGTGGTGCTGGGAAAACTGGACAGCTACATGTAAAAGAATGAAATGAAAACACTCCCTAACACCATACACAAAAATAAACTCAAAATGGATTAGAGACCTAAATGTGAGACCGGACACTATAAAACTCTTAGAGGAAAACATAGGAAGAATACTTTTTGACATAAATTACAGCAAGATATTTTTTGATCCACCTCCTAGAGTAATGGAATCAAAAATAAACAAATGGGACCTAATGAAACTTCAAAGCTTTTGCAAAGCAAAGGAAACTACAAACAAGATGAAAAGATAACCCTCAGAATGGGAGAAAATATTTGCAAATGAATCAACGGACAAAGGATTAATCTCCAAAATATATAAACAGCTCATGCACCTCAATATTAAAAAAACAAACAACCCAATCCAAAAATGAAGACCTAAATAGACATTTCTCCAAAGAAGACATACAGGTGGCCAAGAAGCACATGAAAAGCTGCTCAACATCACTAATTATTAGAGAAATGCAAATCAAAACTACAATGAGGTTATCACCTCACACCGGTCAGAACGGCCATCACCAGAAAATCTACAAACAACAAATGCTGAGAGGGTGTGGAGAAAAGGGAACTTTTCACTCTTTCACTGTTAATGGGAATGTAAACTGATATTAGCCACTATGCAGAACAGTATGGATGTTCCTTAAAAAACTAAAAATAGAACTACCATATGACCCAGCAATCCCACTAATGGGCATATACCCTGAGAAAGCCATAATTCAAAAAATGTCATGGGGCTTCCCTGGTGGTGCAGTGGTTCAGAATCTGCCTGCCAATGCAGGGGACACAGGTTTGAGCCCTGATCTGGGAAGATCCCACATGCCGCGGAGCAACTGGGCCTGTGAGCCATAGCTACTGAGCCTGCGCGTCTGGAGCCTGTGCTCCGCAACAAGAGAGGCCGCGATAGTGAGGCCTGCGCACCGCGATGAAGAGTGGCCCCTGCTTGCCGCAACTAGAGGAAGCCCTCTCACAGAAACTAAGACCCAACACAGCCAAAAATAAATAAATAAATTTATTAAAAAAGAGTCATGTACCACAATGTTCATGGCAGCTCTATTTACAATAGACAGGACATGGAAGCAACCTAAGTGCCCATCGACAGAGGAATGGATACAGAAGATGTGGTACCTATATATCAAAAGGAATAGTAGCCATAAAAAGGAACAAAATAGTGCCATTTGCAAGACATGGATGGACCTAAAGATTGCCATACAAAGTGAAGCAAGTCAGAAGGAGAAAAGCAAATACTGTATAATATCACTTATATGTGTAATCTATCAGTAGAAAAATGGTAGAGATGAACTTATTTGCAAAGCAGAAATAGAATCACAGATATAGAGAACAAACTTATGGTTACCAAGGGGGGGGGGTGGAGTGGTATGAATTGGGAGATTGGGACTAACATATATACACTACTATGTATAAAATAGATAACTAATGAGAGCTTACTGTATACCACAGGGAACTCTCCTCAGTGCTCTGTGGTGACCTAAATGGGAAGGAAATCTAAAACATATATATATATACTCTTTTTTTTACACTCTTTTTTTAGTCACATTTTTATATATATATATATATATATATATATATATATATATGACCGATTCACTTTGTTGTACAGCAAGAAACTAACACAACATTGTAAAGCAACTATATTCCAATAAAAATTAATAAAAAACATTAAGAAGCTATGGTGAAGCCAGGTCTTAGCCAAATCTGGAAGCAATCACCTAACAGCAACAGTTTCAGAATAGTCTAGCCCAAATATCCTCTGGGAGTAGCTACCCACATCTCAACCAAATCCAGTGAGAGAGAAATCAACACTGATCATCAAGTACCAACAAGTGGGGGTTAAGACACCTCGCTATTTGATTGAATGAAACTTGTGGAGAAGATAAAAACAAAAACAGAAAGCAAATCTTGGCAAACAAAAAATAAAGTGAGGCACCATGCCTAGTAGAATTTACAGGGAGCTACAAAGAATCTTAAAATAATTTTCTTTACTGTGCAATTAAATTTGAACTGTGTCAGATATTATTGAAGAACCTTAGGCTTAGTGATTAGGATAAACAATGAATTCCATCTTCTTTTATTCATTTATTCAACATATATTTGAGGCACTATGCCAGGTACTGAGGATAAAGTAATAAACAAATTACTTGATTATATGCACTTAGAATTTAATATAGGACACAATTCTTAAACAATATGACACATACATTATTACCAACTGCAATAAGAGGTGTTAAAAAAAGCTGAAGGTGTTATAAGATTGTCTGACATAAGAATACAATTTAGATTTGGGGGGATAACCCTTAGAAACATTGGAATTTAAGCTGAATAAATAATAGTTATTCAGACTTAGAGTTGAAATAAAAGGTAATCTATGAAAATAAAGTTGCCTGTCTAAGGGCCCTTAAATGGAAAAGAGATTTAGGGAATGATTCAACCCATCATTCAGACAAGGTGGGTTTTTTCTCCTGATTTGTTAGCCTATGACAATCTCTCTCTACTTTACACTAGAAATCATGTCAACCTGTATTTAGGCATCTCCTCTATTATAAATAACTGATCAAGGTATTTTAAGTTTAAAAAAAGACTGTACTTCCAAAGTCTGGGATATTATGATTAGACTAGCTGGGAAAAATAAGTAGGAACTCTGATGAACTTATAATACAAAGGTTACACTTCTGATGAATTTCAAATCTGCATGACATGGATCTTTAAAAAGAAGTTTCTAACTCTGTCCATTATAAAGGCTTACAATTAATGGCCAGCTTAGCAAAACTCTTATGCCTGGAGATATGCTTGGAGCGCTGATGAACCACAAATGAAGGAAATTATCAAAACTAACTCATTCACACCAAAGACCTCCGGACCTAACACAGATCTCCTATGGCTAAAGAGGTGGAAATCAAACGTTATAAGAGTAACTGCAGTGATTGAAACACACTGAGTATTCTATAATCTCTGAATTCAAAATAATAAAAAAGGGGAACAAAAACATCTTGTTTCCCTTTTAAAGAAGAACGTTAGTGAACCAACTCATTAGTTCAAAAACTAGTAAAAAATAAATCTGGGGGGGTAGGGGAGGATGAATCAAATATTTAACCTATCCCACCTATATGAACTACATCCTAGAGTAACCAAATACTTAATTAAGGGATGCATCTCTTTTCAGATTGGAATAAGTAAGGCTGCCAGAGCTTTAGGTGTCAACAGTATATTACACATATGGTAATAACAATTACACCGAAGGATTAGTGAATGCTTTACTACGTATAGGGTTCTGTATTAAATATTTTACATATATCATATAATTCAAACTTCACAAAATTCTGTCACAATGGTAGGTATTATTCCCATTATAAAACAAGAAAACTGCCATTTAAAGAATGTGTCATACATCTACAAAGTACTTGAATTATGAATTAAATCCTTAAACCCAAGTCATCTAACTCAATGGCCTACCTTCTTAACTATCTTGACCAGTGATAACAGAAACAAGTTAAGAAGGTTATAACAGAAAAAGAAGGAGCATCTAATATACTCTTGGGAGATACAGAGAACTTTCCAGGAAGAAGTGATGTCTAAGGTAAGACATGATGGATAGTGGTATATACTCACAATTGAGTAGAGTGAGGGAGACCATGGCAGAAACATACCAGGCAAAAGGAAAGTCTTGAATTAAAACCTGCATGCTTGAGAAAGGACGGTGCATCAGTTAGTTATCATTATGTAACAAACTATCCTAAAACTCAGTGGCATACAATAGTAAACATTTATTTCTCATGCATATGTGGAGTTCATCGAATCAAGGCTATACAATGCTGATATTGGCAAGGACTGTTCGTGTGTCTGTGGATTAACTGGGGTCTCTGCTCTATATACCTCTCACCCACCACCTGGGACCATGTTCTTTTCTTGGTAATGGCAGAAGAGTAAGAGGGTAAACAGAAGCAAGCTAGTTTTCTTGAGAACTAGAGTTAGAAATAGTGAACTGTCTCTTTTGCTCTTTTTATTGCCCAAAGTCAGAAGAGCAAACTCAGCACTGGTGATTCACACAACTCAACTCACAGTAAGTGGATATGCCTAAAGCAAAGATGAATAATTGGAGCCACCATTGATGCAAATATACCACACATACCTAGGAGCTACAGATGGCACATAACAACCGACAGTAGAAACCTTTAAGGGGTTAGATGCAAAACAAACCTAGAATTTAGCCCAAGGTCTATATTAGTGATATTTGTAGGGAAAGCTAAGAGAGTAATACGAATGCCACCGTACCAGGGCTACTTCCTCCTTGTAATCTCCAGAGTCCTTCTTTTCTCTCTCATCCTTTAATTGTTGTTTTGAAAGGCAATATTTCCAGTTTCTAAGTTCTCCAGAGACCAGATTGTTCCTGCGGTACTAATCTACTAATGTACTTGATTGTGCAAAGCTAATCAGCCCTTCAGTCCACCAACTTTAATGGATGCTCAGTGTGTACCACATTAATGGAAAGAAGAAGAGCATTTACCTATTCCAATGGCATGCACGGTATCCCCTAAATCAAAAACTGTCAGATTCTTCCCATACAGCCAGCTCCCTTATCTTGCTTTGAAAATGGGAACATAGTCTCTTTTAATGACCTTGCCGTATCTCTTTGATGCATCTCAATTACAGTACCTAGGAGCTGCTATACCCAAAATGTGGTAAATTTGCTCTCTCTCCAGCTGTCACAGAGAAAACCAGCTTTGAGAGAGCAGCAGCGGTTTAAAGCTTAGAATGAGAAAGAAAGATCCAGTCAAGTGTCATTTTCGGAAAGAAAATTGATTTTTTTTTTCTAAGTCAGAGCCAGGCTTTAAAACCTAGAAATTCTAGGTTGTCTTTCCACACATGGCTGAGTTTTTGTTTTTGTTTTAAATTTTCTTCTCCTAATGATTTTTAAATCTCCAGATATAAATAAAATCCCTTTTCAAGAATCACCTAAAATCTGGCCCTGTTCCTTCTACAGGGATCATTACACAGGTTGACTCTGTGACATCTCATCATTATTATTTGTGGTTTGGGGATGTAGAGAACGTTTCCAATGCATGGACTTTCCTTAGCTAACCATACCAGAAATAATTTCATGATACTGTTTTTGAGACTAATGTAAACACAGACATACAGAATTGGGTTAAAAAACTGGTTACTTTGAAGTTATAAGAAAATATAGATAAATACATATGAATAAAAGAAAATATAACAGTGGCTATAAGATATTTCCAAGTAAATAACTCAAATAACAAAGATGCATAAGTTAAAAAAATTAAATAATTCTTATGTCCACAACTTTTCAAACTCTTAAAAACTTATTTAGACCAATTTTCCTGACTAAAAACCGGTGAACTACACAGACTATCTCAACTCACTTAAACGTGCTCTTTTCATTTCTTTATCATCTCTAGGCATGTTATTTACTCTGTACTCTATTTTTTCAAACTTCATATGTCTTCTAAGTCTCTTGATTTACAGGTACCACCTCCATTCCTTGCCTTTCCTTTCCTTTCCTTATAATTTATCTGTTGATGAATGCAAGTCATTTAACTAGTATTTTCTCACAGACTGGACTTTGCTGACTGTACCATTATGGTGCATATTGACAAGTTGCTCTGTCCTTTGCACTTCTTGCAAATTGGCAGGTGAATCGAGGGACTTGATCAGAGTTGGGTTCAGTTCTTTTCGAAAGATTATAGGTAGTCTCTTTGGGAAATAGTTTCACAGTTCCTCAGTAGTGCTAAACAGAGTTTCCATATGACCCAGTATTTCCATTCTTATTTATATACTCGAAAGAATTAAAAACATATGTCTACACAAATATACATACAAAAATGCTTATAACGTTTATAGCAGATTATTCATAATAGCCAAAAAAAGGTAGAAACAACCCAATCTCCATCAACTGATGAATGAATAAACAAAATGTGGTAAACAGTGAAATATTATTCAACAAAAAGGAATGAAGTACTGATAAATGCTACAACATGGATAAAATTTGAAAATATTTATGCCAAATTTAAAAAGCCAATAACTAAAAAGCCACATATTATATGATTCCATTTAAATGAAATGCCCAGAACAGGCAAATCTCTTGAGACAGAATATAAATTAATGACTGTGAGGGGTTGGGGAGGGAATGAGGAGTGACTGCTAAGGGACACTAACTTTCTTCTTAGGGTGGTTAAATGTTCTGGAATGAGAAAATGACAATTCACAACTTTGTGAATATACTTAACACCAATAAATTGTACACTTTAAAAGGATGAAGTTTTTGGTATGTGGATTATATCTCTGTTTTAAAAGACTTTTGATGGTATACCAGGAGGTACATAATTAGGTTATCTCTTTTGTTATCTCAGTGCCTTTTGATGCTCAAAATCTAGATCTAATAATGCACCAGGGATTGCAAAGTGGTAAAATTCTAATTCTATTAGTTTTTTCATAATAGGGATATTTTATTTAAAAAATTCTTCTCATCTTCTATTTGGTTAGCCAATGGCACACTTTTTTTTACATGTACTATCTTTTGTTTTATTGGGGTACAGTTGCTTTACAATGTTGTGTTAATTTCTGCTGTACAATGAAGTGAATCAGCTACATGTATACACATATCCCCTCCCTCTTGGATCTCCCTCCCCTCCCATCCCACCCATCTAGGTCAACACAGAGCACCGAGCTGAGCTCCCTGTGCTATACAGCAGATTCCCACTAGCTATCTATTTTATACATGGTAGTGTATATATGTCAATCCTAATCTCCCAGTTCACTCCCCCACCCCCTCTCATGTGCACACGTCTGTTCTCTTTGCATCTCTTTTTCCGCCCTGCAAATAGATTCATCACCAATGGTACACTTTTTATACAAAAGGCTGAATAAATGCCTTTTAATTATTTCTTTTTTCCAATTTTAAAGATACATCACTGATTCTCTATCATCCTTTGAAAGAAGCTGATTCACATGTGCACACACACACTCATACACACACACACAAACTATGAATCCATGAATTGAAATAGATTGAATAGGTTTTGATCAGCTGCAATATTATACTTTTTAAAGCTCAAATGATCTCATCTTTGGCCAGGAGGAGCCTCTACCAGCAGGCTCCTGAGTATATTTGACATAACCCTGGTAGTTTTTAATAGCTTCCTCATTCATCTTGTATATCTCCTGCTTGAGACCTGGAATCAGCCTTTTTCCCAACAAGTCTTGGTTTCTTAGAGAAGAAAGTGGTATTCTAAAAAACACAATCTGGAATCAATATGCTCAGTGTTACTGTGAGCAAAGTTTCATATCTCTTTCAGGACCAGGCAAGATAAAGGTATGTTCTATTATAATATACACATAACTATATATATACACATATATATATGTATATACAAAATTTATATAAAGGATATATGCTGTTATTAAATTTAAAATATATATTGAGTTGATGTAATACCTCTACTTAAAACACAGGACTACAGGATCTTACTATATCTCTTATATCTTACATCTATAGCTCCTTTCTTCTACATTGGCAATGCAGACAATGTAGACAATGGTTTACATGGACACAGAGAATGGTAGAAGTAGAATACCTCACAATTACTCAATTTTTTCATATTACACAGAATAATTTAAAAATATGATGCTATTACCACTGCCACCAATCGAATTCCTAGGACAAATTAAAACTTTTTTCTATATGCAATCCCCAATCTCCTCCTCATTTACTTGTGGTTTGTCGTATGTACATTGTCTGAGAAAGTAGCTACTTTATTGATAACTTTAGAAAAATAGAAACATTTAGAAAAATTCTGATTTTTATTATTCTTTCAGGCTTGTATCACTTCATTAATGCCTTCTACCTCGTTATTAAATAGTATGTTGCACCTACAAATTGTCTGTGGACATGTATTTCTGGCATGTTTGATTGTCTATAAGGAAATTATTTTGCTCCTTTTTATCTCTTTTTATTATAATAACTTTGAACGGCATTTGGCTTCAAAATAATTTTTGTTATATATATATATATATATAGGTTTTTTTGTTTGTTTGTTTGTTTTTGTGGTACGCACGCCTCTCACTGTTGTGGCCTCTTCCGTTGCGGAGCACAGGCTCCGGACGCGCAGGCTCAGCGGCCATGGCTCACGGCCCCAGCCGCTCTGCGGCATGTGGGATCTTCCCAGACCGGGGCACGAACCTGTGTCCCCTGCATCAGCAGGCGGACTCTCAACCACTGCGCCACCAGGGAAGCCCTTTTTGTTATATATTTTTATGTATACGTGTTGACCTGAACCTTTCTAAGGAGGCACAGCTCAGAGTTATCATTTACAAAGTCACAGAGCTTGTTCATCCATTGTATATACACCATGTCCAAAAATATGACAGCTCACTTTCTGGGATTTACTGGCTCGGTTCCCTCCCTACTTTGATCTAGACCTTCTCTGTCCTTTTCTCTATTGTGCCTGGCCTGCTCAACTTAGATTCCATGCATGGTAGTATCTTTTCAGTTTGAGGTCCTATCCTGGATGGGAGCCCTGGAAGACAAGTTTGGAAAATCCATGAGGGCTCTGGGTTCTTCTGTCCTTTATATTTACCCTTTACAGCACAGGACAAAACCCTCTTGGTGTCCGCTGCTGTTCACATGTTGACCCACCTGCATACCAGCTGGCTCTTTGGGGTTTCTCTGTTCTTAGGGTTTTCATGATTATCAGACACTCCATTGTTTCTCTCTGCCCCAACACCACCATGTAGGTCCTATAGCTTTTTATGGCTATCCTCATTTATGCGTATTTTGGAATGTGTGGGATATTTTTCATCTGGTCTCGCTGCAAACATTGCCATGGATTTTTGGTCCTGCTATTTATTGCAGCAATCTGTTTTTATGTGGGGATTTAGAGAGTTTCAAAAAAGATGCCCCTTCGACACCAGTTTTCCAGAATCCTGCTCATTGGTTTCTGAAAAAATCAGACTTATTTGGAAAGGATTTTAAAATGTACATATGCAAAAATGATTACTTAGAAATAACAGGAAAGCTAAATTTCTTCAGAGACATATTACAAATTTCCTTGGCCAAAATTTCGTAAAAATAGTTAAAATTTTAAACTATCTCTAGAAAGACAATAATTACTTGAATTTCTACTGATTACATAAGTATCACGATCTCCTCCACAATAATCCAAACAGTGATCTCCAAAGAATTACTTGATGTAGTGACGTATCTGGAAACTATTCATCACAAAAGTAATCATGCTTTATTCACTATGAAAAGAAATTAACAAAAGTTTCAGAATAATCTTTTCACATTCCCCAAATCATAAAATTCTGCTCCAAAAATATAAGAGCTTTTTCCACACTGGTGACCTTCTTTTGTTTCCTAGGTTCCTTCAGAGTTTTTTTTATTTGCTGTGCACTTATTTGTTTAGTCTTAGTAGAGAATGATTTTATTAAGTGAAATCTGAACCCAGTTCCACATTCTACAGTTATTTCTACACTATCAGCAAACCTGAAAGAACGCAAAATGTTGGTATAGAAATGGAGCTGATTCACTTCCCCAAGTCTCAATTTACACTTTTGTAAAATGGAGATGACAAAAAACATGAAATAATGAGCATTAGGCTCCTGACTAGAAAAAAATTAAATAATGAACATGAGACTTTGTGAAACATTAAGTACTTGATATAATGCCAGTAATTTCTGTGAGTAGTACTCTTCCTCCTAAGTAATGGAATTTCATGTATTTCATGTTTATGCTAAACTTTTTTAAAAGGACTCATTTTCATAAATATGTTGTCATTTCTTCTGCAGCACCTGCTGATTCAAAATGGAATATTTTTAATTCACCTGTTTCCAAAAATGTGTCTTTAGGTTTCTATAGAAATTTCCATAAGTAATTCAGGAAACATTAGAAATATCAGAGTTACCACAGCATGGGAATATGAGGACATTTTACATTTTGCCAATGTCATCATAAGAAGTCAACAGCCACTGCTGTAACTGCAATTTGAGTAGAATTCTTTTACCATATTTTACAGTGAAATCTCAATATTCCCACCATTTTCTATTTTCTACTTGAGTGTAAAGATAGGTCAAATGACTTTCTTTGACTTAAGTTGAGTTCTATTCCAGTCCTCTTATATTCTGCTCTGGTTTGCCTTGTCTAATCAGAGATCACACTGCCTATTTGTACATCTCAGAAAAGACCTTTCTTCCAGATGCTGTACAAATATTACCAAGTTGTTCCAATGTAAAGACAGATTCCATAAGAAGAATTTCTGGGCAAGTTATCATACAGTTTCAGGACTGAGAAGTGGAAGAAAAAGCCATTAAAGGGTGTAGATTTGAGCAGTCTTCACATGCCCTCGAGGTCTGTGCATACTTTTATGAGACCAATTGGACAGTGCTTTTCCTCTGTGGTAGCTCTGTTGGCACAAACTGTTCAGAGGAAACACCTTTCTGGTTTGGTTTTGCATGGCAGCTCAAAAAGGCACAAAGCACGCCTTCTTTTAAGCTCAAGTTCATAAACTCATGAAAAAGGAACCTAATGGATGGGTTTGACCCTCACTCTGAATCCAGTAAAATTAAATTCCCCAAATAGAACTATTGGGGGTTTGTTAGCAGTAAAATTTGAGAGAACAATGAAGCTAAACCCCTATTGTGCCACTTCCTTTACTTTTCTTGGATTTAGGGGGGGTCGACTGGATTACCTAACATAAGCTGACCATTTGAGTAAGAGTAATCTTATTTTATATAAAACGACAAGCATTAAACTGAATTCTTTCCTGTCTATTAAACAAAATGTATGGAAGAAAAAAGGAAGTTGAAATGAAATTTTTTAAAATATTAAGGTCAGAATTCACTAAATTATTATAAATATTTAAACAACTTGTCACTGATAGGAACGCTGTAGAGCAAATGCTATCATGCTATTTCAATAAAAAGTGTAAAGGGATCACAGCAGAGGTGTCTTTTCAGTTTTAACCAATTTGATACCACCATTTTCCTATCAGAATTGTTTCAAATTCCCCTACAAACCACTTAGGCTTTGTCAACATAAAAATTCTTTACATCAAGTAACGAAATGAAATTCTGTAGGAGACAGCTCCTATATTTTCTTTTTAAATTCAGAAACACAACACATGTATCAACTAGGAATCAGAAGGGTTTTCAGCTGAGGTTAAAGCAAGTTACTGTGGCAGTTCATCTACTGTTGAGCTGGATCTGCCCATGTATCAGACAGGATTGCGTACCAGGAACAAATTTCTTATACAAGCTCCAGGCAATGACCTTGCAAATTTTCCTTTTGTACAACCTCTGTGGCTTACATTACAAATCTGTCTCTAATCATTACTTCATTCCTTAAGAGCAAAACGTTATTATTCAGCTTTCCCTTGTCTTGTCACTTTCATGTCTGGGTCAGATAAGCTTGGATAGGATCTCCCTTCAGGAATTTTTGTAATGTTCAGTTTCCCACAAAAAGTGCATCCTCAGTAGAAAAAAGCTCATAGCTGCCAAATGTGGATTTAAACTGTCTAAATAGCTTTATTACTTGAAAGAGTTTCTTAAATCCTTGAGGTAATTTGAACCAGTGCTGATGAAAAGCACTAGTCATTCTGAAATTTAACTCTTTTGTATCAGGATTCTGAATAATAATTCATCTTTTTGTCTTCAGAGAGATCTATAAAACTATCTAGCACAAAAGTCTAGCTTTTATAAAAGAGGAAAGTGAGTCTCTGAGATATTAAGATCACAGGAAGATAAATTCAGAGCCCAAATCTATATGTGCTGCTGCAGCACGGCCAATATTCAGATCATCAGCTGAGGGGTTTTTTTTTTTTTTGCGGTACGCGGGACTCTCACTGTTGTGGCCTCTCCGTTGCGGAGCACAGGCTCTGGATGCACAGGCTTAGAGGCCATGGCTCACGGGCCCAGCCGCTCCGCGGCATGGGGGATCTTCCCGGACCAGGGCACGAACCCGTGTCCCCTGCATCTGCAGGCGGACTCTCAACCACTGCGTCACCAGGGAAGCCCCAGCTGAGGTTTTAAGATGAGAATAAAGGAAGTCAGGGGTCAGAACATATTGACTTGAATCCCAGCTTTTCCATTCTCTAGGTCTATGACGTGAGTCAAGTCTCAGCTTTCTCATCCACTTTATGTGTTATAGTACCAAGAAATATAGATTAGAAATTTTCGGTTAGATAGGACATGTCCTAACTTTACGTGGTCAAGAAGCTCATGCAGAGTCATTGGTCCAAAGATCATACTCCTCTTTTGGCATATAGATTTTTTTGAGAGTCCATAGCAAAACTAAATTGCTTTCATTTTTTTTTCTGCCCAATTTTTGTTCTTTTGGATATATGCCTCCTCTCATAACTTGTGTACAGTGTGAGGGCCACATCCTTACATTTCCAAGTTGCTTGAGGATGCCTCATTGAAACCCCCAAATAACCAAAACCAGTATCCATTTTCTGAAGAAATCAAAAAAGCCACAGAATGAAACTGTTGCTGGTTGGCCCCTGGGCCTGTCTTGAGAAGTTTCAGTTTTGACCTGTGAAGGTTGAGTCTCACCTTTTGCCTTTGCAAAAGTTAATTTAAAAAAAAAAAAAAAAGTTTAACTTTTTAAAGTTTCAATACTTGTATTTTAATTAATAATTTTAAAGTTTTATTTTCTACTTCTAATACTGCACAATTCAATGGCTTTTAGTATAGTCACAGATTCCTACAATCTTCACTTCAACCAAGTTAGAACGTTTTCATTACTCCAAAAAGAAACCTCACACCCTATAGCCATCATGCTCCAGTCTATCTATTCCCCTAGCTCTGGCCTACCACTAATACACCTTCTGTTTCTATTGATTTGCCTATTCTGGATATTTCATATGAATGGCATCATATGCTACGTGGTCCTCTGTGACTGATTTCTTTCATTAGCATAATGTTTTCAAGGTTAACCTATGTTTAGCATATATCAACAGGCACTCTTTTTTACTTAAATTTACAGTTTTCTCTTGTATAGTCCTCCTCTGCGAGAGCGTGTGCACACACACACACACACACATATAAATACACACATATATGTGTGTGAAATATATTTCAATTTTTCAATTACAAGAGATATTTTAGCTGATTTATGAAGTTATAAAGTTAAAAATCAATTAATCTTTAATATTCTCTTTTTTTTTTGCGGTACGCGGGCCTCTCACTGTTGTGGCCTCTCCCGTTACGGAGCACAGGCTCCGGACGCGCAGGCTCAGCGGCCATGGCTCACGGGCCCAGCCGCTCCGTGGCATGTGGGATCCTCTCAGACCGGGGCACAAACCCATGTCCCCTGCATCAGCAGGCGGACTCTCAACCACTGAGCCACCAGGGAAGCCCTAATATTCTTATATGTATTATTAGGTGATAAACAGAGGGCAGGGGGATAGAAATATTTTACTGCCAGTGGCAGGTGGTGCTGATAACAGAATGGGTCAATTCTACGTTAAAAATAATAATACCTCTGCAAAATGGAATGGAAAGCAGCAGGTGCCAATGACTTCAGTTCCACGTGGATCCTTGTAATTCTAATTAGCTGTGTACAGGGTTCATTTGAGGAACAGGAGGAGACTGTGCTCTTCAACACCTGCATGAACATCCCCTTCCATTAAATCATAAGATGCTTTCTTTCTGGAGTCTCATCTCTAGCTAAATGTTTTCAGTGTGTCATAGTAAAAGCAAACCACTTACATAAAATTGCTTTGATGTGGTGGTAGGTTAGAGAGACTTTTAAATTGCTACTTTGGCTATGGCTTAAACCAGGTTTTGGTAATTACTAATACCTACTTTTATTTGACTTAATTCAAAAGGCTGTTTCCAAAATAAATAAAGAACTGATGAGCCACTGTGTAAAGCTAACCTTCTTTTTTTAATCCCCAGAAACTGGAAACTGGTTTAAGGGTACAGATTTTTTAAAAATAATAACACTTCATTAATACTACCACAGATATTTCAAACCAACCGATTTATTAAAATAAATTACAAAAGAATGAGCAAAGCTAAAATAGTTTGCAAGACATAAACATTTTACTCCATGATACATAGAGCAAAGCATATTCTTCGTTGTTATTTTAAATTAAATGAATAAGGAAAGAAAAAGATAGTAGTTCATATCCCTGGATTCATGTTGCAAAGCATCTTCGTTTAAGTGTATGTTCTGTAATTGAAAACCTGGCAACTTTTGCTTCCCACTGATACTGAGGCATAAAGTTTCCAGGTATGTCACTATGACGTCCACGTCTCAGCTGGACCTTTGCTTCCACTGCACTCTCCCCTGATATTTCTAAAGCAAAGTCTGGAAAGCTTGGAAGAAGTTCATGCTTTACTGTCCTTGTGATATGAGGAAAATCCATTCCCCTGGTGGATATTTTCTGGGGGAGACTGGGAAGGTATTTTATGAAGCCAGTGGAAAGCACTGCTCTCATAATGGAACCATGTGAATTTCCTATGAAAGTTATTTACATAAAGCTCAGGGAGGCTCAGCTACCCATTAAATACACTTACCAGAGGATTCATAAACTAAAGACTGATTTTTGGTTCAGTTCTTAGATGTGGAAACTGGGAAAACTTCTTATGTGTCAGCAATTTGACAATTGTCAAATGTCAACTTAATGAGTTAGGCACAATTCCTCCCTTTTTACAGATGTGAACACTGAGGTTTACATACTTGTATACCTGGCCCACAGCTATGCAGGTGGTAAGGGATACAAGCATTTGAATTCTGCGATTTCAAAACAAGCCAAATTATCATGCCACACTGCCTCTCAAGCTATAAAAGGAAATTCCCTATGAGTTCAGTCCGACCTCTCCTGGACTCAAATTCAGTATTAAACTTAAATTTAGTTAAGCTTAAACTCAATTGTTTCTTTTTTACACATCTATATAAAGATCTTATAACCCAACTAGTTCAAATTTTAAATCCCTTACTCTTTTCAGATGAAGAATCAAAACATATGTAGCAAAGATTTTGATCACCTATTCAGAGTTCTTCTCCTTTAGGTGTACAATCCATAACTCAGGGTAAGGTTGCCTTGAACCCAAGGATAGAACCAGATTAGTCTAAATTAATTAGTACATGAATTCCCCCCGCAATTGGCAGGGGTGCAACTGAAAAATGTAATACGTGTCCTAAATTGGCTCAGACCACGGGGAATGAATGCTGTTGGCAGCCTTTTTGCAACCATGTGAGAAACCAGCCTTAGAATGAGGCCAGAGCTGAAGGCAGCAGAACAACCTTGGGCTTGGATGACATCATTAAACCACTGTCGGTGCCCTGCCAAAATCTGCCTTAATCTGAAACTCCTGTTTTTTTCTAATATAATAACTTGCTTTATTGTTAAGTCCATTTGAGTCAGTGTGTTTTCCTACTTGCAGCCTAAAACATTCTGAACAATATATTGTATATCAGTTTTTCTTTTAGGATATGTAGTCATTGATTATATTGGCTAAATCATTTGTTTCCCTTTTCAGGGAAGCTGAAACATATAAAGGAATTTTTCCATTTTCTGACTCTTCAAAAAAGTATTTGGGGGCTTCCCTGGTGGCACAGTGGTTAAGAGTCTGCCTGCCAATGCAGGGGACACAGGTTTGAGCCCTGGTCCGGGAAGATCCCACGTGCCCCGGAGCGGCTGGGCCCGTGAGCCACGGCCGCTGAGCCTGCGCGTCCAGAGCCTGTGCTCCGCAACGGGAGATGCCACAACAGTGAGAGGCCCGTGTACCGCAAAAAAAAAAAAAAAGTATTTGTAACACAACACACAAAATTCAGCTGATCAAGGAAACAGCCAAAGTATCACACAAGCAAATTTCAGGTTTATAATTCCAAGGGGAAAATAAAGAAATAAAGAGCTCAAAATGGAAGGGAATTGGTGACTCAGAATCAGTACATAGATAATGGCCCAGGGTGGCCCTCAAGGGAATCATCCACCATAGTAATGCCTCAAGCAAAATATAAAGCTAAAATTATTTAAGATGCCATAATATTTTCAGAATTAGATATTGCCTAAGGGTCCTCGACAAATTCTGGCTTGGATATTCACAGGATGTCTACCAATAATCCTCTCATATATTTTCTTTTGAAAGTGACAACATGTTGTTCATAGAAAATTTACTTTCTGCAAATGGACCTTTTTTTTCTGTTTGAATCAATTCTTGTTGAACTGTGCAAAGGTACAAGCCAAAATGTTTCTACACGTGAATGATAAAGCCAACATAAATAAAGGAGACCTAGGGGAAATATAGCATGTCATCACTTTTGCAAGATTTTTAATCAGAAACCACTATTGAGGAGAGGAAACACAAATTTCTCTATTCTTCACCCCAGCCACCAAGCCTCTTCCCTCCATTCTTGGGAACTCTCTATTAAGTGGAAAATCAAATTTTCTTAGTAGAATTTGTGAAGGTGTACTCAACTTTGTAGCCTCAGGGCCCAGCATATTGCCTGGAATCTAATAGAGGGTGGATAATATCAAACTATAGGATAGTGAGGAACAGACATATGTTCTCTCAGATGTGTGATCTCCCAAAGACCAAAGCAATGGACACTTGTTGATCCTAACAAATATATGTTAAAAGTATAGGGGCAGGGCTTCCCTGGTGGCGCAGTGGTTGAGAGTCCGCCTGACGATGCAGGGGACGCGGGTTCGTGCCCCGGTCCAGGAAGATCCCACATGCCACGGAGCAGCTGGGCCCATGAGCCATGGCCGCTGAGCCTGCGCGTCCGGAGCCTGTGCTCTGCAACAGGAGAGGCCACAGCAGTAAGAGGCCCGCGTACCACGCAAAAAAAAAAAATAGTGTAGGGGCAGTGGTATCTGAGCAGATTCTCAGTGCATGTTTATTAAATATATATATATATATATATATATACACAATTCATGGTCAAGCTGTCCACATGTGCAAATTTGCTTGGTTGCTTTGACCAAATTTATTAAATAATACCTGAATGTTTATCAACTTTAAGGATCACCTCATTTTATTAAACATGCTACAGACTCAAATGGAGCAAAATTCTGGAAATGTTTCTGTGATTTGCTAAAATGATTTAGTGTGACTTTAACCATGACACTTCACCTTCTTGAGACTCACATTCAGCATATATTAAATAGTGTGTGCAGCGGGAAGTAATGAGATAAAGCTGTAATGGTATCTGGCACAAAAAAGTGGAGAAATGCATGTTAGCATCTTTTTTACTTATTACTTCTTTATAAAAAATACTGAGATATGATGCCTATACTATTAAACTCACCCTTTTAAGATGTATAATTCAGGGGGTTTTAGTATATTCAGAAGATTAAGCAAGATCGTCACTACCTAATTCTAGAACATTTTCATTACCCCAAAAAAGTCCATTTGGTACCCCCTACATTCCATACTGCCTCCCAGCATCTGGCAAACATTAGTCCACTCACTTTTTCTATGGATTTGCATATTCTGAACATTTTATATAAATGGAACCATACAATGTATGGCCTTCTGTCTGGCTTCTTTATTTATCATAACATTTTCAAGGTTCACCCAATTGTAACATGCATTATTACTTTATTCACTTTTATGGCTGAATAATATTCATTGTTTGCATATACCACATTTATTTCTTCATTCATCAACTGATAAACATTTGAATTGTTACCACTTTTTGGCTGTTGTAAATAATGCCAATAAATATTTGTGTATAATTATTTTTGTAGATATATTTTTATTTCTCTTGAGCAAATAAATAGGGTCATGCAGAAACTCTGTATTTAACTCTATGGAGGCACTGTCAAACCCTTTTGCAAATCAGGTGCCTTATTTTACATTCCTACTAGTAAGGTATGAGGGTCTGATTTCCCCACCACCTCATCAATACATATTACTCTCTGTCTTTTTTATTACAGTCATCTTAGTGGGTTAAAAATGGTGTTTCAATGTGGTTTTGATTTGTATTATTTACATTTTCTTGATGAATAATGATTTTGAAAATGTCTTCATGTGATTACTGGCCATTTCTATCTTCTTTGAAGAAACTTATCTATTCAAATGTTTCATCCCCTTTTTTTTTTTTTTTTTTGCGGTACGCGGGCATCTCACTGTTGTGGCCTCTCCTGTTGCGGAGCACAGACTCCTGACATGCAGGCTCAGCAGCCATAGCTCACGGGTCTAGCCGCTCCACGGCATGTGGGATCTTCCCAGACCGGGACACAAACCCGTGTCCCCTGCATCGGCAGGCAGACTCTCAACCACTACGCCACCAGGGAAGCCCTGTTTCATCCCTTTTTGACTGGGTTTTTTTTTTTTGTCTTTTAATAGTTAAGTTGTAAAAATTCTTTATATATTCTGGATATTATATCCTTATCAGATAATTGAACAACATAATAATTGTTCATTATTGCCAAGGCAATCAGAGAAGAAAAAGAAATAAAAGGAATACAAATTGGAAAAGAAGAAGTAAAACTGTCACTGTTTGCAGATGACATGATACTATACATAGAGAATCCTAAAGGTGCCACCAGAAAACTACTAGAGCTAATCAATGAATCTGGTAAAGTTGCAGGATACAAAATTAATGCACAGTAATCTCTTGCATTCCTATATACTAATGATGAAAAATCTGAAAGAGAAATTAAGGAAACACTCCCATTTACCACTGCAACAAAAAGAATAAAATACCTAGGAATAAAAGCTACCTAGGGAGACAAAAGACCTGTATACAGAAAACTGTAAGACACTGATGAAAGAAATTAAAGATGATACAAACAGATGGAGAGATATACCGTGTTTTTGAATTGGAAGAATCAATCTTCTGAAAATGACTATACTACCCAAAGCAATCTACAGATTCAATGTGATCCCTATCAAATTACCAATGGCATTTTTTACAGAACTAGAACAAAAAATCTTAAAATTTGTATGGAAACACAAAAGACCCCGAATAGCCAAAGCAGTCTTGAGGGAAAAAATAATGGAGCTGGAGGAATCAGACTTCCTGACTTCAGACAATATTACAAAGCTACAGTAATCAAGACAATATGGTACTGGCACAAAAACAGAAATATAGATCAATGGAACAGGATAGAAAGCCCAGAGATAAACCCATGTCCCTCCGGTAAACTAATCTATGACAAAGGAGGCAAGGATATACAATGGAGAAAAGACAGTCTCTTCAATAAATGGTGCTGGGAAAACTGGACAGCTACATGTAAAAGAATGAAATTAGAACACTCTCTAACACCATATACAAAAAGAAACTCAAAATGGATTAAAGACCTAAATGTAAGACTGGATACTATAAAACTCTTAGAGGAAAACATAGGAAGAACACTCTTTGACATAAATCACAGCAAGATCTTTTTTGATCCACCTCCTAGAGTAATGGAAATATAAACAAATGGGACCTAATGAAACTTAAAAGCTTTTGCAAAGCAAAGGAAGCTACAAACAAGATGAAAAGACAACCCTCAGAATGGGAGTAAATATTTGCAAATGAATCAACAGACAAAGGATTAATCTCCAAAATATACAAACAGCTCATGCACCTCAATATTAAAAAAACAAACACCCAATCCAAAAATGGGCAGAAGACCTAAATAGACATTTCTCCAAAGAAGACATAACAGATGGAAAAGAAGCACATGAAAACCTGCTCAACATCACTGTTAGAGAAACGCAAATCAAAACTACAATGAGGTATCACCTCACACAAGTTAGAATGCGCATCATCAGAAAACCTACAAACAACAAATGCTGGAGAGGGTGTGGAGAAAAGGGAACCCTCTTTCACTGTTCATGGGAATGTAAATTGATACAGCCACTACAGACAACAGTATGGAGGTTTCTTACAAAACAAAAAAGAATTACCATATGACCCAGAAATCCCACTACTGGGCATATTCCCAGAGAAAACCATAATTCAAAGAGACACATGCACCCCAATGTTCATTGCAGCACTATTTACAATGGCCAGGTCATGCAAGCAACCTAAATGTCCATCAACAGACGAATGGTTAAAGAAGATGTGGTACATATATACAATGGAATATTACTCAGCCATAAAAAGGAACGAAATTGGGTCATTTGTAGAGACATGGACGGATCTAGAGACTGTCATATAGAGTGAAGTAAGTCAGAAAGAGAAAAACAAATATCGTATATTAACGTATATATGTGGAACCTAGAAAAATGGTACAGATGAACTGGTTTGCAGGGCAGAAATAGAGACACAGATGTGGAGAACAAACATATGGACACCAAGGGGGGACAGTGGCGGGGTGGTGGTGGTGGTGGTGTGATGAATTGGGAGATTGGGGTTGACATATATACACTAATATGTATAAAATGGATAACTAATAACCTGCTGTATAAAGAAATTAATTTAATTTAAAAAAGGATCTCACATAAAAAAATAAGATTTCATTTTTGTGTTAAGTGACAATATATTTAATATTAATTTAAAAGTTACTATTTATAACAATTAATCATTAATAATATATTAATATAAATTAATGTCAGACAAAATAAACTAAAGACAAAACACTGTTGCTAGACATAAAGAAGGGCATTGTAGTGATAAAACACTTGTTGCTAAACCTCCAGTTATCCTTTGGTTACCATTTGCTAGGTATGTATTTTTCCAGCCTTTTGCTTTCAACCTATTTGTGTCTTTGAATCTGAAGTATGGCTCTTATAAATATTGTGTATTTGGATCTTTTTTTTTTGCTTTCTTTTGTTTTTTCATTTTTATTGGAGTATAGTTGATTAACAATATTGTGTTAGTTGTAAAGCAAAGTGGATCAGTTATACATGCACATATATCCACTCATTTTTAGATTCTTTTCCCATATAGGCCATTACAGAGTACTGGGTATAGAGTTCACTGTGCTACACAGTAGGTCCTTGATGATAATCTGTTTTCTATATAGTAGTGTGTATATGTCAATCCCAATCTCCCAGTTTATCCCCCCCTCCCCTCCCTGGTAACCATAAATTTGTTTTCTACATCTGTAACTCTATTTCTGTTCTGTAGATAAGTTCATTTGAACCCTTTTTTAGACTTCACATATAAGGAAATTCAAATGATATTTGTCTTTCTCTGTCTGACTTACTTCACTTAGTATGACAATCTCTAGGTCCATCCATGTTGCTGCAAATGGCATTATTTCATTCTTTTTTATGGCTGAGTAATATTCCATTGTATATATGTGCCACATCTTCTTTATCCATTCCTCTGTTGATGTACATTTAGGTTGCTTCCATGTCCTGGCTATTGTAAATAGTTCTGCAAAGAACACTGGGGTGCATGTATCTTTCTGAATTATGGTTTTCTCTGGATGATATGCCCAGGAGTGGGATTGCTGGATCATACGGCAGTTCTATTTTTAGTTTTTTGAGAAACTTGCAGACTATTCTCCATAGTGGCTGTACCAATTTAAAAAACCATTCTGTCAAATTTGCTTTTTTCTTAGAGTGTCTAATCTACTTCCGTTTAACATAATTAATGATAAGTAAAATTTGCTCCTGCCATTTTGCTATTTGTTTTCCATATGTCTTACGTCTTTTTTGTTCTTCCCTTTCTCCATTACTGCCTTATTTTGTGTTAAGTACATTATTGTGTTAAGTATATTTCCTTGTGTACCTTTTTAATTTCCTAGTCATTCCTTTTACTATTTTTGTGTTATTTTCTTAGTGGTTGCCCTGGGGATTATAATTAACAGTTTATAACAATCTAGTTTGGATTAATTTCAATAGTAAGCAAAAATCTTCGCTCTTATATATTTCTATTACCTCCTCCTCATTTATGCTGTTATTGTCATACAAGCTACATCTCTACACATTGATGCTCATCAACACAAATTTATAATTATTGCTTTATGCAGTTATCTTTTGAATCAGATACAATAAAAAAGGGGTTACAAACAAAATATACATTTATACTGTATGTTTATATTTAAGTACATGTTGAGCTTCATTGGTGTTCTTTAATTCTTCTTGTGGATTCAAATTATTGCTAGTGTGTTTTCATGTCAGCCTAAGGGACTCCCTATAATATTTCTTGTAGGGTTGGTCTGCTAGTGGCAAATTCTGCCAGTTTTTTGTTTATCTGGAAATGTCTTTCTTTCTCCTACATTTATGGTGGGTATATAATTTTTGGCTCCGTGGTTTTTTTTTGTTTGTTTCAGGACAGTGAATACGTCATCCTACTGCATTCTTGCCTCCATGATTTCTAATGAGAAAATGGGTGTTAATCATATTGAGGTATTTTGTCCATAATGAGTCAATTCTCCCTTGCTGCTTTCAAGTTTCTTTTTCTTTGGCTTTCAAAAGTTTAATTGTGACAAGTCTTGGGGTGGCTCTCTTTGAGTTTACCCTTTTAAGATTCATTTAGCTTCTTGGATGATATATTAACGTTACTCATATTTGGGGAGTTTTCAGCCATTATTTTTTTCAAATATTACTTCTGTTTCCCATCTCTTCTTTCCTCTGAGCCTCAAGAAATGCATATATTGATACACCTGGTGGTATACCACAAGTCTCTCAGACTCTTCACTTTTCTTCATTCTTTTTTCCTTCTGTTTCTCAAGCTAGATAATCTCCTTTGATCTACATTCAAGTTCATTGATTTGTCTGTCTCTTCAAACCTAAGGTTAAGTCTTTATGGTGAATTTTTCACTTCACTTCTTCTACTTTTCAGTTCTAGAATTTCTATTTTTTTAATAACTTGAATCTCTGTATATGCTTTAGTGAAACATCATTCTCATACTTTCATTTAGTACTTTACAAGTGGTTTCCTTTAGTTCTTTGAACATTTTGAAATTTAATTTAAAATTTTTGTTTTGTAAGCAAAAAAATCTGGGCTTCCTCTTAGACATACACCATAGGCTTCTTTTTTTCTTGTGTGTAGGTCATACTCTCCCATTTGTTTACATGTCTTATATATTTTTTTTAACTGATCATTTTAAATAACATAATGTTGCAGTTCTGGATATTAGGTTTTTCTCCTTCCCCCATGTGTATTGTTGTGGCAATTTGTTGTTGGCATGGTTGTTAATGACTTTTTAAAACTAATTCTTTAAAGTCTGTATTCTTCGTTGCATATGGCCACTGAAGTCCATGTATTTTTAGCTTAGTGGTCAGATACCGATTGTGCAGTTATTTTCTCAAAAGCCTATAACCAATAAGTTTCCCCATCTTTGCCAAGGACTCTGTGAATTTTGGGGTATGCTCTCAACTCTGAGTCAAAATTTTTACAACTCTGCCTAGCCTTTATTTCCTGTGTGCACAGAACCTCAACATTGGCCAGAGACGAGACCTTAGAGCTTTATCAGGTCTTCAGGATCCACACAACCACAAGAATGTGCACAGGTCTATATATGCACATAGCCTTCTATATTCACAGATATATATCAGAATTTTTCAAAGTCTCCTACGGACATCTAATTTCTCAACTTTTCCTTTTAAGCTTTTTGGTTAACCTATTGTTTGACACAACTATTGTCAACCATCTCAGGCATCCATGATGTTAAACAACTGCATTTGATTTTTTTTTTATAAATGCTTCTGGAGAAAGGGATGGTCACACTGGTCTGTGAGCCAGGTCAAAGATGGCTTTGTGAATGGGGTCTTCTGAAGAACCACTGCACTAGTTACGTGACGGCAACTTCCTGATAATGGGATTCTGAAATAGCTCCAACCCAGTTCTGCTACCTGCAGTGGCTTCCAGGATGCTGTTTTTCACCATGATTGTGGGTTATTGGTTTTCAAGGCTACTGCAGAGCTGAGAAAGGGGAATGAGGATAGGAAAATGCCCCAGAGCACTCTGTTCCTACTGAGATTATTCAAGAAAGCCATTTCTCTTGAATTAACACTCTTCAGATTGTTCAAAGCCTTTGATTAATATCCAGAGCTTTAAAAAAGCTGATTCTGACAATTTTCTCCAGTGTTTTCATTACCTTTATGGAGGAGAGAATTTTCAGAAGTCACTTCTCTGACATTTTTGTTGCCATCACCCCAACCATTAAAAAAAAAAAACCTCTGATCCATCAATTCAGTGACAGTTATAAAAATCAGCTTCTATATGGTGACAGCGCCACATTTGCCAGCTCTTAGGATGTTTCATTGTCTTATCTGTAACTACAGATTAACACTGGGTCTACATAAGTTCTGATGTCCAAGGTTCTTCTTCAAAGGAAACAGACTTGCTTAGGTTGGAAATGTAGAAAAGAATCTTAGCCCAGGGGAATTTATGTTTGTTTATCATGTATTTCATGGTCAAATGAAGACAAAAGGAAAAGAAGCCCAAAGATGTAATTTATATATTAAAACCAACTTTAGGGAAATAAAAGTATGATACAAAAAAATCTGACAATCTAGCATCATAAGCTGCATGATGCCATTTGGAAAGCAAAGGAAAGCATACGCCATATTCTGGGGAATATTTAGACACTGTGTTGTTGAGTTTTTGTATGTATGTGGCTATGCATGTGCCTATTTTCCTAACATGCAGAGTTCAGTGTACCCATGGGACCATGCTAGACACTTTTCCTGCCTTTACTCATTTAATCTTTGCAAGAATCAGTAAAAGGTAATAGATATTATGAATGAGTAAACTGGGGCTCCAGGTAGTTAAGTAACTTGATCAAAGACATACATCAAGTAATTAACTAATATTTGAATCCAAGTCTAACTCAGTGTTCCCCACAGAGCTCTTAGTGCTCATGAAGAAGATCTAAGTATCAATCACAACTCTCCCTTTTGGATATACTATACTTCATTGATTTGAAAATTATGAAGAACCTACAATTTGCAAGGTGGTGATCTTAGAACAATGACCAAGACTGCTTACAGTTCACCTAGAGACACAGATATTAAAGTAATTAGGCAAATAATATTAATAAGCGCTATGTAGAAAAAGTGACACATAAATGAGAGAGCATAACAGATGGACCTGATTTAGATTGTGGGGTTAGTAAACAATGAGTTGATTATGTGACATTTATGCTAAGATTTGAAGTGGGAGTAGGAGGGCACAGCATGGAGAAAGGATACTAAGCTGGAGAGAGTTTCCGATGGGCAAGAAACAGAGAGAAAGTCAGAATAAATGAAGTGCCATGAGTGAGAGGGAGGGCAGATCAAAAAGAAAGGTGAAAAACCAGACCTAAGGGCAGAGATTATGCTGGGATTTACAGGCTACAATAGCAATGTTTTCTTTACTAAGAAAATTAGAAAAACTCTAAAGAACTTAAGCAAGATAGTAAGAAAACAAGATATGTACTTTTAAAATATTACTTTGAATATGACCTTTCTGGAATTGTTCTACAATTTCTTGTGGGTCTGTAATTATTTTAAAATATTTTTTCTTTTTTTTAAAGTGAGGCACAAGGAACAGAAAAGACTCCTTTTACTGAACCATAAACAATAAACTGAAGGCAGGAAAGGGCAGGGGGTGGGGTGGGGGTTGTAAAATTGGAATCAAAGGAAGCAGTTAAAAACCTATCACAGTGGTCCAGACCTGGATAATGGTGACCTGGTAAAGGTGTTAAAAGTAGAGGTGGAAACAAGGGTGTGTGTTTGAGAGAAGTGCTGGAACTAAAATCTTTATGAGGAAGATGAGTGAGAAGGATCTATCAAAAGGGACTCCCGTGTTTCCTGCATGAGTATTTGAATAGTACCATTTCCTGAGATGGATAAACTAAAAGAGAAACAATATTACTGGAAGATGACTAGAAATTTGATTTCGGATGTACAATGTTTGGAATGCTTCTAAAACAACCCAATGTTGCTGTCAAGCAGACAGTGGGATATATGGGTTTCAATCTCAGAAGATGTAAACATGTAAGTCTTCAGGTACAGGTAGCATTTAAAACCATGGGGGTGAAAACTCACCAATGGTAAAACGGTAGAGTTGGAAAAGAGGCAAAAAACCAAATTCTAAGGAACAATAATATGTAAAGATCAGGGAAGGCCATCAAAGGAAATGAAAAAGTTTGGCTAGTCAAGGGTTTACATTTCAAGACAATAGGTTCATTAGCCAAGACCAACACCAGCTCTCTTTGGGTTAGTTACCATGTTTTCCACATAAACTGAAACACCTAAAAGAGCTGCAAGCTTTACCAGTGGCTGTGTAAGATCTGTAACAAAGATTTTTCACAGTGGGCAAAGTGGAGAAGCCTTTCATCAGCTTCTGGCTTTGGCATGAGTTCCTCAGAAGTCCTGAAGCACTGAAGACCCAGCTTCCCTTTAGCTGCTAGAATCCCTTCTGCTTGAACATATCCAGAGATTGGAGGCTGGTAATTTACCACTTCCTGAGGCATCTCTGGACAGCTGAAACTGTTAGAAAAGTCTTCCTTATACTCAACTAACATCTGTCCTCCTGTGGCTTCCATCCACCATCCTAATTTTACTCCTTGGGGCCACATAAAACCAGATTCTCTTTGTAACATGACACTGCTTCAAGTATCTATACAAAATTCTTGTGTCCCCCAAGACTTCTCTTCACCAGGCAAAATGTCACTGGTGACTTGTATCATTCCTCTTAGAACACTGTTATGAATCAAGTCAAGTATACTGTGATTCAATTTAGAAAACAAATACCTGTTATGAGAGATAGCTAACCATATTAATAGGCAGAGTCATACTGATTCAAACTGTTTATGTTACAAGGTTCGGACTTGTCTAGTAGTTTGGGCAAAATCAGGTAATAACAACTTTTATAGGAATGAGATTTCATTTCACTTAAAATGTGAAACTGGCTTTATATACTAGTATTTTGCTATGGGAGGGGCATAAATATATGGTCATAAACAGAAAAGTATTTAAAAGATGTATTAATATTTCATCCCTGTTATATACACACACATCCTTATTTAAAGCATAGCCAAAAATATTATTATTATAATTAAATCACTTCATCTTTTTTATGAAGCAGTCCTTTCCATACATTTCACTGAATTTGGTGGGGGGGATTATCTTTGGCTCCTAGCATTCCTGACCTCTGGTTTCACTATATTCACTTTAGATTTGGCATAAATATTCAAGTTAAGGTCACCATGTTTGTAATTTTATTGCAACATCCCCTTGAAACTTGGCTAAAGTTTCTCTTTAGAGAAATGAAATAGTTTCTCTATATCATATTCAACTCAATAAATATTTGTGAACCATACACTACTTTTTTAGGTCCTGTGAATGGTACTATAAAAATGTATTTGTTCTTCCACATAAATTGTTTCATTTTTTATTCTTAAGGCAAGTATTATTGCCCTCTTTTCACAGATGAGAAATCTGGAACTGAGGAATACAGATTTCAAAATCCAATCAACCTTTATGATATGGAAGATGCTACCCTTAGCTCTGGAAATACACATTTCAGAGTGCAGTGTTGACTGGGAGTTTTTAAAACATGGCTTAGAAATCTAAGTTCTCTGTTTTTAATTAAAGACCTATCACCAGTAGATTGTGCAATCTTTGTCGAGTCAACCTCTCTGTACTTCAGTTTCCTCACATGTTAAACAGTAATATTAATATCTATATGTTCATCTACTGTGAGCTGATAGTGACATGTATATAATGTATTTTTCAGACATTAAATTCTGGCACATGGTACACCATATTAAGTAATCAATAAACGGCAACTAAAAAAAATAAAACTTAAAACTAAAAGCTTTCTCCTTAAAACTACTAGAGCTAATCAACGAATTTGGTAAAGTAGCAGGATACAAAATTAACGCACAGAAATCTCTTGCATTCCTATACACTAATGATGAAAAATCTGAAAGAGAAATTAAGGAAGCAATTCCATTTACCAATGCAACGAAAAGAATAAAATACCTAGAAATAAACCTACCTAAGGAGACAAAAGACCTGTATGCAGAAAACTATAAGACACTGATGAAAGAAATTAAAGATGATACAAATAGATGGAGAGATATACCATGTTCTTGGATCGGAAGAATCAACATTGTGAAAATGACTATACTACCCAAAGCAATCTACAGATTCAATGCAATCCCTATCAAACTACCAATGGCATTTTTCACAGAACTAGAACAAAAAATTTCACAATTTGTATGGAAACACAAAAGACCCTGAATAGCCAAAGCAACCTTGAGAAAGAAAAACGGAGCTGGAGGAATCAGGATCCCTGACTTCAGACTATACTACAAACTACAGTAATCAAGACAGTATGGTACTGGCACAAAAACAGAAATATAGATCAATGGAACAGGATAGAAAGCCCAGAGATAAACCCATGCACATATGGTCACCTTATCTTTGATAAAGGAGGCAAGGATATACAATGGAGAAAAGACAGTCTCTTCAATAAGTGGTGCTGGGAAAACTGGACAGCTACATGTAAAAGAATGAAATTAGAACACTACCTAACACCATACACAAAAAGAAACTCAAAATGGATTAAAGACCTAAATGTAAGGCCGGACACTATAAAACTCTTAGAGGAAAACATAGGCAGAACACTCTATGACATAAATCACAGCAAGAACCTTTTTGACCCACCTGCTAGAGAAATGGGACCTAATGAAACTTAAAAGCTTTTGCACAGCAAAGGAAACCATAAAAAAGACAAAAAGAAAGCCCTCAGAATGGGAGAAAATATTTGCAAATGAAGCAACTGACAAAACATTAACCTCCAAAATTTACAAGCAGCTCATGCAACTCAATATCAAAAAAAAACAAACAATCCAATCCAAAAATGGGCAGAAGACCTAAACAGACATTTCTCGTAAACGATATACAGATTGCCAACAAACACATGAAAGAATGCTTAACATTACTAATTATCAGAGAAGTGCAAATCAAAACGACAATGAGGTATCACCTCACACCAATCAGAATGACCATCATTAAAAAATTTACAAACAATAAATGCTGGAGAGGGTGTGGAGAAAAGGGAACCCTCTTGCACTGTTGGTGGGAATGTAAATTGATAGAGCCACTATGGAGATGAGTATGGAAGTTCCTTAAAAAACTAAAAACAGGGCTTCTCTGGTGGCTCAGTGGTTAAGAGTCCGCCTGCCGATGCAGGGAACACGGGTTCATGCCCCGGTCCAGGAAGATACCACACGCCGCGGAGCAGCTGGGCCTGTGAGCCATGGCCGCTGAGCCTGCACGTCCGGAGCCTGTGCTCCACAACGGAAGAGGCCACAACAGTGAGAGGCCCGCGTACCGCAAAACAACAACAACAAAAAAAAAACACCTAAAAACAGAACTAACATACGGCCCAGCAATCCCACTACTGAGCATATATATGGAGAAAACCATAATTCAAAAAGAGTCATGTAGCACAATGTTCATTGCAGCTCTATTTACAATAGCCAGGACATGGAAGCAACCTAAGTGTCCATCAACAGATGAATGGATAAAGAAGATGTGGCACGTATATACAATGGAATATTACTCAGCCATAAAACGAAACTAAACTGAGTTATTTGTAGTGAGGTGGATGGACCTAGAGTCTGTCATGCAGAGTGAAGTAAGCCAGAAAGAGAAAAACAAATACCGTATGCTAACACATATATATGGAATCTAAAAAAATTAAAAAATGGTTCTTCAGAACCTGGGGCAGGACAGGAATAAAGACGCAGACATAGAGAATGCACTTGAGGACATGGGGAGGGGGAAGGGTAAGCTGGGACGAAGTGAGAGAGTGGCATGGACTTATAAATACTACCAAATGTAAAATAGATAGCTAGTGGGAAGCAGCTGCATAGCACAGGAAGATCAGCTTGGTGCTTTGTGACCACCTAGGGGGGTGGGATAGGGAGGGTGGGAGACAGATGCAAGAGGGAGGAGATATGAGGATATATGTATATGTATAGCTGATTCACTTTCTTATAAAGCAGAAACAAGCCCACCATTGTAAATCAATTATACTCCAATAAAGATGTTAAGAAAAAAAGCTTTCTCCTTTCTATTGGGGAGCTGGTTGTATATGTAAATACATAGTAAAAGAACTTACCTTCTATTTCCTATTTCAGAAACAATTATCTTATACAAAAACCTTTCCTGTTTCTTTTCTAATCCCAAATCAAATGTTGTACCTTTTCATGTGTTTTACTTTAAAATATTTATGGATCCCACTATTTTGAGAGACTTCATACAAATTCACTCAAACTGTTAAGTTTCCCTCCAAATACTACATAACTCAATGAATGTAACTTGCTCTGAGACATAAACAGGTAGGTTGTGTTACATTTATGCTAGACTCACTCCCTGATTCTTACAACAAAGTGCTGAGGTGCCCAAATGGAAAGTGAAAAATGCAATCTAGCTATTTGTTTGGTATTTCATCAAGTTCCCTGCTTTAACTCAATCAATTGACCAAACCTGTAGCCACTTCCGATGTCCCATGCATTCATCTTTTAGACTCATGATGAGTCTAAAAGACTTGGCAACATGGAACATGGAGTGGAACATGAATCACAACACAGGGCTGACTACTGCTTTACACATTAAGTAGTCTTTGAAGTAATCACCGCAACAATTACAAGACACTCTTAGGGAGTTATTTTGGCAATGAAACTTGTGGTAATCAGAGTGATCAGGGGCTCATGCTATTAAAAAATTGGAGAATATGAAGAAATAATGAGCAAGTCTGTAATCACTTCTACTTTCTGGGATGTTGAGATCTAATAATGTTTATTCTTGGATTTCTAGCGACCTGGGAAAATAAACTTGTGCTTATTTTTGATTATCACTTTGAAGCACTATCAATTTCTCAGAATTTTCAAGAGATAATGTTCACTGAACTGTTCAAGTTTTCCCTTTGAAAAATCTCATTTCAATTTAGTGAAGAACCCATGCCTCACTTCTATAATTCAAAGAACATTATTGCTACAGAAACAATAACATTTCCTCAACATCCAACACTTGAAAACAACCTGGTTAAAATGTGAAGCCATGTTTGAATGTTCAAGTGTAATGTGGCTGATTCCAGAAATTTAATGTAACAAATGTGCTTCTGTTTGTAGAAAACTTTTCATGGCTCTGCACAGGAAACACTGCTTTCTGAGGTTCTTTAGTGTCATAGTTATTGGAATTGATAACTGATACAGATTAGCTAGGCATTCAAGAAGACATCTGCCTTTGGCAATCACTGATAACAGACCAGAAACATTTACTTCTCTATCTAAAAGTGTCGTATATTGTCAACAGCCACAGATTCCTTGCAGTTCCTCCAGTCAAGAATCAGGTATCATTTCCCCACCACACATTCAATATGGGCTGGCCTTGTGACTTTGAGTAACAGAATGAAGCAGAAGGGACTCTGGGTAAGCTCTGAGCCTAAGCCTCAAGATATCTTGAAGTTTCTGCTTTTGCTCTCTTGGAAAACAGCCAACATGTGAATAAGCCTGCATTAACTTCTTTAAGATAAAAGACCATACAGAGAGATACAGCTGTCCCATGTGAGGCTCCAAACCTGTAAATGTGCACATCCCAACCCAACCAGTCCCAGGTAAGCCATTCCATACCAAAAGAACTACTTAGATAACCTAATGACTTGTGAGAAATAAAGAATGCTGTTCTAAGCCACTAAGTTTGGGTTGGTTTGTTAGGCAGCAAAAGTTAAGCTAACTCATACTCTGAAAACTATAAAACACTGATAAAGAAAATTGAAGATGATTCAAACAAATGGAAAGCTATTCCATGCTCTTGGATTGGAAGAATATTGTTTAAATGGCCATATTGCCCAATCTAGAGATTTAACGTGATCCCTATCAAAATACTCATGACATTTTTCATAGAACTAAAACAAATAATCCTAAAATTTATATGGAACCATAAAAGACCCAGAATTGCCAAAGCATTCTGAGGAAAAAGAGCATAACCCTGCCAGACTTCAGACAGTACTACAAGGCTACAGTCATCAAAACAGTTTGATGTCGGCAAAAACACAGACACATAATTCAAAAGAACAGAATAGAGTGCCCAGAAATAAGCCTGCACACCTGCAGTCAATTAATCTATGAAAAAGGAGGCAAAAATATACAATGGAGAAAAGACAGTACCTTCAGCAAGTGGTGTTGGGAGAGCTGGACAGCTTCATGTAAATCAATGAAACGATAAAACTCCCTTACACCATATACAAAAATAAACTCAAAATGGTTTCAATATCTAAATATAAGATATGACACCGTAAAACTCCTAAAAGGGAACATAGGCAAAATATTCTCAGACATAAACCATAGCAGTATTTTCTTAGATCAGCCTTCCAAGGCAAAAGAAATAAAATTAAAAATAAACAAATGGGACCTAAATGTGCAAACGATGCAACCCACAGGGGTTAATATCCAAAACAGACAAACAGTGCGTACAACTCAATATCAGAACAAAACAAAACAAACAAAAAAACCTAAAAAGCAAAGAAAAACCCCAACAACCCAATTAAAAAATGGGCAGACCTAAATAGACATTTCTCCAAAGAAGACATTCAGATGGTCAACAGGCACATGAAAAGATACTCAACATTGCTAATTACTAGAGAAACGCATATCAAAATCACAATGAGATGTCACCTCACACCTGTCATAATGGCTACCATCAAAAAGCCTACAAATAAATGGTGGAGAGGGTGTGGAGAAAAGTGGGAATGTAAATTGGTACAGGCACTATGGAGAACAGTATGAAGATCCCTTAAAGAACTAAAAATAGAGCTACCACATGATGCAGCAATCCCACTCCTGGGCATATATCTGGAAAAGACGAAAATTCTAATTTGAAGAGATACATGCGCCCCAATGTTCATAGCAGCACTATTTACAATAGCTAAGACATGGAAACAACACACATAACCCACATGCCCATCAACAGATGATTGGTTTAAGATGTGGTGTATATATACAATATATATTTATATGTGGAATTTAAAAAATAATACAGATGAGTCTATATATAACACAGAAACAGACTCATGGACATAGAAAACAAACTTACGGTTACCAAAGGGATAAAAGGGATGTATAAATTAGGAGTGAGAAGTTAACAGCTAGAAACTACTATACATAAAATAGATAAGTAACAAGGATTTACTGTACAGCATGGGGAAACTACATTCAATATCTTGTAGTAACCTATAATGGGAAAATAATCTGAAAACTATAGTTATATACATATAAAACTGAATCACTTTGCTGTATACCTGAAATGAACACAATACTGTAAATCTTCAATTTAAAAAAATGTTAAGCTAACTCATACCAAAGGCATAAAGAGAGTAGGGAAAATAGAAATAGGTTAAAAGGTTAGCACCCTGTGTTTGGTGGCTGGCTGGACTCTGTTTCCCTTTAGTTTTGTTTCCTTTCATTTCAGAAAGTTCCTAGTTGGGGGGTTGGTTGGGGGTGGAGGGGAGAAGCAAGGGCCAGAGGAAGGGAAAGAAGGAAGGAAGGAAGGAAGGAAGGAAGGAAGGAAGGAAGGAAGGAAGGAAGGAAGGAAGGAAGGAGGGAAGGAAGGAAGGAAGGAAGGAAGGAAGGAAGGAAGGAAGGAGGGAAGGAAGGAGGGAAGGAAGGAAGGAAGGAAGGAAGGAAGGGGGAAGGAAGGAAGGAAGGAAGGAAGGAAGGAAGGAAGGAAGGAGGGAAGGAAGGAGGGAAGGAAGGAAGGAAGGAAGGAAGGGGGAAGGAAGGAAGGAAGGAAGGAAGGAAGGAAGGAAGGAAGGGGGGAAGGAAGGAGGGAGGGAAGGAAGGAAGGGGGGAAGGAAGGAAGGAAGAAAGGGGGAAGGAAGGAAGGAGGGAAGGAAGGACGGAAGGAAGGGGGAAGGAAGGGGGGAAGGAAGGAAGGAAGGAAGAATTCTGCTAATAGATTTTGGCACCTGTTTGGCTCCCCCTGCTAAACGATCTTACAACAACGTTGCGATGCCCAGTGCCCCCACCCACCCAGCCAGCTGGGCTTCTCACGAAGCTTTTCAACCCAGCCCTCCTCAATTTTATTTCTCATTGTTTGTCTAATTCCTGATGGAAAGATATGATAAACTCTTCTGGGACAGATGTTAACTGTTGATAAATCCTGTATCTTTATCTTATCAGATAGACTTCAGCTAATTAGGTTGATAAAATCAATGGTATTTATCATCAAATGATTTTTGAAACAAATCTTGACTACCTGCTACTATCACTACCGCACCTCACAGCTGAATGGCTTTGGACAAGATGTTTAAACTCCACCAATCTTAACGTTCTTACTCCTTAAAATGGGGTTATTATCTACATTTCAGTGTGTCTGTAAAAATTAAACATGCTGAAGTATGCCTCAAAGACCTGAAACCTAATAGATGATCATGAAATATTATCAAATCCCTTTCAAAAATAATTGTAACAATTTACAAAACTGTCTACATCATTTCCATTTTCCTCAGTTAGGCTGCGGGATCCTCCAGACACTGATTCTCTTCTGTAACTTTGGTGCTAATTACAGTGTTGAATGTCTAGTTCTCAATAAATGGTTGGATCCATAAAATGAATAATCATTAAAGGAATAAATACAAACACTAACATCTACTAATCTCAACAGGTGGCATTTTAACAAACTGAAAGCCCTAAATGAGTAAACAATTACTGTAGAAAGAATGCATTGCCTTGCTCACAGGTGGAGGAAATATTAGCCAGTGCTTGACTTTCACAAAGATAAAGCCACACACAGAAGTGCTGTCAGAAGCACAGTTTGAGGTTCTGGTCATTTCGGAAGGTTCTTAGTCCCCCTTTCCTGGCTGATTAATAATGACATACACTGCTTATAATTACGTCTTTGGAGAGTGGATTCATTTTAAGAAAAACTTGTATAAGAATAACAATTAATGACCATTTACAAATATATTCACAGTGGGATTCATTTAAATAGTGAAGTGTCTGTGCAACTAAAGTATGATTTGATTTAACAAAATTGATGTAACACAACTTTTTCAGAAATACATTGCCAAAGTGTGTGTGTGCGTGTGCGTGTGTGTGTGTGTGTGTGTGTGTGTGTGTGTGTGTGTGTGTATGAAAGTAACATCAGATAAGGCAGTCTTGGATACTGTAAGATCGATCAGGGATTAATTAGGGGTGTCTTTCATACCTGTAGGAACAGGAAGTGGTGACATGCATGCTGTTTTTTGCTGATCTCTCAAAGGTCCTTAAAAGATTACTGTATGGTAAGTCTATAGCTCTTAGACTGACTTTTGATCTCTAGGTCCAATAAAGTACTTTCAAAACAGCACCCACAGAAAATAACAAAGGAGAAAAGTATCAAGTGACTGAGGGCTAGGGATGATGCTCCAGTTCCTATCTTTGATGTGGGTGGCACTCAAGGGCAGAGGGAGGCTTTGTTTCTCTGTCACAGTGTATCTAAGTACAGCAATCATACATCCCAGTGTGCCCAGGACTTATTGTCCTAGCATTTGCCCAGGATTAGTTATTTCATAACAAAGTACTATTATTTTGAGTTGCACCAGAACAAGCTTAGGCTTTGATACACCTCCACTTAGTACTTGCAGCTTCTGCCAGGAACTGTCCAGCAGTGTTGAATAGAGAAGTGAGCAGAGTTCACACCTTAACAAAAACTAAATGTGAAAGATCAACAGCATCTCCCATCTCATCTTTCCTGAACCTTTTCTGATATAACATAATGAATGTTGTTAAGTATCAGGTGCACATCTTGATGCACTTGATAATGAGATATCAGACCAAGTGAGCCACTTTTCCTGGTTTGAGTGGTGCTGAAGTAAGATTTGGCATTGCTGCTCTGCTGACCACTTAATCACCAGTCAGATATGCTGTGGTCCATGCTGTGACCTGACAGACACACAAAGCCACAAAGTCACCAGTTGACAGGGATAGTGAGAAGCATGGGAAATTAGAGATACATGACATATGTACAGGCAACAGCAAATCAGAAGTCCTGCTGCAGAGCCTATGAACAGTAGTCTGACAAGTGTCATTGTCACATGAACCTCAAAAACAGAAATGTTAATATCAGTGTAAACTTTTAAGATTCCTGTCTGTTGTTGTTCTCTCCAAATAAATCAAAATATGATGCCTTTGTTGCAACATTTGTAAAGACAAAAGACATGAGACTGTGGATGCAACAAAGAACTCTATACCAAAGATACACAGTACTCCCGCTATAAATGATATTATTTTATTTAAATCAACTCCTAGCTAATAATTTGAATACACAAGGGGACACAGTCCAGAAACCCAAATACATTAAAAACATAAAAAATTAATCAATATAAAAGGCATAACACAGCACAAAGCTAGACTTAACCAGTTGTTTCCAGAGTTTAACCATTCCTAGGGATAAAACTAGAAAATTCCACATCCTCACAAAACCTTTTGGACCACTAAGCTTGAAGCACAGCATCCACATAACCATATTCTAAGCTGAAGACATATTGTTCCATGCTACGAGACATATTTTAAGAACAAAATTGAAAAAACCAGTAGAGCCTTTCCAGGGATGTGAGACTGGAAGTGTCTTCCGCAAGGAATTAAGCCTCACAACCTGGAGAAAAGACTACAGGATCAGCATAATTGGAAAGGAAAATGGACCTCAATATAAAATCCAACAAGCCGGGCTTCCCTGGTGGCGCAGTGGTTGAGAGTCCGCCTGCCGATGCAGGGGACACGGGTTCGTGCCCCAGTCTGGGAAGATCCCACATGCCACTGAGCGGCTGGGCCCGTGAGCCATGGCCACTGAGCCTGCGCGTCCGGAGTCTGTGCTCCGCAATGGGATAGGCCACAACAGTGAGAGGCCCGCGTACCACAAAAAAGAAAAAAAAAAATCCAATTAAAATCCAACAAGCCACTCCAAAGTGCAAAACCAAGAGTTCTATATTTTCTCTTCACGTATTCATTTACCCAGCAAATATTTATTGAATGTGTCATGTGCCAGACACTGTTTACCGCCCTGAATATACATCAATGAACAAGACAAATGGGCTCCAAACTTCCACAGAACTTAAATTTTAATAAGAAAAAAATTATGGATAAAACAGACCATTAAACAAATTTCAGTCGTACCTAGTTAAGTGCTACAAAGGATGTAAATGGCTAATCTAATAGAGAAGAACTGGGTTTGGAGGAACCTGTTTTATACCAATGCTGTCAAGGAAGATCTTAATGAAGAGGAGACATTTGGACAGGCACCTGAATTAGATGACACAGTTTGACATACAAGGGTATGGATATGAGTGTAAAAACATTTCAGGTAGTCAAGTCCAGCTAGTCCAGCAGTGCTAAGTAGGGTATGAGTTAGATGATTCAGAAGAAAAAAATCTATTTGTATGGTTTGAGTTCTTGGATTTCAGGAAAGATGAACAAAAAGAGAGGAAAATGTTTCTTTTCCTTCCCTAGTGGAGTTAACGAGCTCCCAAAGACATCCAAGACAGAGTGTTGAGACTGCCTTCTGGCTTTCATGGAAAGCACATGGAACTGATATATAAGAGGCTAGAGATTCATAAAGTTCAACATCTCTAATAGGTATGTTTTTCACTGTGTGCTCCTTTCTCTTACTGAGTGGTCTCTTCTGAAAACTTACTCTTAGCCCTTGATGAGGTGGAGTTAACCATGGCAACTCTAAGGGAGAAGTTGCTGAAGCAATTAATGCTGGAGCTGAAGAACATCGTCTCCTTGCCTTTGGCTGGTAGCCTCAACTCAGATTCATAACACGGAGCCTCTACACCCACCATTCCCATAGCACTCATGCCTTCATGTATTGCTTTGACTGCAGCACGGACTTTATTTCAACACTAGGTGAGCATCCTTTTCAAGTACATGAAGGGCTGTTATGTAAAGGAGTAAAAACAACTGGTTTGATTACTAACGAGAACCAAACTTAGACTAGAGGGCAGAATTTTAACTCAACCTTTCTAAAAAGGAGTATTTGACACTGTAAAAAAATCATCGTATAGGATAGTATGCTTTCCATCCCTGGAGGCATTAAAGCAACAGCTTTTGGACTTGTAAGTGATATTGCACAAAGAGAATCTTCTCCCTGTGAAAAAGGTTGTTCCTGTGGTCCTTTCTATCTCTAAGAAGCTGAGAAAGAGTCTACTATTAAGTAGTTTGTTGCAAAAGAGCTACTGGTTGCCTGAGAGAAAAAACTTACAGTTTCCCTGAGATACCTGGGCTGCTACTGCATTATAAACTCAGTATGCATTTACCAAGGATAGACAAAATGCTACTGATTGCTTTGGAGGTTTTTAAGATATCTGCATCACTGGATTTGAGTCTTGGTTACATCTCTTGGGTCCCATTAGTTTTCCCCCAAAACATGAGCATTATAACCATGACTATGAATCCTAGTTGTTCTTAGTCTTTTGAATTCAATACCCCACTTTGATGATAAATTTCTTGTAATGCTCTTTCACCGTCCTCACATTAGATTCATAGGTAATATATCCTACCTATATACATAATCTCAAAACTAATAAATAATGTCATAACTATATTCAAAGGAAAAAATAGCAGCAATTTATAATAAAATAATATGCATATCGATATGTAGATAAATTGACACAACTACACTGAAAAACACACAGATGTACGTACTACATGTATAGAATCACCATGAATGTGACAATAACAAAGGTAGACTAATTCCAGAGTGTTTTATTAATGATTCAAGATCTGCAAGCAGCACTGCTGTTGGTAACATGATTTTTTTGTAACAATGAACATCTCTTCGTAAAGTTTCTAAGCAAAACAGAATACAATCTTAGCTTAGTTGACAGAGTAGTTCATTCCTAGAAAATTCAGTATATTTTGAAACTAGGCAAAAAATGCTTTCTGTTATATGCATGATGGACTTAGATTATAAGCTCATGTAATTATAAACAGAGTAGTCCAGGTGATATTAAAAAGTCATTTAAGATAGAGGACAGTTCTTTTTGTTCCTGGGTAATCCATCCATTGTAGAACAACTGGCATCCCTGGCCTCCATCCATTAATGCTTCTCCACCCTCATTATAAAAACTAGAGGAAAAAGCCCACCCACAAATTTCCAAAATGGCACCTGGGAAACACCAAATTCTTTGAGAGTACTAGCATCAGACTAGGACAGGTTCAGTATCTCCACCTCCCTTCCTTTAGCTGTGGGAGGCTGTTAGAACCAAGTGAAAACTTATACAGGATTGACTTTCTGAACCACTAAGTAGCTGACCTTAGGAGCACCAGTTCTTAAAGTGATCTGAGCAGGCCTTCCTTCAGTGAACTGACCCAGATGTGAGTGCTGTGATTTCAGATAGCTGGAGATGGGCCTCTCATGTAAAGGCCCATCTTAGCAAATGAGAGCTCATGTTTCTTCATGCAACCCCAGGATCAGCACTACCTTGAAAATCACTTCTCTGCCTGGACCAGTTAGGTGTCTGAGTGGTTGTATACAGCTAAAAACAGGCTACGACTCAGCTTTCATTAAGTTTAATCAAGCTTTCTTCACATTAAATTAACCCAAGGGACATCTTTTATTCCCAATGATAAAGTAAACTTTACACAATTTATTAATTTTAGAATTACCAAATACAATTTCCTCAGTGAAAGTCTGAAAAGGAGATACATTAAAGTGAGTCCCTACAGGAACTGTGGGGAAGATGAGGATGTAGAGAAAATATGGGGAAAGAGTCATTTTGTCAACATGTAATTCTCAGAAGAGCTCTAGAATTGATGGTCTATCTACTTCTTATTGCATCTCTCAATACATATATTGTTTCAAACTCATAACTCCCAAAACTGTTGAAGAAACTATTTTATTTTGCGCTAAATTTTGCCTGTTAGCAAACCAAATTCTCCAGAGTTGCACAGAAGGGATAAAATTTCAGTGAATGCATGCCAATGTTCATTCAGCTGTTCTCATTTTCTAGCAGCCCTCTCCAGATTTCTCCTCACTCCACCCACAGAGAAAGAGGAAATATAGGCAGAAGTTGCTTTTGCAGCAATGGACAAAATGCTTCTCCCAGACCAGCATCACTCTGTGTGTGTGTGTGTGTGTGTGTGTGTGTGTGTGTGTGAGAGAGAGAGAGACAGTCGGGGGTGGGGGGAGAGAGAGTTAATTAGTTCCTGGAAAACAAAACATCCATTGTTACAGGAAGTGAATAAGGAAAACCTCATAAACAAACTGGTAAGGTCTTTACTGAAAAACAGCTGCTCACATCATTTTGATGACTTGCAATTTACAAAGCATTTTCACAAACATAATTCCACCTCATCCTCACTACAAAACTTTGGTGTAGGTATGATTGTCTCCAATTTATAAATGAGAAAATAGAGGCTCACAGATGTTCATAACTTTCCTTAAATCACACATTGAGTAACCAGGGGACTAAAAGACCAAGTCACCTGACTCTAGGTTTAGAGCTCTTTTTCATGTTACTTATTCATACAAATTGAGTTTGTTAAATCATCTTATTGGCAACCGGAGCAGAAAGGCCCAAATAGATGTAATATGTAAAGGAACCCAGCCCATTTTCTGATTATTGTTTTATAACTATATAGTGTGAAGATAATTAATTTCTATAGATCAGTAAGTAAAATAATAAAGCTCTAAGACTGGAATTTGCTGAGGGACCTAGTAGGATTGGTTTGGGACAAGGTTGAAGACTCTAACTCTGCCCATCAGGAAAGGCAGCATAAGGTACTTAATAATCTGTGACTTTAAATAACATTTGATGGTAATGGTTAGAATATAATACCTGTAAAAACATGTATGACGCAAATGATTAGAAAATGTTCAAGATACTTTTCACATATAAATCCTATTTAAATATAATTTTGGGCTTCCCTGGTGGTGCAGCGGTTGAGAGTCCGCCTGCCGATGCAGGGGACACGGGTTCGTGCCCCAGTCTGGGAGGATCCCACATGCCGCAGAGCAGCTGGGGCCGTGAGCCATGGCCGCTGAGCCTACGTGTCCGGAGCCTGTGCTCCACAATGCGAGAGGCCACAGCAGTGAGAGGCCTGCGTACCGCAAAAAAAAAAAAAAAAAAAAAAAAAATATATATATATATATATGTATATAATTTTATAATGAGTGATATCTTGTGTTGAAAAATGCAAGTGATTTCATCGGATTTTCTGCTCTACACAAAGGAGACGTTTTCCAAAGTGTAGAACTCTCCTTAATCACATCTTGAACATAACTTGGCTACAAAAATGGGTCAGTGTGTATGTATTAGAGAGAGAGCTTGGCCTGTTGGCAACAGCGTAGCAAAGCATTACAGGATCATGAGGTCACCACTGGTGAACTTTATTTTAAGCCAGATTGTCTTAGACTCTAGGACATTTCTAAGTCAACACTGGGAGATCCTCTAACCCAGCAGTCCCCAACCTTTTTGGCACCAGGGACTGGTTATGTGGAAGACAATTTTTCCACAGACCAGGGGGTGGGGGGGATGGTTTCAGGATGATTCAAGCTCATTACGTGTATTGTGCACTTTATTTCTATTATTATTACATTGTAATATATAATGAAATAATTATACGACTCACCGTGATGCTGACAGGAGGCAGAGCTCAGGTGGTAATGTAAGCGATGGGGAGCGGCTATAAATACAGATGAAACTTCACCTGCTGCTTACCTCCTGCTGTGCAGCCCTGTACTGGTCTGTGGCCTGGGGGTTGGGGACACCTGCTCTAACGGATATCTGCCATTACTCTAACATGAACTTCTCCAATTTGGCACGGTGTCTCCGAGTTGGCGAGTTTAGTGCTTTCACATGGACTCAGCCTGTGTTTTATGCTCAAGAACACTGAATTAAACATTCTTCACTATGTGCTAGCACTGTGCTAAGTGTTTTCATCCATTTTTCCTCTTTTATCCTCACATATTCCTTGGCTATGGTATATTAAATAGGGTAATGCTAGCAGCTCCCACAAAAGAAATCCTTAATTTCAGAGCTTCATATACTAGAGATTTATTTCTCACAGAAAAATCAGACAGATGTTCCTAGTTTGTAGGCAGCCTTCCTCCATGTGGTGACTCAGATATTAAGGTTCCTTTCACCATGAGAATCTAAAATCCCCTAGAGCAGGGATCAGCAAACTCTGGCTTGGGGGCTAAATCTGGTTGCTAACTGTTTTTGTTGTTGTTGTTTTTAATGTTCCATGAGTGAGGAATATCTTTTACATTTTTAAACAGTAAAACAGAAATATAATATTTTGTGACATATAAAAATTATATGAAATTCCTATTTTAGTGTCCCTGCACAAAGCCTTACTGGGACAGAGCCACGTTTATCTGTTTTAAGTATTGTCTGTGGCTACTTTTGCACTAAAAGGCAGAGTTGAGGAGTTGCCACAGAGATTGTGAAACTCACAAAGCCAAAAAATATTTACTATCTGGTTGTGTGAACTGAATGTGTACCCTCAAAATTCATATGTTGTATCCCTAACTGCCAATGTGAAAGTATTTGTAGGTGGCCTTTAGAGAGTAATTACTTTTAGATGAACTCGTGAAGTACAGCCCCCATGACGGGAGCAGTGTCTTTATAAGTAGAGAATGAAGACCAGAGCTTGATCTCTCTCTCTCTCTCTCTTAGCTGTGTAAGAACACAGCAAGACAGGTGACCATATGCAAGCCAGGAGGAGGACCTTCACCAAGAACCCAACCATGCTGACACCCTGACCTCACATTTTGAGCTTGTGAGAAATAAATGTATGTGTACGGCATGTGGTATTCTGTTACGGCAGCCCAAGCTGACTAAGGCACTGGCACTCAAGTGAAAAAGTTTGTTAACTCTGGCTCTAGAGCTTCCTCATAGACTGAGTTCTACCCACAGAAAAAGAGTGTGAAACATGGTCTAATCCAATGTTTAGAGAAGTCAGTGGCTTTCCTAAGGGCTTATGATTCCATGTTGCATACCCAGGATTCAAACATAGACCTCTCTGACCTCCAAAATCTTAACTTTTTTTTCTTTACGCTTAGGCTCTTGAATCTCCTCACCAATGTATTCATTTATAAATTCCCATAAAGGATGCATCTGTGGAAAACTGATGATGTCAGGCAAATATGCCTCATCACATCGTTTTAATTTAACGTGCAATGAGCTCTAGATGTGCTCTAATAATAACTTTGACAAAACAACAAGTATTTAGTATGAAATATAAAAACCCAATGTAGCTCTGCATGTGATGACTATGTGCCAACCACTTAATAAATCTTCAGAACAACAGCACTGCTCCCAATAACTTTTTTGTATTTCAAAATGATTAATTTTTAATAGTACTTTATATCTTTTGTATATAATGTCTCAGATCCCATGAGATAAGCAAACCAATCTCCATGTTACTGTGGAACAGAAATAAAATATGACAGGATTTTCTGATGATTCTGATGAGTTGAATGGCTCCTATGGAACTGTCAAGTTAATTAAAACAAGCATAGGATTACTATACTCTATTATAGCACAATTATGCTCTCCCTTCCTTTTTTTGTTCCCTCCTTAAAGACATATACATGGAATCTAATCAAACAAAAAAATGGTTCTGAAGAACCTAGGGTCAGGACAGGAATAAAGATGCAGACGTAGAGAATGCACTTGAGGACATGGGGAGAGGGGAGGGTAAGCTGGGACGAAGTGAGAGAGTGGCATGGACATATATACAGTACCAAACGTAAAATAGCTAGCTAGTGGGAAGCCGCTGCATAGCATAGGGAGATCAGCTCGGTGCTTTGTGACCACCTAGAAGGGTGGGATAGGGAGGGTGGGAGGGAGACACAAGAGGGAAGAGATATGGGGATATATGTATATGTATAGCTGATTCACTTTGTTATAAAGCAGAAACTAACACACCATTGTAAAGCAATTATACTCCAATAAAGATGTTACAGAAAAAAACATGCACCCCAATGTTCATAGCAACACTATTTACAATAGCCAAGACATGGAAGCAACCTAAATGTCCATCGACAAATGCATAAAGATGTGGTATATATATATACAATGGAATATTACTCAGCCATAAAAGAGAATGAAATAATGTCATCTGCAGCAATATGGATGGACTTGGAGATTATCATACTAAGTGAAGTAAGTCAGACAGAGAAAGACAAATATATGATACCACTTATATGTGGAATCTAAAAATAATGATACAAAAGAACTTATTTATAAAACACTTTGCTGTACACCTGAAACTAACACAACACTAAATCAACTATACTTCAATTTAAAAATTAAAGAGAAGGATAAAAAGGAAAATGGAACACAGAACAGATGGCACAAATAAAAATATACAGCAACTCTACTGGTAATTAAAATAAATTGTCTAAACACTTCAATTAAAAGAAATTGTCAAGTTAGATAAATAAAGCACGAGACAACTACCTGTTGTCCATAGAAATATGGACAAGAGGGAGGGGATATGGGGATATATGTATACATATAGCTGATTCACTTTGTTATACAGCAGGAACTAACACATCATTGTAAAGCAATTATACTCCAGTAAAGAAGTTAAAATAAAATAAAATAAAATAAAATCTAAACTTTCTAGTATAATACACATAAAAAAAGATACAAAGATTCTGGTTTTAGGAGTCAATTAAGATTTATTTTCTTTTTTTCATGTCACATTAACAAGATTTATGGTACACATAAAACGGTGTTTATTGCAACTACTCAGTTCTGTCCTAGTAATGGGAAAGCAGCCATGGACAACACTAACAAATGGGCTAAATTCCAATAAAATTTATTTGCAAAAACAGGTGATGGGCTGGATCTGATGGGAGGGCCACAATTTGCTGTTCACTGCTGCTTTAATGTGTCAGGCAACCAAGAACTGAGAGCCCTGATAAGAAACAAGGTGGAGTTTGTTATTCTTTCCTAATTTCTCAGTAGATGCATGTTTGCATTTAATACCACACAGTCATTAATTTAAAACAGAACCTCCAGTGACTCTGAACGGACAATTAGTTAAAACAAGGTAAACGTGTATAGCGCCTGTCAGCTATCTGATCCGCCTCAATCAACACATGTTAAGTCAGTGAAGCAGCAGAAATGTAATTTTCCAGAACACACAACCCTACTGCTCTGCATGCCTCTAATGAGGAAAAGCTAATTACTTTATTATCTTAACATAAACCTCCCCAAATTGAATATTTCCAGGGTTATAAACTGTTTGCCTCCAAGCTTCATTAAAAGCTTAAAACCAGGCATTTCACTTTTGAAGGCAACACTCGGTCTCCTCAGAGTTCAAATAAAGCCTTGAAATGTATTCAGAGCTTCTTCCTTTTCATGTAGAAAAATAAGACTCTGCTCATGCTTTTCTCCTCATTGAGAAGAAGGTTCAATACCAGTACTTCCTGTTGCTGGAAGTCTAAAGATTGTGAAAGAAGTTGGAACACTTTTCACGGTGTTTCCTTTAAATCCAGCTCTAACCTCATTAGTGTTAACTGATTTTTTGTTTGTTTGTTTGTTTGTTTTTCTGCGTGTTAACTGATTTTTATGTGTGCCTATTATACATTGGCATTTTGTCTTTCACATATATAGTCTTCCATATATATATATATACACACACACACACACACACACACACACTTCCATATATATATACATATATATATATATATACACACACAGACACACACACACACACTTAGTTTTCTTTATCCTCCAAGCTAAGTATTCTGTCTTTATTCTTCTTTCCAAATTCTGTGGTTTGAGATCTGCCAAAACTTGGCATTACAACCTCATTTGGCTGAAACTTTTCTATTTAATCCCATGGATTTAATTTCAGAACATACAGGCAGAGAGATGAGTTAAATAACCAAGTTTGGCTCCTATATTTTCTGATCTGTTATTGAACCATAAAGCCAGTGTTATATTTCTTTTTCTCTTTGTTCCAGGGTCAACAAAAAGCCACACTTCTTTTAAGACACCAAGTAAAACTAAGTCACAAGTGACTGTCCCATAACCATTGGAGATCAATCATTTCCTATGCTTCTACAGGGGAAAATATCAAGCCAGTTTTTAGCTTTCATTACCTGTTTCTGATAATATGTAATCATATTCAAATGATTTTATTTCCCCAAGCTTTAAAGCACCTCTCATTCATTCTCTCTTACACTAATTTTTAAAATGTCCTTTGTTCTTCACAATATCCAATGGCAAGCCATGAACAATTACTAAACATGCTTCCTATTCTTACTTGAAGTTTGAAGGCTTCAATTACTGAAAATAAACAAATTCTCTTGGAACTTTGGTGGCAGAGGACAGAACAGTGATTGCTACCTGCAACAGAGGGCCAGCCATAACAACTGTGCTACCAGTCAAAGAAGAAATGTGTTCCCACCCATTTGATTGCTTCCTCAGGGAAGAAACTGTAGCAAATGGGAATACAGTACTAATTCCTTTACCCTATTTCAGAGGGAAGCTCGTGGAAATGTCAGAGAGCTTCGGAGTCTCCCATATAAGCCTATATTAAGGCTTTGTCCAAATCCTCAGTTTTATTATGTGTCCTCGTTTGGAATTGTTAAGAACTACTTGTGGGAGGAAGGAAGGGAAGAAGGAATGAAGGAAAGGAGGTGGAAAGAAATTATTTATATTATGACAGCTCCCTTTGTACAAACAACCACTTGTATGTTTTCGTTTTGTTCTTTTGCCAGGGCTGAGGGACGGGGTGGGTGTGGATGGGGGTGACTGTGAGAGGTAGCTGGAGCGAGACCTTCGTGGTGATGGAAACGCCCTGAACCTTGACTGGGGTGGCGGTACATGCATCTACACCTGTAGACACAGAAGTCTACACAGACACTGTGCCCATGTCAATGTCCTGCTGTTGATATTTTACTACATTTACATAAGATATAGCCATTGGGGGAAGCTGGTTGACAGGTATAAGGGACCTCTCTGTACTATTTTTGCAAGTTTCTGTGAATCTATAATTATTTCACAATAATAAATTAGGAAAAAATAAAAACCTTCCTAGGGTACATCCAAGCCCTGAGGGACTCCTCTCTCAGATTTTTCAAACTAGAAGAGCAATATTATTCAGTATATTTCCTTAGGAGCTGCTTTAAGTTTAAAATGCATGAGTAGCCATTGGAATGGTTTTTGGTTTAATCAGAAAGGAGGGCTGTGAGTGTCCCCTTGTCACAGTAACCTGATGAGTGAGAATACTAGATTGAATGAAGGACACAAATGAATATCATTTTCTTTTAAGATTTTCTCAAGATACTGCATTTTTATTTCCAAGTCTTTGAATTAAGTTTTCCAAGCACCCAAATGCCATACCCGAGTTTTTTGTTTGTTTCTGTGGTTATTTGTTTCTTTTTTTATTGTCAGAAAAGTCTGAGAACCCATGAAGGGGCAGGCACCAAGGAAATGTTTGGGAACATCTGTAATTTGTTTATAAGTTTAAGTAGACTGTCCTGTCTTTTCTTAATTAATTTATTACTTTATTTTATTTTTGGCTGTGTTGGGTCTTTGCTGCTGTGCGCAGGCTTTCTCTGGTTGTGGTGAGCGGGGGCTACTCCTTGTTACGGTGCGCGGGCTTCTCATTGCAGTGGCTTCTCTTGTTGTGGAGCACGGGCTCTAGGAGCGCGGGCTTCAGTAGTTGTGGCACGCGGGCTCAGTAGTTGTGGCATGCGAGCTCTAGAGCACAGGCTCAGTAGTTGTGGCACACGGGCTTAGTTGCTCCGCGGCATGTGGGATCTTCCCAGGCCAGAGCTCGAACCCATGTCCCCTGCATTGGCAGGTGGACTCTCTACCACTGCGCCATCAGGGAAGCCCTCTGTCCTGTCTTTTCTGAATGGGAGAAACTATATCTCTGAGAACCCAGTCTTGGTTCTTCTCAAAATGTATCATTCATTGTGCTTTCTAGGTAAGCAGGCTACAGAGACAAACTTTATCAATTTATGTAGTGTAGAGTGTTAAAAACTAAAAGGAATAAAAAGTTTTCATAAAAAGAGAAGAAAAGCTAAGAAGAATTTGGTTTCCAGGTTTCTCAAATTCAAAGGCCTTATCAGAATTCATAAGACAATGTGAGTTCCTAGTCCACAAAGCTCACATTCCTGAAGGCCCAGGGGGCCTCAGATTTTGAAGCTGTTGCCTACTCCTCTTGACAAGCACTTTAACTGGAAAAAAGGAACGCACAGGAGAGAAATATTCTTCAACTGCTCAGGAAAGTAGAGACATTTGCTTTATCATTATAAATCTATTCTACCAGCTGCAGGTAGTAAAATTTAGCATTTGGTTAGACAACCCCTTAAAGAGGCACAAAGGGACAGGAAGATACCCTGGGAAGAAATGGAAAATTGCCAAATTCATGGAAGCCCACAGTGATGGTTGCCAGGGTCTGGAGGGAGGAGAAATGGAGAAGTGACAGCCAAGGGGTATAGTGTTTCAGTTATGCTAGATAAGTAACTTCCAGAGATCTGCTATACAACATAGTGTCTATAGCTAATGATATCGTACTACTTAAAATTTGCTAAGAGGGTAGAGCTCATGTTAAAAAGTCTTAACACACACACACACACACACACACACACACACACACACACACAAATAACAGGGGACAGGAGGAAACTTTGGGAGGTGATGAAAGTGTTTATGGCCTTGATGGTGGTGATGGTTTCACAGGTGATCAAAACTGACTTTGAGAAATTATTTTTTACTGATAAAAATAATTAACTTCTTCATCCAGATCAATTTCACATGTGAGGATATAAGACTGGTGTGTTTATGAATTTGAGAAAACATAGATTATTTCCTCCAAACCTGGTAAAAGTGAAAATGTAGTCAAGTAGTATTTAGCATCATGGGAAGAAAATCAGTAACCCAGCATCTAAAAGGGGGCGGGGGGAGGAGTGGGCATAAAGAAAGAGGTTAAAAATGTTGGAATGACTTGGTTTCTGTTGGTAACTGGTTTACATTGTAAAACACTAACAGAAGGATTAATCAGAGTTGGGAGACCAGAAGAGGGCGCTCTCACGCCCTTTAATTATAGGAGAGCCCTACAGGCAGAGGAAAGGCTCTTCTTTCCTGGCAAGGATGCAGCCAATGCAAAGCCATGGACTCTTGTTTATTGTAGCCCTCCCAACCTCTTTTTCTCCTCTATAAAAGAGTTCTTCCTTTGCAGGAGATTTGCACATGGATCACCATGCTTGCAGACCCTGAATTTAATTCTCCGCTGATCCCAAATAAACCCCCTCCCCCTTTTTTTTTGCTGGAGAAATAACTGGCAGCCTGTTTATTTTAGGTTAACAACATTAAATACAGTAGAGAAAAACAATGCATCTGTATTAAAAAGTAATGACCATGGAAGGGGGTGGCGGGAATAACTTTGACAACCAAGTGTTGGGCATGGCACTGGACACTGGATTCTTATTATCATTTGATCCATCCTGAGGGCGGATAAAATATTTCATTTTGCTAACAAATATAATACCACTCAGAAGTAAGTCAGAAAGAGAAAAACAAATACCATATGCTAACACATATATATGGAATCTAAAAAAAAAAAAAGGTTCTGAAGAACCTAGGGGCAGGACAGGAATAAAGACGCAGACGTAGAGAATGCACTTGAGGACACGGGGAGGGGCAAGGGTAAGCTGGGACGACGTGAGAGAGTGGCATGGACATATATACACTACCAAATGTAAAATAGATAGCTAGTGGGAAGCAGCCGCATAGCACAGGGAGATCAGCTCGGTGCTTTGTGACCACCTAGAGGGGTGGGATAGGGAGGGTGGGAGGGAGACCAAGACGGAGGAGATATGAGGACATATGTATACGTATAGCTGATTTACTTTGTTATAAATCAGAAACTAACACACCACTGTAAAGCAATTATACTCCAATAAAGATGTTAAAAAAATACATACATATATATAAATACCACTCAGAGTTGTATTCTGCAAATATGTTTTGCAGGATGTATTAAGTGTCAACTGAGTATTACAGAACACTTAAAAGATGAGAAATTGAATCCTAGGAAATCTGAGTGTGTGTGTTGTGTATATATGCCTGTGTGTGTATAAACAAATAAATGTATATATGTGTGTGTGTATGTGTGTATATACATGTATACATATGATATAAACTTTGTGAATGTGCTTCCCTCTGTCTACTTAGTTAAATAGGTCTTGTGTGGGGTTATAACATCCTTTGCTATTTTCCAGCTCCTATTGTGGAGGCTGCAGCAGGATGCTTATGAGGCAAGTTAGACTTAGCTTCAAATCCGAGCTCAACCACTCACTAGCTATATGTCCACTCACTAGCTGTATGTCCTTGAGCAAGTTAGTTAAGGCCCTTAAGTCTCAGCTTCCTTAACTATAAATGAGAGCTAATGACATCTACCCCATAAGGTTTATGAAGATTAACTATTTAAGCTTTAGCATACTGGCTTCTGTAAAAAGCACTCAATAAAATTTAGGTGTTAGTTTTGTCTGTTTTCTCTACTGCTGTTTCCAACGCTTTAAACGGTAACCAACACAGAGCACACAATCAATAAATACTTGCTGATCGACTGAATGAATTTATTATTCTCTCTTGCAAAAACATATATATATATTCCTGTAAAAGTAAAGATTTACATGCCATATCTCCTCCACACCAAACAACGGTAAAAGGCGTGGAAGAGTTAATATCTGCCCAAATTGACCTGCACTGTAAGAGGAGCCCTGGGTGAGAAAATGAGAATCAAACACATGAAGAAAGGCAGAAAGCCTCTCTTCTGAATGAATACAGCCGGCTTCTCTAGCAATGTGTTCTCTTTCAAAGAACCCAGATTCCATTAACTTGAGGTCAACTTCTCCCATTGTACCTTTTGTATGTGTCCCCTCCCCAGACATATATTTTCCTGACATCCGAGGGATGAGTAGAACACACGAAGAAGAAACAGAGTTGTAACTGTGCCACTGAGCCAACAGAACCCCAGTGCGAGATGAGACAGATCAACATTATTACTTTACTCACTTAAAGGAAACCCCTGGGCCTGGATATAAGAAGAGAACAGGAAGAGAAAAGGCGTTGAGTGTATGGACATGAAATATGCCCACACCCAGAGTCAATAATCCTCATTGTTTATACAGAGACATTAGCTGTCTTCATTTGTTCTACTTCAATATTACATGCCATTGCAAGGAATCCTATTAAAATGGCAAAATCTACTGGGGGCAGAGCTAACGTTTACTGAGAAACTTCTACGGGCCAATGTGTGTGTATACCCCTTTACATACATTGCCACACTTAATCCCCACAACAGCCCTTTGAAGTGTTATGGCCCCAGTTTTCAGATGAGGAGGCTGAGGCTGATATACATGAAATAAACAGCCCAGTCACTCAGCTGGCAAACTATGTTGTTGTTATACCAAAACAGTCTGGCTCCAGGAAGCACACATCTTAATCTTACAACTTGTAGCCATACCGGAATTTTGTGGTGTCAATTACTACTTGAAATGAGCAAATCTTCAGACGATTTGACCATCTTTCTTGTATTCACGGAAATATTTGTGGTAAAGGGACGTTCATCCATACTTAATCAACCTACATTCTATTCATCAACAGAAGCTTTTTAAAGTGCTTCTTAGGCACCCGTTTATCCCTATGTGACTTTTAAAATGAATTTGTCATTAAATGGATAAATGAAAAGTTTACTATAGACATTCCATTCATTTAAAGTAGCAGTTTACAGTTCATAAATCTGTTTTCACAGGAATAAATTCATTTAACTCTCAACACAAAGCCCTAGGATAGTTGGTTTTCTCCTACAGTTCCCCAGTTGAGGCTTAGGGATACATATAGCTTGTTACCAGCACAGCCAGCACCCAAATCCTGCGCTCGTTCACCTCCAAGCCCAGTGCTTCTCTCCCTGAATCACAACTACCTATGACAGATGACATTGCACTTGGAATCCACCCAGTACAAACCATCTCCATCAGACACTCCTTATCAGCAAATGGGCATAAGCATAGCTCCTGGGTTGGTGGTTTAGCGTAACTAAATATTCATCAAAAGTGTGCACATTAATAGGTACACACAATAATTAAACCCAAATTAATTTCCTCAGTTAATACATGCCACAGAATTAAATTAAACCTCATCAGACAACAGGGCAGACTGTAACTATTAATCCTCCCATAAGCAACAATAATTATTTTTGCCATCATTTATTTCATTTGCATATATAATGTTACATTGCAAATCTGCACATATCAGTGATGATTCTCTCTGCTTTTCCATATCGAAATTTCTGTGGTATTAGTTCAAATAGTCTGCTGGCAGAAATTTCCACAGACCCAGTTCAGGAGGGAACTGTTAACATCTGGGGCAGCCAGGTTCATTAACGATAGTTAATTCACAATGGGATCCAATGATTGCAAATGGGTGTGCAAAATTAACAGATGCAAACTCTGTAAATGACTAAAGGCTAATTTCATGCTATATGGAATATGCCTACCAGTTGCATATGAAATACTTCAAAAATTAATATACCTATTATTTTATATAATTATTATGAGAATCAATCATGGTTTTCTCTGATTGGAAAATTATGTTTGTAAAATTTATTGATATATTTTTTCAATAAATTCTTATTGGAGCTGTCGTATGCGAGCAGAATTATGCTAAGTCCTGGGACGATAGTACAAAAATAGCCACAGTTCCTTTTCTCATAAATCTTGCTTTCAGTGGGAGACAGACATACATGCAACAAGAAACTAAATAGTTCATGCCAAAGTGTATAATGCCTACTTCAAGAAATAAATACTATGGGCAAATTAATATGAATCTGTCATTCATTAGATTGTGAAACTTTGGGTGAATCGTTTAAACTCTTTAAACTTTAGCTTCCTCATCTGTAAAATCTGGTGTAAGGATCAGATGAAGAAATAATAATGATAATATTTGCTACACTCAGCACATGCTCTCTATATACCAAGCATTGTGCTAAATACTTTGCACATATCTTCTCATTTTTTTTCACAGCAATCCTATAAGATGAAATTAACATTATCAATGCCGTCATTTTACAGGGTTAGAGAGGTCAGCTGTGGCCACACAGCTAGTATGGAATAATGGCTGGTTTTGAATTTGGTTAAGAGGACCTTAGAGATACTCTTATTAGGTATCAAGTTATTTTGCCAACTACAGAATTCAGAGACAGACATTAGCATGCTTCTCCCGCTGTGTAATCAGCAACCAGGACATTCACTGAAAAGAGTAACCAGTTTCTTTCCTTCCCAACTACCAAGTGACATTTTACATTTTAAGTGGTAGTTCAGCCACAGCAAAAAAAGAGCATAATGAAACTCTTAATAACAAAAATGTTGTCTCTAGTGGGTACAGTTTTCATTCAAGTGTATGTTATTTCTGAGAAGAAGCATATGTGAACTCCAGCACAGAGCTGTGTATTGGCAACTGATTAATATTTCCTTGGCTATGAGTTTAATGGGGAGTTGAGAGTTCTTATAAATAGAATCTAGAAGATTATCACCCTCTCACTGTTCAAGTTTTCTTAAGGCAATGGAAAAAAATCTGTGACTTTGGGCCAGGAATAACAGCTACTAAGCAAATTAAGGGATTAGCTGGCTATATGGAGTCCTGCCAAATGTTTTCCAAGAAATGCTTTAATGCTATTAAATAGATCAAAAAAGGATACAGAAAGAGAATACGATAAACAAATCATAGAGTCCTTCATTGCATGTATCACTGGCTGCACATATTAAGATCAAGCTCTCATAAAATGTTTCTATAGGCCGCACGTGGTTGAATTGTTCTGACACAGACTATTTGTAAATGCAATGGATTTCAGTTTTTATCTTCCCAAATGAGAAGGAATTGACCTTCTTGTCCATGTTTCACCTCTACTTCCATGGCAGAAACTCCTTCTTCCTTTTTTTTTTTTTTTTTTTTTTTTTGGTGGTACGCGGGCCTCTCACTGCTGCGGCCTCTCCCGTTGCGGACCACAGGCTCCGGACGCGACGGCTCAGTGGCCATGGCTCACGGGCCCAGCCGCTCCACGGCATGTGGGATCTTCCCGGACCGGGGCACGAACCCGTGTCCCCTGCATCGGCAGGCGGACTCTCAACCACTGCGCCACCAGGGAAGCCCTCCTTCTTCCTTTTGATTATATATTTGCCTGCCTCTCTGTCTTTTAAGTACCAATCCTCCTTCTGATGGCTCCTGATTTCTGTGTGAGAATCAATATGTGGTTTCAGGCACGTTTATTTTTTTCCAGAGTCAGCTATGATCTAGGCAAGATGGGCTTCTCATTCCACAGGACAGTAGTGGCAAATGATCTAAACTGTTTCAATCACTGAGAATTTCTTTTTATTTTTTAATTCTGTTTCTTTTCTTTTTTTGCTGAGAGGCCTGGTACAAAGGCATTCTCTTTTTCCTGCCTTTTTGTGCAAAGGGAATACATAGCCCCAGGAGACTCAGACAGCCATCTAGGAACCCAGGGAAAGCTAGCTTTTAAATGTAAACAAGAGAGTGTAAGGCAGAGAAGAAAGGAAGGAAGGAAAGAAGGGAGGGAGGGAGGGGAGGAAGAAAGGAAGACAGAAATTCTGACCTCACTGTAACGATGGATCAAGTCTAAATTAAAAGTAGAAGAAGCAGCGAACTTTTATTTTTATTATTATGTATGCCAAAAATGTCACTTTATTGTTCAGCCAATTTGACTTGGCTTTTCTGCTATCTGCATTATGAACATTCTTAGAGATACCTATCACCTTGTACAAAAGTGTATTAGAAAGGCCCATAGTCCATTAATCCTTTTGTGCATGTGATGACTTTCCTTTTTCAGTTCTCAGACTTCTGAAGCCTATCTAAGTTTCTTTCTCCTTTCCAGTGGGTGAATTAAAATATCTAAATTATTCAATGGCCCAATCTGGGTTCTAGTCCTGGATCACTGGAGTTAACAATCAAGAGTATTGTTTTGGAGTCAGATAGATCTTACTTCCAGTGCAGCCTTTTTTAGTCATCAGCTTGAAATCAATGCCTTACCTTGGCTCTGCACAATTATTCTTATGTAACTATATTAGTTTGTTTTTGCGGCCATAACAAATTATCATAAATTTTGTAGCTTAAACAACATAAACGTGTTCTGTTACATTCCTGTAGGTCAGAAGTCTGATCTGGGTCTCACTGCCCCAAAACCAAGGAAGGCATTTGCAGTGCTGCATTCCTTCCTATTGTCTCTGAGTGGGATCCATTTTTCTTCCAGCTCAGCTCTTGGCCCCCACCCTTTCTCTTCAAAGGCAGCAAGAGCAGGTCAAGTCCTTCTCACACCATTTCACTCTGAGCCCCTCTGTTGCACTTTTAAGGACCTTTGTGATTACACTGGGCCCACCTGCAAAATCTTCCCTTTGTAAAGTAACAGACTCATGGGTCCTGGTGCTTTGGACATGGACATCTTTGCAGCCTTATTCTGCCTATCACAATTGTAAGAATTAATGGCATAAACTGTAGAAAATACTTTGCACGTCATGAGTGCATTTTAAACTGCCAAGTACTACTATTAAACCATGAGGGAATAAGGAGAAAATAAGATTCAAGTCAGTTATTCGACCTCCTAATACAAACTGTGGATCAGGGTCTCAAGATCCAGGGAGAAGTGTGTAAAGAGTCAGCATTGCTTCTTAGCCCATTCATCAATCCATCCCAAGTGGTCGCTGTCCTTGCTCTGCCCTGTCTCTCTCCCCATTACCCAGAACTCTTGCTGTAGGTCTTACCCAGGTGTGTTCAACTCTTGACATGCTGATTCCTTGGATGGTCACAAAGTGAGCCTGTATTAATCCCACAGACTCTGATAAATTATTAAACCAACTCGTTGAGGATGTTGATTGCTAAAATTCCTAGGCACCAAGGCTCTAAACCTATTTTTTCCTAAACACTTCTATGATATTAGTCATAATATTAATATTATACTTTTATTATGTCTAAAAGATTTTTAAAATCAATTCATTTATTTCAATCAAAATTATTTAAAAATAAACTTTATATCACCACTTAAATAACAAAAACTAGTATAACTTGCCGTAAGTAGAAAATAAGCAAAAAAGTAAAGATAAGAAAATGAAAACAATGTCATTCAAATCCAGGTGGTTATTGTTGTTTGCCAAGGCTCTGAATTGAAAGGGACATTAGAGGTTTTGAAAGCCCACGAGCCCAAATATCCCTTGACAGAAAACAGATAAATTGTGGTATAGTCATATAATGGAATATTAGATCAAACCCTGCAAATCATAAAGAATGTATAAACTATAACCACAGCCTACAACATGGATGAATCTCACAAACAAAGCTGGCTCAGAAAAGACAAACACAAAAGAATACCAGTTATAGGACTGCACTGTACTTAAGCAAAGTTCGAAACTAGACAAAGCTAATCTGTGGTGGTAGCAATAGGAGAGTGTCCATTCTAGAGGCAGTAGCACCTGGGCAGGGGCACAAGGGGAACTTCTGGGGGCTGGAAACACGCTGTTTCTTAATCTAGGTCCTGGACACAGGCATGGTTATTGTCTGTAATGTATCAAGCTGTACAGTTAGGATCATACTTTTCTTGTATGTATTTCAAAGACATATTTGCTTTTAAAATTCTCTCTGCAAACACATACACCAGCAAAAAGCTAAGTCTTTCTCCAAGACGGAATGTGAAAGATTCACAAACGAAGGCAGAAAGACTGCCTCAAGCCAGAGGAATGATGACGATAGTATACATCATAGAGCAATGGAAGGTCCCTCTCTGTAGGATGGCCATTTCCCCCCAGGTGAGTTGCTGACTCTCTTCAGTACTTTCAGAGGACCTTGGGCCTTACTTGGATCTCTCTCTTTGGACTCAACATGATTATTTTCTAGCCTGTCTCCTCCATTCCTTGAGGGCAGGAGCTGAGCCTCTAACTACAGGGCTTTAGTACCTAACAGCGTACATGAGACAGATGGGGGTGCTCCATAAATATCTGTGAAATGAATGCATCAGTATATGAATTAATCCTAAGATATGAACTGTACTGAACTGGCAGAAAAGAGAGAATAAGGGCTTGCGTCTTGCTGAGGGGAACAACTGCACATAAATCCTGATGATAGCATATTTACAAGTCTGAGGAAAAAGAAGGACTGAGGTACTAATAATCAGCTTGAAACCCATTGGAGAACAGGTGCTCTTACTTTGCTTTAAAAGAGCCTTGCACTCTGGTACTTTTTACTATTTAAAGGGCCCAAGGTGGTGCTACAGCTGTAATGTCAGTAATGAAAGCAAATGTGCAAACTGCTTGGACCTATTAAAGATGAGTTATTTTGGGGGCATTCAGAATAAGTACACATGGAGAGGTAGAGCCATTCCTTTTCTATCCTTTCTGGGGATGAGTCAGAGAAATAAGCATGTCTGAATTCTTTAGATAAGGCCCTAAATGCCTTTCAGCCACTAGTTTACAATTTTTTTTGTACTAGAGGCAGAACCAACATTTTGTGTGCATAAACATGTCATATTGAGTCTGATCTGAATGTGACAAAAGATCCAACATCCTTGGCAAAGTACCTAGTATTAAGTAGACATTCAGTACTGTAGGGGAAGACTCAATAGAGTCCAACCCCTATCTGCCTGCCAGTAAAAACTTTAAAAAGAGTAAAGAAGGAGGATGGAAGGAAGGAAAGGAGTGGGGAGGAAGGAAGGAAGGAAGAAAGAAAGGAAGAAAGGGAGGGAGGAAGGAAGGGAGGAAGGAAGGACAAAAGGGAGGGCGGGAGGTCGGAAGGAAGAAAGGGAGGGAGGGAGGGGGGAGGGAAGGAAGAGGGAGGGAGGGAGGAAGAAGGAAGAGGAGGAGAAGGAAGGAAGGTAGGTGAGAGAGAGAGAGAAAGAAAAAGAAGGAAGGAAGGAAGGAAAGAAAGAAAGAAAGAGAAAGAAAGAAAGAAAAGAAAGGAAGGAGAAAAACAAGTGGGGATGAAGAGAGGAAAGAAGAATGACAGGGAAAAGAGAAAGGAAGAGAGGGATGGAAAGAGGGTGAGTGCAAGAAAGAGAGAAAACAGGGAGAAGAGGGAGAGAGAGAAAGGCAGGAAGGTAGAGACAGAGAGGGAGGGAGGGAAGAGGGGGGAAAGGAAGAGAGAGAAAGAATAAAAAGAGGAAGCAAAGTGGTCATGAGAAAGTCAGTATATTCTAACAAAACATTTTGGAGGTTTTCCAGAAGGGAAAATTTTTTAAAATTAAACCATCAAAGTGAATTCTAAATGTATTTAATAATAAGAGATGGTGTTATTAAATTAAAGCTAACAATGCTAACACAGATCGAAGAGGGAAGGACAGATGATGATGGGATCTAATTGCTTTGTTGTCCTGTACTGTGGAAATTTTCGCTCAAATGTTCAGTTATATGAATGGTCTGTGTCATAGCAAGAATGGAAGGAGGGAGTAAGTAGACTGTGGAGAAATGCACCAGACTGGAAAGTCATCAGCAGGGAAGGTAGTTCGTTCAACACCCTATTCTTCAGATCTGGGAAAACATGAAATTAGAAACAAGGCTACTCATACCAAAAGACAAGCAAGAAGTCCACTGTTGTCAGTATTTCATCAGAGAGATGTTCTAAAAACTATGTTCCAGGCTATCAGAAATGTCATCAACCCTAACTCATGAGTCTATAAGTTCTTGTTATTTATTCATTGTAGACAGCCTGCTACTAACTTTTGAAAGGAACTTTCTTACTCGTGTACATGATTTTACACTACAGTTAGGTATGTAGGTTAAATGCAACAAAAGCAATTAAATAAATATGCTACCTGATTTGTAGTTATCTCTCAGTGGTAAATTGTATTAGTATTTGCCAGTGTTCTTTAGCATGTTCCTCCCTGAGGGTGGATTATATTGATACATTCCAATTCTGCTGAACTCAAGATGTTTCATTTTGTCTAAACAAAAGAAGGCAGAATGATATATATATCCAAGCAGAAGTCATGTTTCTTTTCCCCCTGATACAACAATTAAAATGTTCCTGATAGAGGCTGCTCCAGCAACCTAGCTCCTCAATAAACACAGCATGAAGCAGAACCACAGCTGATTCACAAAGAACATGCAGAACCTTTCATTTTATAAGCCACTGAGATTGTCTGGTAACACGGATTAATTTACCCTGTACCGAATGATACAGTACCCAAATAAGTGAAACAAAAATAAGGGTCAAATATATAAATGCATTAATTTGTCCAACCAATAGATATTGAACACATTGAGATCCTGTGCTCAACTCGACAAGGACTTTATCTTCAAGGACAAACAGACTGGAGTTCTAGAAACTGAGAAGTAAGAAAGCAACATGGACTTAAGAATTTTAGAGGAAGACCACATAGAGAGTTGCATCTCAAGAAGGACATTATCAGAAAGTCATTTTTACAGAGTATATTTCTAGTAGAGTAGGTAGATTGTTCTGAGAGGCATCACTAAAAGAGAGACTTTGTGCACTGGAATAATGGGAGGGAAGCTTAGAAACAATCAGGGTTGAGTCAGGGGAAAGAAAATCTATCAACTTACTGAGGCATCCAGAGGCAACGGGCAAGTAACAGATTTTTAACCCTAATAAAGTAAGAATGTTTAGGCCAGGAAAAAAAAAAAAAAAAACTGGACTGGGGACTGACGCCAAGTCTACTTTTTTGTCTTAATAGGATTTTATCAGTATTTTTGGTGTCATTAATTTAAAGTCACAAGGTCATCTTGTCAAAATTATATACTGAAGCCAATAATTTTCAATCTCACATTTTATAACCATTAACAATTTGTGCTTTATGAAATGAATGTCAGAGCACTCAGCTTACAATGTATGTTCAGTGATAGCAAAAAACAAATAGTAATCATATAGAAATTTGAAAATATACCAACTAATGTCTACACAAGACCTAGAAAATGACAAGTTGTTTAAAACTTAATCTTTAAATTGATCAGTCGCTGTGATTAGGATAAGAATGACAACTAAGATGTGATACTTTTTTTTTTAAGGATGGATGCAACAGACAATGCTAACTGCTCATTAAATCCCATTTCATTGTCCTTTTGTTGGGGCACAATGGAACACTTCTCAGCTTCCCCAGCAGTTAAGTCAAGGTCATGGGATTGAGGTATGCTTACTGGGAGTGTGCCAGTATGTCTTTTTTAGTTTACTTGTTTGCTTTTGTTTAATTTCAGATCTACAGGGGAATCTATTCTCTTGACCAGCAGTTCCCTAGACCTACTTCTTTTTTTTTTTTTTTTTTTAACATCTTTATTGGGGTATAATTGCTTTACAATGGTGTGTTAGTTTCTGCTTTATAACAAAGTGAATCAGCTATACATATACATATGTTCCCATGTGTCTTCCCTCTTGCGTCTCCCTCCCTCCCACTCTCCCCATCCCACCCCTCCAGGCTGTCCCAAAGCCCCGAGCTAAAATCCCTGTGCCTTGCGGCTGCTTCCCCCTAGCTATCTACCTTACTACGTTTGTTAGTGTGTATATGTCCATGACTCTCTCTCGCCCTGTCAAAACTCACCCTTCCCCCTCCCCATATCCTCAAGTCCGTTCTCCAGTAGGTCTGCGCCTCTATTCCTGTCTTATCCCTAGGTTCTTCATGACATTTTTTTCCCTTAAATTCCATATATATGTGTTAGCATACAGTATTTGTCTTTTTCTTTCTGACTTACTTCACTCTGTATGACAGACTCTAGGTCTATCCATCTCATTACAAATAACTCAATTTCATTTCTTTTTAAGGGTGAGTAATATTCCATTGTGTATATGTGCCACATCTTCTTTATCCATTCGTCCGATGACGGGCGCTTAGGTTCTTTCCATCTCTGGGCTATTGTAAATAGAGCTGCAATGAACATTTTGGTACATGACTCTTTTTGAATTTTGGTTTTCTCAGGGTATATGCCCAGTAGTGGGATTGCTGGGTCATATGGTAATTCTATTTGTAGTTTTTTAAGGAACCTCCATACTGTTCTCCATAGTGGCTGAACCAATTCACATTCCCACCAGCAGTGCAAGAGTGTCCCCTTTTCTCCACACCCTCTCCAGCATTTATTGTTTCTAGATTTTTTGATGATGGCCATTCTGACTGGTGTGAGATGATATCTCATTGTAGTTTTGATTTGCATTTCTCTAATGATTAATGATGTTGAGCATTCTTTCATGTGTTTGTTGGCATGCTTTATATCTTCTTTGGAGAAATGTCTGTTTAGGTCTTCTGCCCATTTTTGGATGGGGTTGTTTGTTTTTTTGTTATTGAGCTGCATGAGCTGCTTGTAAATTTTGGAGATTAATCCTTTGTCAGTTGCTTCATTTCCAAATGTTTTCTCCCATTCTGAGGGTTGTCTTTTGGTCTTGATTATGGTTTCCTTTGCTGTGCAAAAGCTTTGAAGTTTCATTAGGTCCCATTTGTTTATTTTTGTTTTTATTTCCATTGCTCTAGGAGGTGGGTCAGAAAGGATCTTGCTGTGATTTATGTCATAGAGTGTTCTTCCTATGTTTTCCTCTAAGAGTTTGATAGTTTCTGGCCTTACATTTAGGTCTTTAATCCATTTTGAGCTTATTTTTGTGTATGGTGTTAGGGAGTGATCTAATCTCATACTTTTACATGTACCTGTCCAGTTTTCCCAGCACCATTTATTGAAGAGGCTATCTTTTCTCCACTGTACATTCCTGCCTCCTTTATCAAAGATAAGGTGTCCATATGTGCGTGGGTTTATCTCTGGGCTTTCTATCCTGTTCCACTGATCTATCTTTCTGCTTTTGTGCCAGTACCATACTGTCTTGATTACTGTTGCTTTGTAGTATAGTCTGAAGTCAGGGAGCCTGATTCCTCCAGCTCCTTTTTTCGTTCTCAAGATTGCTTTGGCTATTCGGGGTCTTTTGTGTTTCCATACAAATTGCGAAATTTTTTGTTCTAGTTCTGTGAAAAATGCCAGTGGTAGTTTGATAGGGATTGCATTGAATCTGTAGATTGCTTTGGGTAGTAGAGTCATTTTCACAATGTTGATTCTTCCCATCCAAGAACATGGTATATCTCTCCATCTATTTGTATCATCTTTAATTTCTTTCATCAGTGTCTTATAATTTTCTGCATACAGGTCTTTCGTATCCTTAGGTAGGTTTATTCCTAGATATTTTATTCTTTTTGTTGCAATGGTAAATGGGAGTGTTTTCTTGATTTCACTTTCAGATTTTTCATCATTAGTATATAGGAATGCCAGAGATTTCTGTGCATTAATTTTGTATCCTGCTACTTTACCAAATTCATTGATTAGCTCTAGTAGTTTTCTGGTAGCATCTTTAGGATTCTCTATGTATAGTATCATGTCATCTGCAAACAGTGACAGCTTTACTTCTTCTTGTCTGATTTGGATTCCTTTTATTTCCTTTTCTTCTCCGATTGCTGTGGCTAAAACTTCCAAAACTATGTTGAATAAGAGTGGTGAGAGTGGGCAACCTTGTCTTGTTCCTGATCTTAGTGGAAATGCTTTCAGTTTTTCACCATTGAGGATGATGTTTGCTGTGGGCTTGTCATATATGGCCTTTATTATGTTGAGGAAAGTTCCCTCTATGCCTACTTTCTGGAGGGTTTTTATCATAAATGGGTGTTGAATTTTGTCGAAAGCTCTCTCTACATCTATTGAGATGATCATAGGGTTTTCCTCCTTCAGTTTGTTAAGATGGTGTATCACGTTGATTGATTGCGTATATTGAAGAATCCTTGCATTCCTGGGATAAACCCCAATTGATCATGGTGTATGATCCTTTTAATGTGCTGTTCCTAGACCTACTACTCAAGAGCATTAACTTTCAAAAACTTCTGAGAAGGACTAGATTAGCAAAGATACAAGGGAGTGAGAAGCACTTAGCACCTTCAGGAGAACCAGGTAGAGAAAGATACCCAAGGCAAACCGAAAGAAAATCCCTTTAGAGGTAGCAATAATCAGACACCAATCAAAACAGCAAGAATATTTTAATTCTAAATATCTAAGAGTGTGGTCTGATTCAAACTTTATGTAACTTTATGCTCATGAAACAGAAAAGAAGCAGTTTAATTTTAAGTGGATATATTTCTAAGCTGTAGTATAGTCTTCAGGTGCAAAAAATATGTTTGATGATTCCTGAATCCCAGAATTATAACAAGTATTTATGGACTTCTAAGGGCATTCCATGGTTCACCTCCTTATCTTCAGAACAGCCCTAGTTGATGGGCATATATTCCTAAAAGGAAATGGAGTCTTAAAGATAAAGCAACACACTACATTGCGCAAGACTGGGAAGAGGGAGAAATGATATGGGATTCCAATCCAGGCCATCTGCCTCTAGAGACTGCACTCCACGGCCTACACCACCACCTCACAGTCCTCCCGTGGGGGCTAGCTGAGCTTGAAAAGCCATTTCATTTAAACAGATGAGCCATTTGCTCTCATATCAGTATCTTCAGCATAGGCTAAATAAGTGCCCAGAAAATAATTTAGCCAGTAATTTTACCCTCTAATGCCCCAGGAACATTCCTTGAGTATTTAGAGTTTTCTAAATCATTACTTTAGTACAGGAAGTCTAGCATGGAGTCACCCAGAGGCACTAAAACATGTTGGCAATATTTCTGATGTCCACAACCAGGTAAGAAACACAGAAGGAAAAACAACTAGAGTATGTAACTTGTGATGAATCTGCAGGGGGTGGGGGGCGGAACACCACCAGGAAAGGGAACTTGGTAGCATCCTGCGCACCTACTATTCCCAAGATCCTTATTTAGGACCAAAGAGGAAACATAGGGACCATAAATCAGTTCCATATCATGAATCTTCAAGAAGCTACAATCACATAAATAAATCCTTACAATGGCTAAGTAGAACTTTTTCCTCAGCCCATTTTCTCCAGCAAGATTCAGAATGTTACCATCAAACCCATGGTAGACAGAATGCCAGTCCCTATTTCTTGGAAAGATAGGGGAAAGAGACCCTGTGTTTGGAATTATCTGACCTATCAAAGTCTCACAAACAACTAAGACCCAGCCAGCTGATGAAGATGTGGCTCTTTAATAAAGGGCTGAATCCAGTCTAGGAGGGAAAGTTTATTTGGAAGTGCTTCAAAACACCACCATTAGGATGGCACGTACTGTGCCTTGTTTGCCCTGCTTTGGGAGTAGAAGTTGGGTGTTAAATTTTCTGCAAAGCCTTTTGTAAGGGATAATCAGTGGCAGCATCCCCATTTGAATTAGATACGAAACATAAAATGTGGAGGATAGATTGTAGCTGGCTTTCTATGAATTTGAGGTCATTTTTTTTTTCTGGATAAAAACATGTAAGTATTCAAGGAATACTTTCACTGAATCCCACAGGCTTTAATGAGCATTTATGCAGTAACAAACTTTCTTCTAATTGTATTCACTCTCTAAGAAAAACAAACAAAAATCCTGCTTCCTTTTTACAGATTCAGACTTGAAAAGGTCATCATTTAAAGGTCTGTACTCTATCAATTTTACATTTTAAAATTAAAGACAAAAGGATATTGGCACGTTTACTAATGCCTGTCCAGGTGCAGGTTAGGTTCTTTGAAAATTTGCAATGGACAATCCACAAAGGATACTAAATACGGAAAATGCCTAATTTTTCTTCGTTTAGAAGAGACTGCTTTAATTGTTTGCAGGTTTGATAAAGGAAAATTTGCAGTCAGTAAAAAACCATTTTCTGTGGCAAATGTGAAAACACTGAGAGACGTGATGGTGAAAAGCTAAATTTAAGAGGACACGAATGGACAAAAATAAAATCAGTATGTGCTTTTACCTGGCACCAAAGAAGACTATAACAGTTCTTCACATCACGATTCACTTGTGTGTCCAGAGGTCACGATCAGTTGAGAAATGTGCTCCAAGTGATTTTTTTTTTTTTTTTTTTTTTTTTTGCGGTACACGGGCCTCTCACTGTTGTGGCCTCTCCCATTGCGGAGCACAGGCTCCGGACGCACAGGCTCAGCGGCCATGGCTCACGGGCCCAGCCACTCCGCGGCATGTGGGATCTTCCCGGACCGGGGCACGAATCCATGTCCCCTGCATTGGCAGGTGGACTCTCAACCACTGCGCCACCAGGGAAGCCCAAGTGATCATTTTTAATGACAAATTTCTGAAGTTTATGAGTACTTTACTATCATTTAATTAATCAGGATAAATTCAGAGTTATTTCTGTAGTGACACTGTCCTCACTCGTGTACTCAAATAAGCTTTTTTGAGTGGATGATAAAAGAGTATATTGCAACTTTATCTATGAACAGAAGTATATCTCTAAATACACAGATGTCAAAAAATAATATGTGTCAATGGCTCTCTTGAAAATGATTTTTTTTCATTTTTGCCAGTCTCAAATACTTCAGAGAAGTCTATGAACATATGAAACACAGAGATAAGAGGAGCTTGGAATATACTCACAGATGCTATAATGTCATTTTTCTATGACCTTTCCCAGAGGCTAGAAAGTCAGTACGTGTGATTTAAATGGGATTGTAATCAATAAAATACTAGAGGGGCAAAAATAATATGTATCACATTAGGCAAAATGCTTAAGAATCATCAGAGGAAGGAGCAAAGTGATCAAAGAGAAGACACATGGAGTCTGAAGTCTGAAAGGAATCAGTGTTTGTCATTATTGCCTCTATGGTCTGGGACAAGTCCACGCCTATTCTTGGTCATAGCAACATCCTTTATAAATCTAGACATTTAGACCAGGGTTGGGAAACCAAGGCCAGTGGGCCTAATCTGGACCACCACTTGCTTTTGCAAATAAACGTTTACTGGAACATGATTATACTCGTTCATTTACATACTGTCTACTGTTGCTTTCAAGCTATGACAGCAGAGTTGACTAGTTGCAACAGAAACTGTATGGCCCACAAAACCTAAAATATTTACTATCTGGTCCCTTACAGAAAAAGATTGCCAACCCCTGAGTTGGATGAGGTCTGTAAGATTCTCAAACATGCCTATTCTATAACATGGCATTCTAAACCGATTACCTGATAGCCCTCCTACTTAAACATGGTAGTACAAACAGCAGTCGAGCATTAGGATTAGAAGAATATGTAACAGAAGTCTTTGGAGTCCAACAGACCTCCTTTTAAATACCCCCTTTGCTGGGCTTCCCTGGTGGCGCAGTGGCTGATGAGAAAGCCTCCATTGTTATCACAGGGAGCTAGATGTCCAGCTCAGTGCAATGACTTGTTATTTATACCTTCCTCTATGTAGATGCTCTTGAAGGAAAAGAGGAAGGGAGAACCGCTCATGCAGAAGAGCATGTTATTCTCCTACCTCTGGATAAGACAGATATTGCCTGTGTCTGATCCACACAGCTTCCTTTCCTGGTCTACAACTTCATCATGGCCAGGGAAAGTCCTGTTCATCTTAGAGGTGAAACACCCTAGGCTTTTCCCTGCCACAGTGACACCTAGATTTGAGCACAAGATAATTTACTGGACCTAGAAATAGCCGAAGATGTCTTAAGGGTTCACAGAAAAGCTGCCAAGAAAAAAAAACATATAAGTGAAGATATTGACTGAAATCAATAATCCCCAAATCACATTAATGCAACGTTATAGGTAATAATATAAAACCTGCTGGCTAGCTAAGGTGCTCAAAGTTATCACGCTCAGAGCAGTCATAACTTAGTCCCAAGCATCAGACTCGTATTTTATGGTGCTCTGTACATGAGCTATGGTAACTACCTCGGAGCAAACCCTAACTTCCAAGTCTCTGACTTCTGAATGTATAAATCACATCACACTACCAAAAAGAGTGAAAATGCAAAAAACAATGCCTACTATGCCTTGCTTTTAAGGGAGTGATTTCCACTACATATGATCTGGAAAGATACTTCTCAAACTAAGAGTCATGAAAGATCAGTTTGGTTTCTTTTTTTCCCCAATCAATTATGGACTGAACCTTTAAAAACTGCAATATATGTAAATTATTAGTGAAAATAAAAATTAAAAAGATGTGCAAAATAGATACAAGTCCTGGTTTCTTATTTATTAAATTCAAAGAACATAAAAATAACTGTCAAATTGCTCTAAAATCTTCTGAATTCTTTATTTTGGTTCTTATCTTGCTGCAGACCAGTAATCCACAGTTGACAACCCCTCCCTGCTCCGCGCTCTATATCTGCATAGAGAGTAGGCAGATCTAGGACTTTCTGGACTGTGATGCTAACTCGTTCATCCAAAATAAGCCCCTGATGGAAAGATACCTTCTCTCAAACTAGTCATGGAGACCACAGTGAAGCAGGAGTAGAATTGGGGGATGGGGTGCTGAGGAAGGGCAAAGAGATTTTTCCAGTTTAACTGTAAATAATGCATGATTTAGGTCTTGTGCAATGAGCACACAGTTACTACACACCTGCATTTAGAGTTTTCAAAAATGCAATTTAAAGACCAATTAAAGCACCTTAAAATGGTATTTCCTGTTTAAGATGAACTTAGTGAAATGCAGAGGCCAAGGCCATAAAAGCAGGCAAAGGGAATGTTATAGGTTCTAAAAAACTATATGTTGAACTGATGTCTGTTCACTTTCAATGAGTGCACAGACAGCAGGCTTGGTGCTAAACCACGTGGGTACCACAGTGAACAAGCCACAATCTCAGCCCTCATGGGACTGATAATCTGGTTCGGACAGAAATACCTGCAAATTCATTACATCCTTACAAAATCTATGCTAGAAATTCCTTCAGTTTAAAGTGAAAGTGAAAGGAATGAGAGGTCAATTTTCCCTAAGGGAAAGACAGAGTCTGTCATCTCTCCCAGAGTGTGACCCCTTTACTAGGGCATTGAGAGATGACTAGAATTAGAATGCTTGGCCATGTAGCTGACATTTGCTTTTCACAAGTTTTTTTCTAAAGCTTATAACCCCTAAAACCAACGTGCTCAGCCCTATAAAATTTCCATCCCAAGTCTTAATTCCTGCTAACTTCTCTTCAGGTCACTGAAAATATATAGAACGTGGGGATCACGGATGATTTCCATGGCAACACTTGGGAGCATCATTTGACACCCAGTCTCCTGCTATGTACTTGACAGCAGAGATTAGGAAGGTCACCAAGAACTAAAGTCTTGATCCACAGATCCCATTTAAGCGTCCTGGGACAAGAACAGCACAGTCAAGTAGCATCCTATGAACTTCACTGTAGTAGCTTCCATGACATTCTAATAAAAGTGGCACATTTTTTTCATCCAATTAGACATGTTGCCTGATCCATGGTCTGCCTAGTGACAGTAGAGATGTATTGAAGCTTTGGCTTCAGTGAGATGGATTCAGGCTCTCTGGAACTACTGGGGAAGACAACTACCTGTGCTCATTCACCTGGTGTCAAGGAAGAATTCTAGAGGGTAGTCGAAGAAAAGGAGCTCTTGTGTGTGTGCTTCCACGTAACAAATCTGAGCCGTGTTTTCTTCCACTAGGATAGGTGACTGTTCGACCTTATTTAAATTCACAAGTGCAGACACGCTGTCATTCAAAGAATGGCTGATACACCTTCCCCCACCTCCCCCATGGATCACCCCTTTGCCTGAATGAAACGTGCCAGTAGGCCACCTTTGTAGCCACAAATCTTGTTCATGTGATTGGAAGTTGAGATTCAGGAATTCACTTCACGCTGCATATTGATATGACGGATGCTTTCCAATTCCTTTTTCAAGTATTCCTACTAGTTCTTGCTCCTATTTTTATGCACGCAATAGTACCCCTGGGGGAAATGGAATTTGGAGGTTCTTAATTATTCATAAGACAATTCATAAAAGCACTTCTGTATTATAGCATCACAAAATCACACAAGCAAAGTCCAGTGATTTCCACCACCACTATATATCTATTCCACCACCATCACTATATAACTATGTATATCCTTCTTCTAGGCAGATCTTCCTAAAGCCCAAATCAAATTACATTGATATTTACCTCGGAAATTGACAGCTCCTCAGTATCTACAAAATAAATAGTACTATAAAATATACGGATGCGGTGTAATATAATGTTTAAGAGTATGGCACCTAGAGTCAGATTGCTTGCTTTTCAACCTAGACCCTGCCCTTTATTGCCTGTGTACACTTAACTAGGTTATTTTATTTCTCTGTTTTCAGTTTATTTGTCTATATACTGTAGGGAATTATATGTATAAAACATGTATTATAAGCAAGATGTGCATTATATATTTTATAACATGTGTACATATTATACATAATGCATTATATAATAAGCAAGATATATATTTAAAATATAATTTCTAAGTATATTAACAAATAAGTAATAAATATATAAATATAAATGTACAGTATATCTTGCTTATTATACACATTGTCTGATACATTGTGTGTGTGTGTGTCTTAGAACATTACATTGCTAGGAACACTGTAAGCACACAGGGAATGTTAGCTGTTTTAACTTTATAATCTTTGTATCTGGCATACACTGTGGCCCAACCATCCCTTTCTGGCTTTATCTGTCATCCCTTCCTTACACATAGACTAAATTCCATCCAGACTGCATAATTACTGTTCATCTAGTTCACTAAACCTGCCAGCGGCCATATATTTATTTTTGCTGCCTGGGCTATTGAAACCATTCCACCCACAACTCGCACTCAGAATACCTTTGAAAACCCATTTATTCTTCTTAGGCTAACTTAAACATTACTCTCCCAGGAAGGTTTCATTGGTCCTCAGTCTCCCACCTTAAAGCATCTATTGAAGAATAGCAAGTGTTTTAATTTTGATTCAGAAGAAGAAGAAAGCAGAGGTCAGATCTGACTGAGAGACAGAGAGCATCACAATCAACTAGTGATGTCTGCCATGGGTGCCAGAACGGAATACAGCATCTATTTGCCATCTCTGCCCATTTCCCTTTGTTAGTAGTATCACCAAGACACTTGAATTATTCAACTGCTGCTTTACCTCCATCTTTGACCTGTTTCATATCTCGTACCTTTGTGAAGGAATAGGCCCCGTTTTACTCAACTCTGTATCTCCTGCAGTGTATCAAGCAGAGTCTGGAGGCATGCCACATGTGCCCAAATTTTGTTGAATAAGTTCAAATTGCCCAATCTCACATTATTTATTTAAATAAATTTATTTAAATAAATTCACTTTTTATTTCACCTTGGGACTGATTTACGTCTGTGCCAGTAAGGTTTTACTCAGGAGATCTTGGTTGGGTCCATGTTATCCCCATGTGCAATCCTTCTCTACTTGGACCTGTGACTTCAAAGAATGCAAGCCTAATTAGTTCTGACAGCCTCCTAAAACTTATATCCACTCCTCTTGCCTCTTTGTCTTCCATCTGCATCTTTGCTGTCCTTCTGGTTCGCTTGTGTATTAACTATTTTTTCTTATTTTCTGTATTCTTGATGCTCTGGCATCTGGGAATTCACCAACTGAAGAGGGTTTGCCCCTCTCACAGCTAGCCAATTCTTAGATATAGCAAACAAGTACCTAGAAACAGTTCACCCCAGGAACATGCCTTTCACATGTAAACTAAGCAATCCAGGGTCTACACTTCAAACCACCGCCTCTACCTGGCTCTTATACTCCAGGAGGCATTACTCCTCTGCCCTAATCATCCAGAGCCACCTATCGGACAACAACAATATATCGGTGTATGCTGGAGTCTGATGAGATTATTCAAACTAGCCAATCCTAAGCCTGCTTACCCTGTCTTGCCTTGCCTTTCTCATGGAAACCACGTTAAGATTGTCTCATGCTTCCCGCTTGCTCCCGCTGCCTCCTGCCTGACTCTGGTGCTTCTCCAGGTGGCCTCACATGGTGTGGCACGCCCCCTCTTCTTGGGAACTTAAGTAGCAAACTATCTTTGCAATGGCAGTTGTCTCCTGATCTGTTAACCTTACCATACCTGAATAACAATAAAACCTACTTTCTAAAACAACTTGCCGTTCTGTAGCCATTGATTCCTGTTTCCTCACCTAGTTTCCAGTCTTGCTTTCCAGAACACGTGAGAATCATTTTGTGCCTGGAATGACCAAGTTTTAAACCCTTTCCTCCATTACTTTGGAGATAATCACATGCAACTTCCTCTCTAAATCACCTTAAAGGACTCTCCCAGCAGGAGCCTTGCTTTTGTTTATTACCTCCTAGGATAATGCCATTAGAGATAATCACATTTTGTAGATCCCATCTCCAAAGAACAATTGCCTTAAGAGTCCCTATTGATGTATTTCTCATTTATAACAAGATCTCAAGATAGTTAAAAATAAACACAGCACAGAAGCCTAATCCTCCGGTTCTCTAATGCTGTGAACTGTCATACAGACCAACACATCAGCATGTTTTGGAAAACCTCCCAGCAGAAATGAAATTTCATGATTCTTTTGTTTTTCCTCTTATTTTTCTATTTTCCAGGAGGAAAAAAAAAAGTGTGTGATGCTACTAATTAATGGACTTGTACATTTTAAGATAACTTTTACTTCTAACCATAGTTACACATAGAATTTTTAATCAGTAAGAAATAATAACAAAAGAATTATTGGAAATGAGTATTTCCATTCAACCCACCCTCTATCACCATCCTCATTCACCTAGTTAACCATGTATAACTCTTCTCTTTATTGCCATAGATCATAATATGTCCACGACTGCTATTTCTGAATTTATTAATTGTAAATATTATATGTTGATGTTATATTATACTACAAAATGGGTTTACCTTCCTTAGTTCATTCTCCACCATCTGCATGAACATCTAACTGCCATTGACCTATTCTTCTAATTTACTTATATCATAGTTACCAATTAAATAAGTGATCAGAATTTGGTTTTTATTTATATTAATACTATCATATTTTTCAATGTAGCTTTGCTACTTCTTCCCACAACATACAAAAGCCTTTCCATATGGTTTTCCAAGATGTCAAAGAGATCATTTCCATTTTTCCCCTTGGGGAACTCTCCCTGGAGCCTTCTACTCTCCTGTTTCAAATGGTTCTAGTTTTTCTCTAGCTCTGCTATGAAGCTTCTATCCTGGGACTTGCCATCACTATCAACTGGAACCTCTCCTTGAGAATGCTCTGATTCCTGAATCCCATGTTTTCTACTTTCTTGGTTTGTCTTCTTATTTTGGTAGAGCATGTATCCACAGCTTCCTGAGAAAGGTGCAAGTACATAAAAAATGTCTGAGATTCTCCTTGTTTTAAAATGTCCTTATTAAACACACTCTTTTAAGTCAGAGTTTAATGTTCTCCCTCACTATAGTAAGAATATTTCTCTGTATTTTTATGTTTCAGTGTTTGCTGAATGTAATTCTGATACCGAGTCTTTTGTACAGAACCTGCTGCAATGTCCTTCTTTCCTCTCTGTAAAGTAGGAGCTTCTCTTTATCCTTGTTATTATCAGGTCTGACAGATTTTCTTATATTACTTCTTTGACATTTCCCCATTATGTTTTCTCCATTCTCTTTTTTTCTAACACTATTAGGTGGATGTTGAAGCTTCTAGATTAACTCTCTAATTTTCTCACCTTTTCTCTGTTGAAGTTTTATTGTACATTTTTTGACATTATCTTCCAACCTTTTTACTACCTTAAATTTCAGCTACTAAAATTATTATTACCAAGAGGCTTTTTTGTTGCTGTTGTTCTCAGAAGGTTCTCTTCTTATTTCATGGATGAATGAGCCCTTCTTATTTCTCCAAGAATATCAGTTTAAAATGCAATTTGTTACCTTTATTCTTTTTCTTTTCCTGTTTATGTATTTGTGTGCTTTGATATCACTCTTTTGTATTGAAGTCTTACCACGAATACATTGTGGTCTTTTGCTGTGTACCTAATATTAATTGTAAGGCACTAAAGTTATATGGACCCCCACTGCACATGGGCCAAGCTATGGACTAGTGTATTTCACTGTAGATTGTTCTGGTAATGTAAGTGCCTCTATTGGAGGGGATAGAGGTAGCTCTAGGGGGTATGAACCTGACCATGACATTTGGGGAAAGAAGGTTAGAGCACCTCAGAACTCTGGATATGTGTTTAATTACTCTTTTATCAGACTGGTGCCTCAGCCATGCTATCTGTTATGTCTGGTGTCCTACAGCCTCTCTGGGAAAGGAGAAGAGAAGCGCAGTTAGTTAGCATCAAGAAGTAGGGCCAGAGTCTTGGTATTTAATGTTTTCTTCCACTGATCTTCTTTATACAGACTGGTGCTTCCCACTGCTGAGCATTTCTGAATTTCTGAAAAATAAACTGTCCACTTTTCATCAGGATCTTCCTCTGCTGGCACTAGTCTCCTGCTTTATCTTCTGAGTTTCATTCTCATCAGGGAACATTCCTTTATCCTTGCACCACCTTCCAATATATGTTGACAACTCTCATTGGCTATTCTCTCTTCTCCCTTTCTTGTCCTGGTGGGCCTATATTTATTCAGTGTCTTTATTTTCATTTTATTCGGGTGTCAGTAGTAACCAGAGGAGATAAAAGCATGTGTTCTTGTACCATACTTAATCTAAAGACAGCCTTGTGCACTTTAATGACTACATTGTTAAAGAAATGAACTATGACTGTGTTCACACATGGGAAGTCAATGTGGTACATGGAGAAATATCCATTTCCACACATAGATCAGGGAGTCCTAAAAGCAGGATATGGACCATTAAATAATATCATTTAGGCAATGTGTTAAAAATAGAGGCCCAATTCCTTGAGTTTTGGATTCATAACTTCTTGGTGATGTCCAAGGTTTGGTATATTTAACAAATTCCTGAGTTATTTTATGTTCAGCCAGTCATTTAGATAGGCTACCTTGTTAACCCGATTGAATTTTAGTCATACAATTTACAAAGTAAGAATGCATCTCACTGAACTTAAATTTTTTCTCACTGAGCTCTAGACAGTGCGAGAATTAATCTTTATCAAGTACCTAGGCCTTCTGCTAAGCAGCGTTTTATAGAACACCAGAGTGATATAGACAGGTTCCCCATTCCATAGATGACTAAGCAGTTATCATAAACATTAGGTCGCTTATCTAAAGCAGTGTGACTAATTAGTGGTCAATTTTGATTTAAATTCCAAGTCTGAATCATTCCGTAATATACCTCTATTCAATCAACACGATATTTCTTCATGCTTTCAATAATCAATTATAATCAGCTGATTACAGGCTACATTTAACCAGTGAACTAACCACTGTTAAAGATCAGAAGAGAAATGTGATGTGTCCCTCACCCTTACTAAGCTTGGGAATTGAATTGAAACAAAACCAATATCCATGAAATAATCAGAGATTCTCTGAATGATCTAACACTCTCCTACTTGGATTCCTAAGGATGTTAATATGTATACTGAGTAGAGAAAAAGAGGAAAAAAGGCATATTAATATGTACACTGAGTAGAGGAGAAAAAGGACGTCCTATGATCAATAAACTATGGGTAATTAAGTTTGAAGAAGTGTGTTAATTACAAGGCATCTCAGAATCCTTAGTGCACATGTGCAGTATGAATTTTCAAATGCAAGATAGAGCATTTCCTACACATATTTGGCAGTTAACCCCAGTCACAAATAAGATAAAATCCCATGGAAAATAATTTGGAAAACACTAATAGAGTAGGGCAATACGTTGTCTGTTCAAAGAGAGTAGAACGTGCACTGGGACACAGAAGCCCAAGGTGGCTCCATGGATGAGTAATCTAACCTTTGAAGAAATATGGACAGCCTAAAGGTTGTATAATGCCATAGAGGTGGGAGAGATGAAGCTAGAACGAGGCTGGCTTGCTTCAGATGGAGGATATTACCACAGCAAGAGCTAATGTTACTGTCAATTGGAAAGAGATCCAAAAATCCTGGGAGGGGCTGTTTTTGGTATGGAAATTAAAATAAAATGACTAGGGAACAATGAGGTCGATAGTCTCCCAGGCCATCCCTAACTGTGATGTCCTGAAGTTGAAAGGAAAGGGACACTAAGGATTGGAAGATAGAAAGATGATTCTCTCTACTTACCAGGCAGCCACTTCTGTGATTCTCTATGTATTTTAAAATTGCGATGCAGTTTCTTATTCGACCTTTACCAAAACCTCTGGGGATATGCAGGGCAGTCATTATAATCTTTGACACATCATAATCGGGGAAAGATATATATGTCAGCATTCTTTCGGTTGCAAATGATGGTATCCAACTTAAACTACCTTGAGAGAACTTATTATCTGTATTAACTCAGAAGGGCATTAGGTCAGCTTAAAGGATCAGAGGAAATAATATATTTGTGTATTTCTTGTCTTCTCCCCAAGAGGACAGAGATCTTGTCTGTCTTGCTCATGCCATTGCCCTAACACTTGGGACAGAGTCTGACAACTTTAAGGCAGTAATTAAATACTCCCCGAAGAAAGGAATAGCATAAATACATTCTGAGTAAAATAGCCATGACCATCTATACAGGTAACTATACTGACCATAATTAATACATTCTTAAGTACAAAGTATTCTAAAAATAAACTATAATAACTTTCTCAGATGAAAAATATGATAACAGAAAGGATTATGGGTTTTATAGAAATACTGAATTGGAAATTTCCATCAAAAAACAAAGAAATTGGTAAAGTTAACTGGGAAAATCATTAAAAATTATAAAATGGACTAAATCACCATTTTATAAATTGGGCAATGACTGCTTACAGATAGTGAAATAGCTTCAATTCAAGAACTTTCCCTTTCAACATAATTTGATTACACTAGCAAGAAGATATTTTGGATTAAACTGTGTTCCTCCTTTGCATTAAGGAGACATTTAAAGGGAGCATTAATGAAAGAAATTACATTTGAGGGGGAAAGAAGAGCAACCAGGGGAAAAATGAAGACAGAACACCTGAAATTGCATTTAAGTTCCAATAGCTAGCTCAGTTTCAGAGGATGACAGAGTTGCTGGGCAAAATAAAGGTAGAAAGTTAAAGGATACTCATACTCTGGAGGGCCTTCAACGAAAGGGGACGAGACTGTTCTTAGTTTCACAGTCACTGAAGGATTTTCAAGTAGCAAATTGCTATTTAGAAAGAGGAATGTGGCAGCAGTACTTACAAAGGATTACTGTGAAGAAAGCAGCATCTATTTAACTAGAGCCTAGACCATGGGAAAAATAATTGGAGTCTGAGCTAGGGATGTGGAAGTGGGGAAGAGACACAGAAATGATGGTTTTAAGAGACCCTGAAAGGATGGGCAAGGATGAAGAGGAGATGGCAGTAGGTGTGTGGTCAGACAAGCATCTCAACCTTGTTTTCACCACAGCTCATAAATTGGTCACCCTGGACTGGACACCTAGCAATTTTACATCTCACCTCTAATGGTTCCAGATATTTCCCAGCAATTTTACATCTCACCTCTAATGGCTCCAGATCTCCAATCCTGATCACACAGGAAGCACATGACCCAGGTTTGGCTTGGCCAATCACAGGACCATTAGAGGTCATGTGACCCAACCAAGGCCAAGCGGCACCCTTCCCTGAGATTTATATTGTTCTGGAAGAAATTACCTCCATGCAGAAAAGTCTTCTCTGCAGTAGAGAAGAATCACAGAGGCAGGAGAGAGTCTGAAATGAATTGAGTTCTCAGTTCTAGTCTTTAAAGCACTCATGCCTATAGCTCTTCCCAGATCTTGGAGCTACCCCAATATCACCCTTAGTTACATAAACCAACAAATCCCCTTATGAAAGTTTGAGTTCAATTTTTGTCACTTTAAACCAAAAGAGTTCCAATAATGCAGAAGGTCGCTGATACCAGTTTCAATTGTGACACGGCAGCACTGACAATGAATACATTCTCTGGAATTGTGGCAAGGCTCAAATATAAATCACACTCTAAACTATTAAACACTGTACAAATTAAAGCTCTCTACTCTGAACAGATTTTACCACAATTACTTCAATATATTGTGCACTGTCATATTGCTTTCTTTAAAACATTTATACATTTATGTATCTGATCTAAAACAATAAGAATGATAATGATAATAACTTATAATACTAGCTTTTATTTGCACAGCGCTTTATAGGGACACTCAGCTGAGAAAAAATACAGCTGGGATAAGAAGTCAGAGCATTTGACTAAAAAGCTCACTTCTTTTTTAAATTGAAGTATAATTGACCTACAACACTATGAGAGCTCTAGTTGTACAACATAGTGATTCAATATTTCTATACATTACAAAATGATCACCACAATAATTTTAGTTGCCATCTGTCACCATGTAAAAATATTACAACATTATTGACTATATTTCTCATGATGTACATTTCATTCCTGTGAATCATTTATTTTATAACTGTAAGTTTGTACCTCTTAATCTCCCTCACATATTTCACTCATCCTCCCACCCCCTCCCCTGAGAATTCACTCTTAAACAAAGACATTATCTAAACCATTCTCAGAAGGATGATTTTAAAAAGGCAAGGGCATAGTGTTTTTTCCCTTAATATACATCCGGACCACAACATATGGAATAAGGCTGTATTGGTTTCAATGGTTTAAAGATTAATACGACCACTGTATCCAGAATAAAGTTAAAAATTTTAAGTAGTTGTGACAATAATCTGCTACTAATTTTGCAACCTGTTCTTCCTATCAATTAGTAAGATCAGTTAGAATTACTACTCAGCTATTTTAGATTCTACCTACTTTTTCTTTCCATTTAATTCAATCCAAAGCCCCTTTAAGCACAAGAGATCAAGCTATGGAAGACTGACTCTAAAATGGAAATTAATTACTATTAAACATTATGTGAAAGACTATATTTTGAAGTACAGGAAATCAACTTTTACACTTACATTAACTAAATATAGAGAAGACAACTTTTTTCATTTGGAGTGTCCACAAAAAAAGGTACTGGGAAAAATAGAAAACCTTTAGTTCTTAGGTTTGCTTTAGATGTAAAATAAAGTTTTGAGTCAAATGTTTACCATTAAATAATAAAAGTATAGTCCAAATCCATTAAAAGTATATTTTTCAATCAAGCATTCAACCTCTTCTCTCTTTTGTTAATTTTCATATAAACAGGCAAAGAAATTATGAAATATTATTTGAATTACTAATACAGGCCAGCTAACTGTGCTAAAAAGAACAAATTCAGCCTCATGGCAATTATCCATGTGAAAACTTATTTTCTTAGGAGGCAGCATTGTGCAACTTGACTTTTAATTGGTATATGGCACCAATTAATGTCTAACAATGCATCTAGCAAATGAAAGAAAATTTATTAAAAATAACTGAGTAAACTGCCACGCTTTAGTAGTACAGAAAAATGACAGGGTTTCTCTCCTGCTCCTTTATTATTTCATATTATATTTTTTGTCTTCCTGTTTAGGACTCATTTGCATTTTCTTCTGGCCCTGTCTTTTCCAGTAGGCTTCTCTGAGTTTCCAACTTTGGTCAGTTGACAATCAATAGGCACTCAGCCAAATTTTGCTGTGTGCTATGCTCTGTGTTAGGCACGGGGCAGCCACAAATGCAATCAACATTTTTTATGGCTGTAATGTTTTAACCTTTTACCTCTCATGTCTCTTTTTCCAGAAGCATTCCCTGAAACTCTAAAATTGGTCCAGCCTACGTATTTCCATAGCAACTTGTAGTTCTCTCTGTTTTGCAATTATGATGATGATGATGATTACTAATATTTACAGAGTTTACTACGTGTTAAGTATCTTTTTTTAGCAACTTTATATACATTAACTCATGTAATTCTTACAAATTTGTGAGGTAACTATTATTATCACATGCTTATTTTATAGAAAACTGTGCCATACAGTGGTTAAATAACTTTCCCAAGGTCACACAGCTAATAAGTGAGAGTCACACTTCAAACACAGACTGCCTCTAACACTTCCTCTTAACCAACCTCCACCTGATTCAATGGATAAACTGGAAAAAAAAAAAAAAAAGAATATGAAAAGGAAAAGTGCCAAATCCATGAGAATATAAATTAATATGAATGTTCAAAACATGCTTTAAAATTAGATAAGAGAAACTAAAAATTATGTGGAATCCCAAGTAGTAGACTCATACTCAAAAAATAAAGGATTGCACATGTTTATTTTAACCTGAAATAAAACACATTATATATGTATCATGTGTATATATAAATATATATACAATTTAAAAATTTATTAATTCACCTTTCAACCTGAAATAAAACACATTACATATGTATCATGTGTATATATAAATATATATACAATTAAAATTTTTATTAATTCACCTTTTAATCAAAATTTACTTAAATGACTAAGTATTCATCCTAACCATGCTGGCTAACAATGTTTCCACCTTTCTCAAGTTTATCTGCTTTCTTACTTCTATCTTCCATGAGACTCTAAGCTGTTCACGACTAGAAAGGTTTTAGCACATACATGATGCTGAAAAAATATTCTTTGGATGAAGGGGTAGATGGATGGACAAGGTGGAAGTGGTACAATGGAGAATGAGAAGTCTGATGAAGTCAGAGCACAGAGGGTGTAGAGAGTTGACGATAGGAAGGAAAGCACTGGCCATTGTGGGGTCTCCGTTGTGTTGGAAAGTTTGAGGATTATTGACAGTAATTGGGAACCACTCAATAATTTGAGGAGAGCCATACAAGGTATTAAAAAGAGACTTATGATGATGGAACAGGTGAGGAAGACATAAGGCACACACAAGTATTGGGGGTATAACACACATAGGATTGTGCCTAGCAGATCTCCAAGAACAGGAAGCTAAATTGACCAAGAGTCTCAGCTTTCAGCTTCCTCTGAAACCCTTTCTAGCATTTTCCTGAGTCCATGCTTCCTGCCGGCTGCTCACAGGCAGTGCCCAAGCACGGCAGGAATACCAAGCTAGTCCTGTTCCTGGAAACAGGAAGAACTCTAACAGCTGACTTTGGGTCAAAGATTCGCTGATGGCCTTTCTGAACTATTAGATGGAAACTTCCCGGCAACCTCCAGTCTCTCCCTCTTTCCCTCAGGGTCAAATCTGTATCATGGTCTCACGATTCTCCCAGCCTTACCTGGCTCCCTCAGTATTTACTGGCATATCTCCCAATAAATTCCTTGCACCTTTCATCTTGTCTTGGCATCTGCTTGGAGGACAGAAGACCAGTGGTGTACTGGAGACAACTCATACAATCTCATGAGAGCCAACAATCAAAGTTTCAGGAATTTTGCAAGCCAGTTTTTTAAAACTCCATTATCAAAAATTAAACTGTATAAATTTACAATTAGATAAATTATACTAAAAATAAAAGTAACACTCAAAACTCATCATTTCCTAATTATTTTACTATATATATATATATATATATATATTTTTTTTTTTTTTTTTGTGGTACGCGTCCCTCTCACTGTTGTGGCCTCTCCCGTTGCGGAGCACAGGCTTCAGACGCGCAGGCTCCGAGGCCATGGCTCACGGGCCCAGCCACCCCGCGGCATGTGGGATTTTCGCAGACCGGGGCACGAACCCGTGTCCCCTACATCGGCAGGCAGACTCTCAACCACTGCGCCACCAGGGAAGCCCTATTTTACTATATTTTTAAATAACTTATGCTCTTGAATTTACTTATTTCTAATGGTGTAGATCCTATACAGTTATGTTCTACTGCACACCTCTCTATGGGCAGGGATGTCACATTGGAGGCTTGAAATTGACCACAGAAGGAGTATATATGGCATGGAAATCAACAATTGCTACAAATCTGTTCTCCTTTGCTTTTATCACCTCTTTATTAAACACTGCCAGTTGTCATGCATTTGTTAGCATACCGCTTATCTGCATTCATATAAAGGACACAATTTTGACTTGATCATTTACAGAAAATACATTCAGAAAGAATAGGCTAAGTTGTATTATCAGGCTAAGTTGTAAATTCTCTGAGGCTAAGAATAATGTTTAAATTTTCTTTACAAAGTTTGATCAGAGCAATGGGACACTATGGAGTTACCTTTAATCAAATATTTTTAAAAGGAAAAATAAGAATAAAGCGAAACTTAAAAATCAATCCACTTCAATTTCAACATTGTACAAATGAAAACTGAACCCCAGATTTACTCATGCTTGTAAAGTTAATTAATAGTGAAAGTATAACTTATTTAAGAAAAATGAAACAAAACAAGAATACTCTGGGATCTACAGCAAAAGACAGAGTGATGTATATTTATAGTTCCAAAGCCACCGTATTTTCCTAGTCTCCCTTATTTGCTCTTTTGTCTAAACTAACGTTGGCACAGAGCTTTTCAGAGGAAAAAAATCAATACTGCTTTTGGACACATAATTTATTTCAGTTCTATCTTCATACATCTTTACTTAGACATCTTATATGTCAAGTTAAGGAATAAACTATAAGTGTGTGTTGTCTGGGCTGTCTGTCCTATGCCTCAGAACAAAAGTCATCCAAATGCTTCTAAATAAAAACACTTGCTTTGCGACTCAAAAGAAAACATACAAATCTGGACACTTGTGACAAATGTTTTGCATTTTATTTCCCTTAATAGGAAGTTGAGTCACCACCTCCACAGTGATTCCCAGACTTTGGTTTGTAACACCTCTGTGATGTTCCATGAATTTTAAAAATAAAATTCACTTCAGCTCATCTCCATTTTTAACATACAGCACTTTTAGAGCATATATGGTTGCTAAAGTAAATCTTAAGATGTCTGAATGGAGAATTTGCACTAGGATGTGAATCACTTCTGTACTGAATAACTTCCCTGACTCTTAGAATTAAGGCTAACAAGAACATCTGATGGATACCCTCTGATTTTATCTACTTATCCCCTAACTTCTGCCTGGATCTTACATTTTCCCCTGGCTGATTACAAATGTAAAGGGTTTTCTAGGGCAGTTGTATTCCAGTTGTGGTCCTCAGACCAGTAGCATCACCTAAGAACTTGTTAAAAATGTAAATACTTGGCCCTTACCTCAATCAAATAAATCAGAATTTCTGGAAGTGGAGCCAGCAAGGGGCTCAGTAAAACTCCCTCTAGATTATACTGATAACTTCACATGAGAACCACTGCTTCCAAGATTTAGGAATCTGGTGGTATCTACAAAGTGAACTAGGAAATCATATCCTTCCAGGAATGTCCTATTACAAAGGAAACAGATCTAAGCAATACAGGTGTTTATGGATATAAATCACATATCCAGAAAAATAGTAAAACATGCTGTCACCAGATGTTTCCAAATACCCAGGTGTTCTTAATCAGATAGTGTATATGTCTGGATGATGGCATGGACTTTTCATCTATCAGAAATCATTTAAATGAGGAGTTGCTCCCTGTTAACCTATTCATTGTAATAGACCACACCAAGTACCTCCCTTGAGCTTTCTCTGAATTCATTTGGCCGGAAGGCATTCTTTTCTAAAGAACTGTGTGATCAGCCATATGTAAAATCCTGAAATCCCAGGGCACTGTGGAATTTCTGGAGGCTATACATAGTTCTCATTCTTTTACTTACTACCAGTTGACCTCCCTTTCAACACTTAAAAAATTCCAATCCCTTATATCTCTTATCATCCTTCTCCAATTGGATTCCCACTATACACTGGCAGGAACTTTGTTCCCATTTAATTATGCTCTTCTGTTCTCACAAATGACTCCATATATTTCAAGCTTTTGCCTAGCAAGACCTATTGAGCAACATTTATTTTGTTTCCTTAGATCTGTTAAAGGCATAATTAAGAGGTCAATCAAACTTCTGATCCATACAAATTACCAACTATTCCCTCAGCATTTTGTTTCATAATTGCAGTTTTGTGTGGCCATTTCATGGATATGCTCATGGTTTCTTGCAGAATTTTTTTAAATACTGGAAATAACCCTTTGTTGCCTAATATGACCTATACAATCTCAAAGAAAATAGTTTTCTCTTAATTCTGAGAGTGTCTTGCACAGTTGAACTCTCTGGGTCTAACTATTCAAACAGTTCTACAGCTTTGAGAATAGAGTGCACAATCCCTTCGAAGACTAAAAGGGTTTTTCCTCCCCACGCACCCCCCCACCCCCCATACTCACTTCCATCTCTGTGCTTGCTCTCTAAATTCCAACTACCCTGTCCTTTTTTCAGTTTTTCAAACAGATTTTCTCTTTCACACCCCAGGGCCCTTGCAAATGCTCTTCCATCTATGTGAAATCTTCTCCTTGTCCCCTTTGCTTATTAATTCCTGTTTATTGTTTAATTCTCAGTTCAAATGTCTCTTCCTAGAGACACTTCCCTAAAGTTCTCCTCCTTATCGTCCACTCCCACTATGCCACCTCCAAGACTAGATAAGGCCCTCAAAATATTATCTCTTATTACTCTGCTTTTCCCTCACTGCATACTATACCACTATATTTATATAATTACTTGAAGAATCACTCCTTCTTCAGAATATAAGATTCATGAAAGCAGAAGCCATATTTCAATTGCTCTCTTTGGTATCCTCAGTAGTTACCCCTGGTACCCAGTACATAGTACATGCTCAATAAATATTAGTTGAATGAATAAATGCACTAATGAATTAATTGAGCAAGTGCTTTGGGTTTTCAATTAAGGCTGAGGTAAGTAGTAATTCCTGAATGAGTCCTTACTGCTTGAAACAGACAATCTCCGACCCTCAAGATGACAAGATGTCAGAGTCCTATCTAAATAGCTAAAGCTGAGTTCTGTCACTTCACATGGAGATATTTTAATGACATGAGAAAATGCTCATGAAAAAATATAAAAATTCATAGAGTACATTTTTATATTCAGTGTGAACTCAAATGTGTAAAAATATAAACACATGAAAAGAAAGTTTCTTCCCCCTTTACTTCCTATCTCATCATTGTCAATCATAGATGAGGACAGAGATAATAATGCATTCAAATTGTAACAATAATGCATTCAAATTGAGATTAAAGGAAATCAACAGTAAGGAGGAAAGGCAATCAACAGGAAGCTGTTATAAAAGGAAATCAACAGTAACAGCAACAATCATAATAATACAAAGTGCTTACAATGTGCCAGGCACTATTCCATATACTTTATATATACTCAAAATAAACTTATACGTCCAATTTTTATCTGATGTGTTTACCTTATGCTACATTCTGAAAACTGTAGGTGTCTATCGTTGCCCTCCTAGTTTAGAGGAAACATTTCAGGAACAGGTTCCATGAACACAAGATATGCAGGAAGGATGAGGAGGCTCTGGAACCCTGAGACTGGATGGAGCGAGAGGACAAAGATGGAGAAGTAGAAAAGGGAGGTCAACTGAGACAGGATTCCTGAGTACCTAATTAAAGGAATTCAATATCAGTAGAAAAAATTCCAAAAAGGAAGAAAGAAATATTTTTGTACCATACTTTGGGCTCTAGGATAGGTAGCTGCCAGCTCCTAGGGAGATCAAGATCTTTCTGGTAATAAATTGTGCCTGCGTTAACTCCCAGATGTGGTGGAAGATAACAGGAGATAGTCACACACACACACACACACACACACACACACACGATTAAAGACTAGAAGGAAATGGACGAAGATGTTCATATTACTTACCTCTAGAAATGAGTTTATGAATGACTGTAGTTTTCTTTTTTGTATTACATTAATGATAATAATTTTTATAAGTTGAACTAGAAATTGCCAGAACACATATTTGTGTCAATTGTTCTATATACCACCATCGGGTGTGTCACTATAAATCATTTGCTATTACAGGTGTTTGCTATGCTTGTGTCTTCATTTCTTAGTTTCAAGGATACCTGAGGTCTGAATATTCTACAGACACAGCCTGAAAGTAAGCAGATCGCAAAGGGACTGGTGTTGACGCATTAAATCCGTTTGGTTTTAAGTGCAGTTTAGGTTATGCTTGAACAGGGACAAAGGGAGAGACAGTGTGGAGAAAATTCAAATCCACTTAAATAACACTGCACTTGAGGAAAAGGCAAGGATTTTGAGCTGATTTTCTGGTTTCTTTCTATCTATGCACTCATGCATTCAACCGATTTACTGAAGGCTGTCACTGCTAAGGGCTGCAAGGTAAAACAAAGCGTAGATTTCAGTGGACTTAGAGAATATATAAAGGATATGTTTAATGCTTGCTGTTCAGTCTAACTTCAATCATTTTTTTCCTAACACAATCCAATGGTCTTTTGGAAAAATAATCTCCCCTCTCACTCCTATTTATTTCAGATGCTATGAGAAGGACTGAGCCTTCTTCAGGGATGAGCACGTGACCTAAGCCTGGCTGATGAGAGAAACACCCCCAACATAAACACACATACAAGAAATGGTAACTGTTTCAAGATCAGTGTGTTATCCAAACCAGTCCATTAATATGGATTCCCAAACGTATTAGATAAGGTAACGCTCACTGCTATTACAGACTAACCCAAAATTATAAATGATATATATAAACTAAAGTTGATTTCTTGTACAAATCATGACCAAAATGAGTATTCCTGATTGTTGGGTGGTTCTTCCTGAGTCCCTGAGTGATTCAGGGACTCAGGCTGTGTCTGTGTTCTGGCTCCACCATCTTTAACACTTGGTATCCAAAGTCATCATTATGGGGGCCTCAACCTGGCATTAAGAAGGGAAGGAGTACGTAGAATTGCATGTGGAGGGACTTTATAGGCTGGCCTGGAAGTAACACACTTCACCTCTGCTCACATTCTATTGACTAGAACACTATCTCACGGCCTACTGAGAGAGGGACCAGCAAGTGTAGACTTCCTTCCTTCCCAGGGAGGAAAGGAATTGGATTTGGGCAACATCTAGAAAGTCTCTGCTGACACAGAGACTTCTGTAGGTTTGTTAGAAGCAGGATGCATCTTTTTGGAGGAGTTGCCAGGCTTGGAGACTCTATGTCTAGAGCCTCTGGTATCCGCTGTTACATCCAGTGCAGGAAAGCATTCACGTGTCGGGCCTGAGACTGCAGATGCTTTGAAAGGCCTCCTTGCAACGTTGGCCCTTCATATTTAGAGAACATCTGGGAACTCGGATTTCACAGGGTTCCCACTGCCTTAACGGATAAGAGCGGCTCCTGGTGCCTCAACGGCTTGTAAAGAACAACGTGGTTTATGCTCAATACCCACTTTCCTTTGAGAGTCTGAAATTGTGGTATATGTTAGGCAGAGGGTATCTACATGGTGCCTACCAGCTCCTAACAGAAACTTAGACATGAGTCTCTAATGAGCCTCCCTGCCAGACAACATTTCACATGTGCTACCATGACTTATTGCTGGGGGAACTAAGGGTATCCTGTGTGAGTGACTCCACTGGGAAAGGACTCTTGGAAACACTGGATCTGATTTCCTCAATAATTTGCCCCATGAAGTTTTTCCCTTTGCTGATTTTGCTTTGTATTCTTTTACTGTAAAAAACAAAAAAAAACAATCATAGCCATGAGGACCACTGTATGCTGAGACCTGTGAGTCCTCATAGCAAATCACTGAAACTGGGAGTGGTCTCGGGGGACCCTCAATACACCACCACATTGGGAGAGTCTTTTTGAGATCAATGCTCACGCTAAGAAAAACAAGAGATGCAGAGGCAGATTCCTAACTGCATTCTCTAGTCACACAGATCAAGCTGTAACTGAAGCCAAATAACCTTTGAACTTCAGAGTTATCTGAGCCAATAAGTTCTCTTGTGTTTAAGTCAGTTTAAGTTGGGTTTTCTTTTACCTGTAACTATAAACAGAATTGACTTACACAGCTTATTATCTAATAAATCTCTTAACATTTGAAAATGTGACTAGTTGCTTCACTAAGAAGATACAGACTTAAGCAAACTAGAGCTCCCTGGAGCAGAAGCCTAAGAAAAAGCTCAAAAAGCAAGTTCAGCCTGGGAAAGATGGAGAGAGAGGTCAATATCAGTCACAGAAAAATGAAATCACTAGAAAACAGGGAGAATAGAAATTAAGGGAAACCAAAATCAAGTCATGATAAAAACAAGTAAGCAGGAGACGGTCCAGGGGTATTTAGTGGTAGAAGGCCAGCGTCTATAAAGTGTGCATAGACTCTCTAAGTGGGGAAGATAAATTCAATAGAATATAAGCTCAATAAAGGCAGAAATTTTGGTCTATTTGCTTAACAGCTATAGCCCAAGTGCCTACAACAATGCCTGGCACATAACAACCACAAAATAAACATTTTTAAATGAATGAAAGAATGCATAATTGGATAGAAAACATAAGTCACTAGCTACTCTGAAATCCAGAAATTATAGCTACCACGTTACATTCATACTTTAATTTCTTCAGTGATAATAAAGTCAGACAATGTCTAAATTAAAGAAATAATATTGAATATTGAGAAGCTGAGTTACCTAAGAAATATTTATGTAGGGAAAAAAGGTAAGGAATAGAACTCAACATAACATGGGCATAGAAATAAACAAACCACACTCATTAGACCTGCTTAGCTCACTAAACTCAAATCATGACAGATATTTTATCAATAAAAGAAACCACTGAAATCGTCTAATCCAGGGGTTCCAAAACCCTTCTGCAAATGAGAACACTCTGGGAACATTTAAAAATACAAATTTCTGGGCCCTACCTAAAACTAGCAAATCAATTTCTTGGGGTGAGATCCTGGGAGAGAGGTATGATGTCAAGGGATTTGCATCTTTATCTCTCATTGGTGATTCTGATGATGAGTCAGTTTGGGACCTCTGCATTTTATCTATTCTCTTAATTTCACAGATAAGAAAATCAATACCCAAAGGCAAAGCTGGCTCATGTGAGAAATGATGGCATTTTACTGTCACCAGGATCAGAACTCAAGGGTTCAGATCCACCTAGTGTTCTCCCCATGACACTACACTATCAAACTCTGGGTCAGCACCCAAAACACTCAGACCCTATTTTCTGTTGGACCGGAAACTCCCTACGTTTTGATAAATATGATGCCTGTGATCCAATCAATCCATTTATTCTCTTGAGTTCAAAGAAAGGGGGCAAGAACCACAGATGTGAGCAGCACAAAAAAAGATCTCTTGTATTCCCTACTGTATTCAAGATTCTAATTTCTAATACTAGTATTCAAATTAGGGCCACAACTTCTGAGTGGAAAGCTGGAGCCATAAAAATGAAGTGGGAATCTCAGGTGACAATATTCAACCCGCGACCTCCAGACAGATACACACACACTTGGAGCAAGGCTTAGGAATGGAGGTGAAGCTGAAACATGATGACACAGTGACACCCCTGCCCCGACTTTAGCATTCACAATGTGAAAACCCACTCCTCATTTACAAACCAATGTACTCACTTGGCTCAGCCCTATTTTGTCTTTGCAGCAGATAAAACTAGAGTATAGGGACAGTATAGGAACGCTGAGAATCTTGGAATTTTACATTTCAGGACATGGAAGTATGAGTCACACACTCAGGAGCTATCAAGTCCACAGGAGTAATTAAAAATCGACTTTGTCTCACCACCTATACTCCATGACTCTTTCCACCACTGTGACTGTAAGAGCAACAAAAAAGATTATTTTTTTCCTGAATTTAGAAAGCCAATTAGAGGCCACACTGATCAGTGACCTTTTGAGATTCTAAAGGGAAAACTGTAGTCTCTCTGTACCTTACTTAAGCAAATGCAAAACAAATAGATTGATGGGGGCCTCTTTATCTAAAGATTGGGTGTTGTGTTTTCCCTGAATATTATTAACTGCATCAAGTAGAGGATTGTCTTCAGAGAATTAAGACGCATCTGAGTTTTCTGAGAAATGCTATTTACTCTGAAAGGAAAGAACCTGACACCAAACCACTGAATTAAACGCTTACAAACAGCTCAATAGCAAAAACAAAAGGCAGCAGGATTGTGACTTTGTAATTGCCTTATTCTTCAGAAATTAGCATTTAACGTGGAAAAAAGGTGAGGTTTGCCATGGCTGATTCTACTGTACATATTTAATTCACCATGCCATCATCAATTATCTCACTGGAAACTGTTCAGGTATTTCTTGTCACATTCTAACTGCTGAAATGTTCAGTTCTATCTTTTGTTTCTTGATTTACAGTCTAATTTACTTGCCATAAAATTGTATGTGTTCATGCATTTATCCACTTCACTAAGAGCCTTAGAACCATTTGTCTGAGCATATTCCATTTCTTCTTTGTAATTCAAAAAGCCCTTGGATAAACTAAAGGACACCTCATTCCATAGTTTTGTATTTATGAACCACATCTGAGGCTCCATCCTAATCAGTCCAAAGCCATTCATATCTGATGCATTTTTCTACTTCTTTGAGATTCCAATATGATTTCTGCTTCATCACTTACCATTTGCAACATACAACCATCATATCATCATAGGTGCTCTGCTGTAATATTCTCTAATTATTTCAAATCTGCTACTTTTTTAGTCCTAAATAAATTTTATATGCCTTAAGGACAAGAACCATTTCTCTGGTTACTTTCCAGACTTAGCTGAGGGTCAGGTACATCATACATAGTAAACAAACATCTTCTGATTGAGTTCAATGGTTGCATATTGATCTGGTTATTCACTCACTGAACAATTACTTATTGTACTAAGACCCAGCCTTAATTCCAGATCACAGCTTGTCAAACATCACGTGAATCACCTGGGTTTTGTTTTTTTTTAAATAAGGATATTGATATAATAGGTCTGAGTTAGAGCCTGAGATGCTACGTTTCCAACAAGGTCCGTGGCAATACTGATACTACTGGTCAATGAGCATACTCTGAATACCAAGAATCTAATCAGGGGTTAGAAAACATTTCTTGTGAAGGGTCAGATAATAAATATTTTAGATTTGTTGGGCTATAGGGTCTCTGTCACAACTAGCCAATTCTGCCTTTGTAGTGCAAAAGTAGCCATTAAAGTAAATAAATGGGCATGGCTGTGTTCCAGTAAAACTTTATTTAGAAAAATGGGTGTCTAGCCAGAATTGGTTGGTAGGCTGTAGTTTGCTTACCCCTGGCCTAGACAATGAGGCTACCTAAGACATGGACCCTTCCCTTATGAAGTTCAAGTAGGGAATATCTACAAGCATTTAAATTCTAAAGTTTCAGGAAAATGAAATACAGATATCTTAATTTTGTCAGGTAATTAGTAATTTGCTGCTGGTTAACAACCCACCTGATGTGAATTAGCTTGGATTGATCTCTCTAGGGTTTTGCTAGACTAGCAAAATAGAATATTGATAATTTTCCAGTATATCCAGTCCATGATGCAACTAATCAGCCAATTTCAGGTAGGCATATATTCTTCTTTCTTTCTTACTGTGTTGTTCTTATTTTGTCTTTTTGTTCTTAAAGATGACATTCACTTGACTCACTCACCCCTAGGGAGCAATTTTATATGGTTGAGAACATTTTGCCTTTTCTATTGGTCCAGCATATGTCCAAGAAATTAACCCACATTGTAATTTCCTTGTTTTTTCTTTATTCTCTGTCTTTTGCATTATTTCCAGTCTGTCCTTTCTCCTTCCATTCTTAGCTCTGAAAATCTGCTAAGTAAATGTCAATAGCTATACATACATGCCTATTTCCTTATTATGATTGATTTCCTGAAAACAATCAATTATATAGATGGCCAATTAACGTGGAGAAATAGCTGCATGTTATAGACAATGTTTTAATCACTGGAGATGATCCTGGAAATTCAGTATTGATGTTTTTTGCATTCATATGTTTCCCTCTCTCTCTCTCTCTCTTTCTCTCTCAAGTTAACAGATGATTATTGAGCATAAACCATGTTTTGAGTCCCATACGAAAGCAGAAAGGAGGTGAAACCGATCACACTAAGTGTCCCAGCATTCTGGGCTCCATCTTTTCTTTAATTTCCAACTGACCATGATTTGCTTCCATGTGACTATTCCTTCCTTCCTTCCTTTCCTTCCTTTCCTTCCTTCCCTTCCTCCCTTCCTCCCTTCCTTCAATTTTTGGCTGCGTTGGGTCTTTGTTGCTGCGTGCAGGCTTTCTCTAGTTGCAGCGAGCGGGGGATACTCTTCGTTGTGGTGCATGGGTTTCTCATAGCAGTGGCTTGTCTTTGTTGCAGAGCACAAGCTCTAGGTACATGGGCTTCAATAGTTGTGGCATGCAGGGGCTCAGTAGTTGTGGCTCGCGAGCTCTAGACTGCAGGCTCAGTAGTTGTGGCGCACGGGCTTAGTTGCTCCGTGGCATGTGGGATCTTCCTGGACCAGGGATCAGACCCATGTCCCCTGCATTGGCAGGCAGATGTTTAACCACTGTACCACCAGGGAAGTCCCTATATCCAACTTTTTCTCTCATCACTCTGGCCATCTGATAAATTGTCACCACATGCCTTTTTTTTTTTTTTTTTTACTTGATTCATTTTGGACAAAGCTTTTCCTTTAATTCTTCAAGCACCACTAACACTCAGTTGCCATTAGGTCATAGGGGAGACCAAAATTTATTGAAGGACAAAATTATAAAACAAGAAAGGAAGACTGAACACCCCATATCTGCTACAAGTGTTCCTATGTTTAGTCCATTAGGCATAACTATTTTTTCAGAAGTCCTCTGCCTGTTCGCTCCTTCGCTGCATCTTTTCAGACATACCTCTGCTCTCCCAAATGGCATTCATTTTTCTGTAGCTATTTCCATTTAAATCAATGAATTTTCTCTCCCATCTTCTCCAAGTCTCATTTTCGCTCTGCTCAGTAGGAACCCAAAGTCAACTACTATCATAACCATGTCCTCATCCAGGGAGGACAGCACTTTAGTTGACCCTGTAGAACAGTTTAGCTTCTCATTGTCTCTACTTGTTTCTAGAACAGCCTATGGGATCAGCTTTAGCAAAATCAAAAGTCTATTAAAGTGTTTTCCCCCCAAAATAGCTTTCCCTTTCCGTATGAAATATTCACCTCCTGGTGAGAATTAAAACAGCTTCAGTCAGCTTGCAAAAGAGTGATTTAAGTTCTTCAGTATTTTTTGTTACCTACCACACAACCAAGGAGGAAACTAATTAGAACTGTAACAAAATGTGTTAAAAAACACTGAGATCATAGAGAGGGGCTAGTTCTCCCTGGGGGAGGAAATGAGAAACTAAGTGAAGAAGAAATGGCAAAATATGTGTTCTTGTATTTGCCATGCTAGGTTGGTCTCAATCAAGGAGATTGGTTCCTTGACATATGTTGGGGTGGGAGTGGGTTTGGGGTTGGGGAATTGAGCCTTCTTTTTTTTTAATGGTTGTTCAGATGACTATAAAGGGGCCTTTATAATTTCAGGGCTGGAAGCCTGACCTAGAATACATACCCATGCTACAAAAGCTCAGGGACACTTACAAAAACAGGGCCAGACTCCAGGATCTTCTTTCAGTTACCGATTCTCAGCAGAGTCCTGTAGTGTGCTTGGGCCCCCATGGGAAAGACCACAAGTACTTCTTCATGAGCCCTGGACAGTGTCAGAACATGGACTCATAGTATTTTAAGGTACTGGAGCTATTTGGGGTTCTGAAAACCACTGATACCAAAGTCCTCATTTTTACAGATACAAACTAGGGCACCAAAATGACTCTTCCCTCATGGGTAGCAGATCAAAGGCTACAATCCAGGTGTTCTGCTAACATGTGTATTTTTCCCACTACTTGGCATTTCCAGTAGTTTGAACCTTGAAGGGTACCACCTAGAGGTCTCCTCAACTTCAAAACTTCTGATGACTCAACCAAGCCCCTCTGAGGACAGAAGTCAAATATACTAGATATTTGGAATGAGTCACCTACAGCTTACCATCACATTAGCACTTGGGACAGCATGTATATTCACAGAAGTAGCCTAAAATACAACTGACTCATCTAAACTGGGCAGACGTGCCATGAATTATTATAGACCAGGATTTTTCATCCTCGGCACCACTGACATTTTGGGCAGGATAATTCTTTGCTGTGGAGGTCTTTTCTGTGCATTGCAAGACATTCAGCAGCATCCCTCTGTCTACCTACTAGATGCCAGCAGCAACCACCCTCCTACCCGCTCTGCCAATCTCCAGACATTGCCAAATGTCTTCTGGAAGACAACACTGGCCCTCCTACACTGACAAGCACTGTTACAGACTATGTCAAAAAAAAAAAAACTGGCTCCCCATATATAATCAAAACAACCTATTGATAAGACAAAGCTGAATGTATTGCTTAGGGCGGCCGGAAGAACCCCAACTTTCAAAGCTTTGATTGTCTTTCAGAGGAAAGTTAATGTTAGAATTTATTGGGAATTGGAAGTTTGATTTATGGTGGGGCTTTCAGTGCAGAGACTTGATTAGAAACATGATACAACATTCCAAGAAGAGTGAAAAGAGCAAGTATTGTGAGTATTGTGAATATTTTGACTTGAGGGATTGAAAGAATCTTGGGGTACAAACTGTCGTTTGAAAAGTTGATAGGTCTTTTGGGAAGTTCCTATAGTGAACAGTCAAACCATGTGCGTGAGAAGGAGAGTATGGGAAACAAAGCATGCTAAAGGAGACAGAGAAAGAGCAAAGTGATGTCAGTGTAGAGAGCAGGGTGTAGTTTTGGTTCCTGGGGTCCAGACCGAGTGTGCGGGTGGTTTAGGTTCTCAGCTGTCAGCGTTAGAACGGTACTGAGTGAGTGCTCTACCACGGGCCTCACTTAGAGTTTTTAAAATATTTTTAATTGGCCCTAAAAAATACCAAAAGTTCCTTCTGACCCTGCATGGCATACATTCCTCACACGTGCATTAGAATGCCACAGTCTTAGACACTGGAGGAGAGTGTGCAAACACTCTGAGTTTCATACTTGCCCATTTCTAGTCTGCTGGGTGCAAGGCATAACTATGAGTTACCCACGTTTCCAGACTCCATAGCTTTGTTGTCATAAGGATATAGGCTTTTCATGGAGTCACTCATGCTTTAATTAAATGAATGGTTTTTTTAATTTAAATTTTAACTACACTGAAACCAATGCCCCAAATCTAGCTCTGATGTCGCTAGGTCTCCAGGCCCTGCCTTCCGGCAGTCTGATTCAGATTCTTGCCAAAAATATTCTAAAGATGCCACAGCTTTCCTGCTCCCATCCTACTTAGAGTGTGCAATTCCTTCAGTGATGCATATAGAGAAGAGTTTCAGGTCCAGGCTCTGCAGATAGATAGCCCTGAGTTTAAAGCCCAGCTCTACCACACACCTCATATTCCTTAACTTGTTTACTTGTGAGCTCTTATCTGTAAAATGGGGGAAATAATACAAACTCTTTCATAGGGTTTTTGTAAGGATTAAATAAATTTAGTGTTAGTGAAGCATTAAAGTAGACATCTGTTGATTTGGGATTATCCAGCATCTATTGAACCTATTTCTGCTATTAAACCCCAGATTTTTCCCTGGAGAATCACTGGTCCCTCATTCCTAGCTCATAAATTTCAGTTAGGTCTCAACCACTTCTTCCAGGGGTGAAGCATGACCACTAGGTATAAACTAATCTTCTCACTCTACGACATTCTCTACTTGCCTCGGAGACCAACAAAATGATCAAAACTAGGCGAAACAGCCCATCAGAGTCAACCCCTAGCTTTTGCTCTAATTGTAGGAAAGTGGCACTTGTCATTAGGTTCAAATCAAAGATGTGAAGCTGAGCTGCCACAGTCATCCCAGCCCTCAACTCTCCTTTCCCCAACATAGCCTGAGATGGACCCAATCCCTTGTTAGATCATTTCAGCCCTTAGTCCAGTGGTTTGATACCAATTCTATCCATGGCTTTTCAGTTATGTGACCTGCGAAATGCTTGTTTCATTTCTCTTACTTGCAACTGCAAGAATCACAGCTGACACAGTGCCTGGCAAATAGTTCTTAGTAAATGGTTTTACTAGTATTATCTATAATAATAGATTTTATTATATCTTCCAAGGCCTCCATCTTCAATTCGAACAACCTCTATGTAAATATCCAGAAGAAAATGTCTATGGATCACAGAGGCAAAAATGCATGTCATTGACGGTTTCTTAGCTACAGACAGATACTTGCTGGTTAGGGAAATGAGAAGGGAAGTAAAAATGACTTATTGTTTCTGTACTAAAACAAGCTTTGGAAAAGGAATCTGTCTTGTCTGATGCAAAATTACCAAAGATTTAGTCAGAAGACTCCTCTTTCTGGAAATGTCAAAAGTGTAAGAGTCATCTGTTTATAATCTCAAAAGAAAGCAGTGCTTATTAATTGCATTATTGATTTGTTCCTTTTCAGCTTCTGAGTCTTCTTACAGAAGTAAGAGAATAATGCACAATTAGCTTCTCACTTAATAAATGCACCAGTTTCCTTGCTGTTGAATCCTATATTGGAAATTCTTAACATTCAAAAAGAAACTTGAGGACCAACTTCACTTTATTAGTAGATTCATTTGTTAATTCTCTGCCTCATTCTTTTTCCTGATTCTCTCACCTAGGTTCTATCTGTGCACTTGGTAGCAGTTCTTTAGTAAGAATCACAGATTGTAAAGAAATTATGTATGGAATAATACATAATTTCATACATAAAAGGTATGTACGTGGGGAGGGGGATGGGAAGGCAGGTACTGGAAACAGATTTATCTGAAGGCATTTGTTAAACTGACTTAAGCAAAGAAACCAAGTTACTCATTGTTCAGTTACCAACAATGTAATGTATTAACGAGAGACAGAAACTTTCCAGATATTAAATGCAGACTGGGTCTCACTCTTCAAATGAGAAAGCACGAAGTTTCTTAGGTAACGCTTTTCCCAGTGTCTTAGAAGGCTTCACTTATAGTGAAACACACTAGCAATTCCCGAATTCAGACATGGCTGAGGAGACCTCAGTATACAAAGAAGGGCAGAAGGTAATATTCTTTGCTTTTAGGACTCCTGAAAAAAAAACCGGAAATCACCCTGTATTTCACCCAGCTTGCAGGATAGTACCATCTGTGAAAAGAGATAGCAATGCTCTGCCCACCACCATGGCCTTGGTGACAGAATCCTGTATTTACAACTGAGGAATGACTCTGGATTTTCCACAGGATGCATTGTCAAAATAAAGCCATCTTTTTTTTTTTTTTTTTTTTTTGCGATACACGGGCCTCTCACTGCTGTGGCCTCTCCCATTGCAGAGCCCAGGCTCCGGATGCGCAGGCTCAGCGGCCATGGCTCACAGGCCCAGCCGCTCCGCGGCACGTGGGATCTTCCCGAACCGGGGCACGAACCCGTATCCCCTCCATCGGCAGGTGGACTCTCAGCCACTGCGCCACCAGGGAAGCCCTAAAGCCATCTTTTATAGGCACATGTGTTTTGCTCTCAGTCATGGAATGGAGTCCTCAGGTACTCTCTTCGGTACTAACCACAAGATTCTATAAGTTTCTAGTTTCTAATTAACTTGGAATTGCCCATTTAAAAATGGTTAAGTCAAAAGCATATTATGAAAGGGTAGGATGACATTTCCTGTAAAGCCTATAAATCTTAAGGCTCAGATTATAGCTTTGAATTATTCAATGAATTCTGAGTTTTAAAAGTTTAACACTTCTTTGGCCAGGGATTTTACTTGTGTATGTGTGTATGTGTGTATATGTGATATTGTGTTACATAATAATAAATTGTTGGGAAGGAGAAAATGTCCACCTCTACCCTTCTTGTGTTCTTCTGGCTAGACTAATATACACAAGACAGATTAACAAGAGAAAAACCAATTTAATTTTGTGTGATCATAAAATTATGCTCAGAGAGTGACCAAAAGCAGGCAGCTCTTATATCTTTTTATACAAAGAAACAATAAATGTGTAAGGATTTGAGAGGACAAAGAAACTGAAGTTTGAGTGCTTAATTAGTGAGAAATTTAAGCAAGGTTTGGGCCTGAATAGTAAATTAGTACGGTAACAAGGTTTGTTGATACTGGCTTGTAGGCCTGAATTCCCTGTCTCTGGTAATAAGGGTGTCCTTCTACCTCCAGATGCCTGGAGAGCATCTTTCACATGGGAGATTTAGTTCCTGCTTTTAGGAAGACAGAAAGAAGAGTCAGTGTCCCTCTGTGCCACTTCAGTATATCGTGGGGCAGCCTGCCGTGAGCACCAACAAAATACATGTTGGTCTTTGCCCCAGTTTCTGGCACAGACCTCCTAAAATGCTTGAAATTTCCTAAGTGCTGAAAGCAACAAAGGAGTGTTTGTTATGTTAATTAGGTTACTTTTGGAACTCACCTAAGGATGGGGGTTGGTTGCCAGTGGAGCCAATCATGTGATTAGAGGGTTGGAACTTTTAGTGCCACTCTCTCTCTGATCTGGAATGTCAAGGGAGGAGAGAGGGGCCGGAGACTGAGCTCTATCACCAATGGCCAATGATTTAATCAATCATACCTATGTAATAAAGCCTCTATGAAGGACCTAAAGCTTCTCGACCCCAAAAGGACAGGGTTCAGAGAGCTTCTGGACTGGGGAACAAGCAGAGGGGCTGGGAGAACGGCTCTCGTGGAGGGCATGGAAACTGCACTATACCCCCATACCTTGCCTTAGGCATCTCTCCCATCCGGCTGTTCCTGAGTTATATCCTCTATAATAAATCAGTGATCCAGCAAGTAAAACACATCTCTGTGTTCTGGAAGCCACTCGAGCAAATTAATCAAACCAGAGAGGAAGTCATGGGAACCTCTAATTTACAGCCAGTCAGTCAGAAGTACAGGTGACAACCGGAATTTGCAATCGGCAGCCTGAGATGAAGGTGGTCACTGGAACCTCCAATTAATAGTGGGTTGGTCAGAAGGACAAGTAATAGTCCAGGCTTCCCACTGTCATCTGAAGTGTGTGTGTGTGTGTGTGTGTGTGTGCGCGTGTGGCTGGGGGAGGGGGCAGTCCTATAGGACTGAACTCTTAACCTGTTGAATCTGATGCTATCTCCAAGTAGCTAGTGTTAGAATTGAATTAAATTCTCAGATACTCTACTAGTCCCTGCTGGTATCTGAGAATTGCCTGGTGGTGTGGAAGAACCCTCCTCCCACATTGGAATTCGTACTAGAACTTAGTGTGTGTCCAAACAATATGATATCCTAGTCACTTATTTTAAGAATAAATATAAAAGGCAAGTTAGTTAATATAGTAAATTTGGGAGAAATTATATCTGGGCAAAAATCTTGTATCTAAATAGTTTCTGACAAGAGAGAAGCTTTTAAAAATAGAAGAATGTTGGCTGCCATTTGAACATACAAATGTTGATAATTCTAGGTATCATGGTTCCAATAAAAGATAATATAAAGATAATTTATATTTGAATTGGCATTTACTTAATGTAAAAATGTACCTGGTTACTTTGCAAGTCTGTGCCTTCTTGAGCTCAAAAAACGGAAGAAGAAGAAAGAAAAATCTATCTGCTGTACTAAATTAATGGAGGTTCTACTTAATAAATAATCTACTCATAGATAATCAGGAGGCAATTTTATACATTATTTAGCACATCACATTTCAATATCGACTCTTAAAAAATCTAATATGTGCTCCATTAAAAGGCAAAGCTTCAACTACATTGGGGCTAAATTAGTATAATTTTTAGGGGAAAAACAGAAGTATTCTATTAATTTCCTTTATGACTGTAAGTCCCTTGAATTTAAAACTGTGATAATTTCATCAAAGGAAAAAAAACCAACTGGTGAGCATTAAAAGTTATTTAAATATAAAATTGAATATCCATCTAAACAGAGTTTGTACTTCTGCATTGTAGCAGGTCAATTAGAGTTAAATACAAATAACAATGTCTGATTTAGGCTATAAAAAGAATTATTTGAATATACTGCTAGATCTGAAGTTTTAAAAGGTTTATTAACATTTTATATTATTCACTGTGAACTAAAGTAGCACACCAATTATTTATATGGAACAAAGTCCTTATAGTGATTCATGTTCAGAGTGACTGCTTTAAGACAGCGCTAAAAAAACCACAACATTCTAGGGCTTCCCCGGTGGCGCAGTGGTTGAGAGTCCGCCTGCCGATGCAGGGGACACAGGTTCATGCCCTGGACCGGGAAAATCCCACATGCCACGGAGCGGCTGGGCCCGTGAGCCATGGCCGCTGAGCCTGGGCGTCCGGAGCCTGTTGCTCCGCAACGTGAGAGGCCACAACAGGGAGAGGCCCGCGTACCGCAAAAAACAAAAACAAAACCAAAACCCACAACATTCTAATATTCTGAATTTAATACTTCCTTAGGAATGTTGCCACAACATCTCAAAGCTTCACCTCATTAGACTTTAGCCTCATGCAGTGAATCTGGTTTTATTTCCCAGTTATCTTTCCTGTGTGTCACAGAACTATTAAGTTGGGCACTGTTCCTTCATGTGTTTTTATTTCACACTATTACTTGATTCCGAATTAGGATCATCTACAATTGAAGCTTCTTTGTGCAAATTACAGTTTATCTGTTTTCCCGGTCCACTTGGTAGCAATGAGGGAAATGGATTGTCAACTTTCTGAAGAGCAGATATTAGCTAATAAGTGCAGGGTGGCCAAAGCTTAGCCTTTGCAGAAGCTGGATCAGTGAAAGAGTGACCAAGGGCAGCATATGAATTTGTGACAGGTCCTAGTAGGTCTCACTTGAGTTCTGAGATTTTTTCCCATTTTGCAAAGTCTCAGGTCACTATCCTTCATAGTAGTCAGCTCCCAATTGCCTCTCAATTATTTGAAAATAAACTTTCTACTTCTTAAGGTAGTATAGCATGCAAGTAAGGGCTCAGACCTAGACCCAAACCAATCTGGGTTCCAATCCATCAAGTACTATATGGGTCCTCTTGGGTAAGTTACTGAACAGTTTAGCCTCAGTTTTATTGTCTGTGAAATGGGAATAAAATGGTACTATCCTCGTAAAATTACTGTAAAGGTTAAACATGATATTGCATGTAAAGTCCCATGCCTGGCATATATTAAGCATTCAATAAAATTATATTTATTTCACGAAGTGCACATTTTCAATGATTTTTTTTTCAAATTTTACATTAGAGATTCCTTGTCACAAATCACAACTATTTTTTACTACAAATGTCTGTGGTAAAGTGGTTGGTTTGAAATACAATAGCAAATACACATTAATTTGAATAGTACAGGCTGCCAATACTTTTGCCAAAATAATAGTTGTAAAACACAGTCAAAAGCAGACTAAAATGGATGGTGGATTATTCTCCATTTTTATTAGCTAGCCGTTTCTCCTGTACCACTGCCACAGTAAATTGACAGTTAACATATTTATAGACATTTGGGCAAATCTGAACTAGGAGGAGAGAATCCAGATTGCTGTTGCAGCCCCGGTCCCGTCTTGGCAAGACTTCGCCTGTTTGGAAATGTGCAGAGAGACTCAAAGTTGCCCCCAGTCCACATGAGGGGGAGAAGAGATGGAGAGGTTATGGGGAGGACTGATGTAAGTTGTTAAGATGCCTTTTGGGGTGGATGCATGGGACACAAACACACTTCCCTGAGCTCTGTACCAACCCAGACACATAGCGGGCACAGGTGGCAGCTAAATGTCCTTTTTGCTGCCACACGCCTGTGTCTCGTTGGATCAGGGGTGGACACTGACGTAAACTGCACCAATTAAAATCACTACTTCGGGAACTTCTAATTGGAGCTGACAGAGTTAAGTGTCTTTCTTGGTCACTTGAATTAAAGAAATGCAGACTCAGACACTAAGAGCAACCCTCAGCTACGTGGCGCATAGGAAAGCAAAGGAAGCTTTCCATAGAGAGAAGGATGAGAGTAGAGAAAAAATGACGTGTACAGAATAGGATAGAATGCTGGTCTTTGTGTCCAAGGTGCCCAGTTGTATTTCTTGCCACTCAAGGGGAACAACAGCACATCTTGCCTTGGTTTGGTAGAGCAGCCCGGAGTCAGAATAATTCCCCCCCCACTTTTTGCCTAAACTAGTTTAAGTACATTTTTCTTTGGCATGACCAAATTAGACGTAAACAATACAACTGTTCTTGTCATTTTCCTTTTCCCCACTAATTCAGAAAGTTGACTGCTTCTTTAAGGGATTTTAATTGTTTCAGTCTCAGTAAGAGTAAATTGTGCTTTATGTTCCACATAAAAAGTGCAATGGTTGTTCTTTCAAAACAGAACAGAAAAAGTGTGAATGTGTGTGTGTGTGTGTGTGTAGTAGTAGCCACAGTAGGGGCGGGTGTAAAAAATAATACAAAATACATTTAAATGGTTTCCATTATTTTGTGAGTTTGGAGAAGATATATCCCAAAAGAAAATAATATAGATAACCTACAAATTCACAGGCTTTTTTCAATATCACATCCCATTAATTGCAGTAAACTCTCACAGTGACCCCGGGAAGGAGGTTTATAAGATCTATTAAGCATGAGGAAGTCAAGTGACTAACCCAAGATCACACACCAAATAATTCATCTTTGGATATGACTACAGGATATATGACTTTAATGGCTTAGTATCTCTTCTTTTCTTATTGTTTTCTCTGTATTTCCCCCAATACATTCTATATTACACCACTCCTTTGGGATATTCTATGGTCCAATAAATTTGGGAACTGCTAAATAATCCCTCTCTTAGAAATTGACATTAAATATTCATACTGTATATAGTCTATAAAGAAATGCATTCAACTTTGTTGACTCTAGTGTTTGATTAACACATTTTCCAAGGAATCATTTTAAAGCATTATTAAACTTGTGTTGCCAAAAGGGCTATTACTAAATTGAAGTGTTAATAGTTAATTAAAGATTAGGAAATGTTGAATAGTACATTGCTTATTTTTCTGTGTAGAGCTGACATTTGTTTTGAATGTATCTTCTTATTGTTAAAAATACTAAAATATATTAAAGTATAAACAAATAAAAATCAGTTAAAATCCCATGACCCTGGGACAACCACTATCAACATTTCATTGATGATACTATCATTTATCTCTATTCATAGCTACATGCAATCACCAATGGTTTTGCATAAATCAGATATAATCACAGGATGATACCTCATGACCATCCCCACCTTTCCTGTCTTTCTCTAACTCCACCTGCAGCAACACACCCCCCTAAGTAACAAATGTTTAAAAATTTGATGTGCTTTCCATGTTTGGATAGGTAAGGTGGGAGGGGAGAGAGACAGAGAGAGACAGAGAAAGAGGGGAGAGAGAGGTGGTTTCTTGGCAGTGATTGTGTTATGATAATGGGATCATAATATATACATTACTCTACGTCTTTCTTTTCTCACTCTGCAGTATAATGTGAAAATGCCTCCAAGTTAAATGGTATAGAAAAGAAAAAGAAAAAAAATAGCTCCAATCATTAAATAATCCAAGAAAAAATACAGCTTCAGGCATGTCTGGTAACAGGGGCTCAATCAACATTTCTTTCTCTCTCCCTTCTTTTAGAATGATTCTTTTCTTAGATAGATTATTCCCTTGAGTGGGGCAAAAAGCAAGGGCTACCTCCCTGCTTATTTACTTTTGTCAGCCAGAGCGTAAGCATTTTTATCCCAATATTCCCTACACTCTTACTCTTTTTTGCGGATTGAGCTGACTCAGGTCACCAGCGTGTCCCACAACAAATGCCCTTGGTTAGCGCTGCGCAAATCCCCAACGATCTTTTCCCTCAGAACTGGGCATTCAGCTTTCCCAAATCTGATGGACTGAATTGAAGATAGTGAATCGCCAGATAAAATGTGAGAGGGGCTCGTGCCAGTAATAAGGTAACTAAACACTCAGCGTCCAAAAATAACCAAGATCCTATAAACATGCTAAAAGGCAGAAGTCAAAACCTGAAAACATAATATTCCACTAAACACCAAGAAAATATATAGCATAATTATAGTCCTTATTCTGGGAGTGAACTTTCACATGGAATATTGGGATCAAATAAAGCTACTCACCAAATTCTCTCGTGAATATCTCGGTCAGTCGTCACGTGGCTGAAGGGAACAGTCATTTCAGCGGCTTTAAGGTAGAGGTGATTTTATCTGAAGTCTGCGGAGGAAACTTAAACACACGTGGCGAGAAGTACAGCAGGTGGAGCTGGAGTCTCAAGGAGGTGATCTAAGGTTTTATAGTCTCACTGCACGTCTCTGCACATCTGCATCATT